>NC_140577.1:31350699-31685699 GCF_057381845.1 Rhamphochromis longiceps | reverse complement strand
TATAAAGCAAATATCGCCGTTTTATTTGACACAGCAACCATTAGCAGCTGTGTGTGTGTGTGTGTGTG
Source organism: Rhamphochromis longiceps (assembly GCF_057381845.1). Lineage (NCBI taxonomy): Eukaryota > Metazoa > Chordata > Actinopteri > Cichliformes > Cichlidae > Rhamphochromis > Rhamphochromis longiceps. The sequence continues at coordinate 31,685,631 of NC_140577.1, read as the reverse complement.
TGTGTGTGTGTGTGTGTGTGTGTGTGTGTGTGTGTGTGTGTGTGTGTGAACACCTGCAGTCGTGTGCAACTCTCTGTAGCCTCAGTCTAATTTATGTTTCGAGTTCCGCATGATGCCCTGGATAGTTGTGTGTGTGTGTGTGTGTGTGTGTGTGTGTGTGTGTGTGTGTGTGTGTGTGTGTGTGTGTGAGAGTGAGTGTTCCTGGGTTGTTATATTGATGCATGGCGACTGAAGATCCAGCCCAGTAAACCAGCCTTGAGTTTGAAGGCCTGGGCCACATCCATTGCAATCTAACCTTGTCACACCCCATATGCTGGAGGCCAACTTTGGCCACCCACACCCTTCATTAGCATTCAGAGCGATAACATCTGCTTTTCCAAAAGCTCTGATATATTGGGCTGATCTTTCATTAAGATCACATCAAGGCTGGAATGAAGTGTCACCTGCCTGCTGTTTAATGGATATGATACAGTTTGATCATTAAGATACTGATTATTTTAACTCAGGGTCCATTTGTGGAACTCTTCACGCATCTTAAGGAAATAAAGTAGTGTGTTGGGTGAAGCTCTCTACAGTTTAAAGTGGACCAATATCATTCTTATTTATTGTATTGCCTGGCCTCGGTGCAGCCTCCTTCTGAAACAAGCTCTTTAAGAATGTTCCCTCTCAGGCTAGACACCCTTTCAATAAAATTTTTGTCTGATTGGCTGCCCCTCATAACCAACAGGTTTTAAATCAGAGTGACTAAATAGAGATGTCTACTCTCACTGACATCATTTAGAGTAAAAACAGTAAATCATCATCTGAAGTCCTCAATAGTTTTTATCCAGGAGACCCATCTACTCAGAAACGACTTGGTGAAAGTACAAAGGAGATGACCAGGCAAAGTATTAGCGTCCTGTTTCCCCTCTCATTCTAGAGGGGTTATGGTGTTAATTCATAACTCAGTGCCCTTTCAGGTAAATAACACTATTTATGACAGAGCGGGTAGATTGTTGGTGGTCCAGGGCACCTTTTTGAAAGAAAATATAAATTTGGTTAATGTCTACGGCCCCAATGATGATAACTTATTGTTTTTTGAGAATTTGTTTTTGTTATTGGCCACCCTTCCTGGTAAAATAATATTGGCAGGTGACTTTAATTGTGCCTTAGACCCGAAGATTGATCGCTCGTCAGGGACAGATACCTCACATTCTCAAACAAGAAAGAAACTACTTCAATATATAAAAGATTTGAATCTCTGTGACCCCGGGAGGAGTCAGAATCCTACCAAAAGGGAATACTCATGCTACTCTTCAACATTTAAAACCCACATTCGAATAGATTTTTTTCTTATCTCCTCATCTTTGTTACCTAGTGTAACTGACTGTATTTACAATTGTATTGTTCTGTCAGATCATGCCCCAGTCTCGCTATTTTATAATGTGGTACAAGTGAACAGACACTCTTTTAACTGGCGCTCACATCCTAAATGGTTATAAGATTCTGACTTTATAAAATTTATAGGAGAACACATTGATCTCTACTTCTCAATAAATAAAAATCAAACCAATGCAACCACCAAATGGGAAGCATTTAAAGCATATATTAGAGGACAAATGATAAGCTTCACCAGTCCTAAATTTAATAAATTCAGACAGACAACAAATGAATTGGACTCTAAAATTGGAGAACTAGAAAGAGAGGTTATTAAAGATGATTAATTAGATTGTTTGGCTTTCTTTAGTATTTTATTTGTTCCTGAGTAAATCGGTTTGGCTGAGATTAAAGTTATAGTTTTTTGCACAGCTAAAACTGTCAAGCAGACAGCTGATTATCAGAAGTGTGAGACGCTGGAGAATATACTCCGGTGTCCTGTTATATTTTAGAAAGCAAGGAGTTTATTAAACTTCACCGAAACAATCTGCAAATTTCATTAAAAATTAATAAACTACCATCTTGTCTTTATTTTTAGTTAGCACAAACACTTCAAGCTGTAAGCTAATGATAGTTATATAAGACCAGATGCTGCCGGTGCAATAAGCTGTACGCTGTACGTCCAATGGATGATGATCTGATTAGTCGACTAATCGCAAAAATAATTGGTGACTAGTCGACTATCAAAATAATCGTTTGTGGCAGCCCTACACAAAATAAATTATATTATCACACTTCTGGCCACATAGCACTGATATTCACTGCACATGTCCATATTAACCTTAACCAGAGGGTTTAAAAAAACAAACCAGTGTTTACATACCATATCTGCTTCTGCCGTGGCCTGGTGGACAAGAAATTGGTTAAGGGTTCCCCGAGCTTTCACGCCCCTCATGTTCTTCATGTGCCCACCATTAGAAGCATGCCTATGGAAAAAGTGCGCCGGCACACAGTGCAGTGCGCTTTAAAGGTGTTATCGTGCACTTTTCCAGCCAGGTGTTTTCCTTTTCCCATTCCTCCAAGTACTTTTGCAGCCTTTTTTTCTTTCTGTGAAGGGAACAAGCATTTCTGCTCTAATGCTGGGCTTACACTGTGCGATTTTTGGCCCATTTTGAGACGATTTTTGAGTCATGCGACCGATAAGATAAGATAAGATAAGATAAGATAACCTTTATTAGTCCCACACGTGGGAAATTTGTTTTGTCACAGCAGGAAGTGGACAGTGCAAAAGTTATGACGCAAAAATTAGAATACAATAAGAATAAATACAGTACACAGCTGTACAGAATAGAATAAAATAATATACTATATACAGTAGAATAAAATAGAATAAAAATATACAATAAGATAAAAATAGAATACGAATGCTATATACAACTGAGTAAAAATACAACGATGCCAGAAAAGATTATTGCACTTAGTGTTATTGCACATGTGTGGATGTGTGTGTTTGTTCAGTTAAAGTCTTTGTTGTGGAGTCTGACAGCAGTGGGGAGGAAAGACCTGCGAAATCTCTCCGTCCCACACCGTGGGTGCCGCAGTCTCCCACTGAAGGAGCTGCTCAGTGCTGTCACAGTCTGCTGCATGGGGTGGGAGATGTTGTCCAACAGGGATGACAGCTTAGCCGCCATTCTCCTGTCACTCACCACCTCCACTGGGTCCAGAGGGCATCCTAGAACAGAGCTGGCCCTTCGGATCACCCTGTTCAGTCTCTTCCTGTCCCCAGCAGAGATGCTGCCGCCCCAGCAGACCACACCATAAAAGATAGCAGAAGCCACCACAGAGTCATAGAAGGTCTTCAGGAGTGGGCCCTCCACCCCAAACGACCTGAGTCTCCGCAGCAGGTACAGCCTGCTCTGCCCTTTCCTGTAGAGGGCGTCTGAGTTATGAGTCCAGTCCAGTCTGTTGTTCAGATGAACACCAAGGTACCTGTAGCTGTCCACAGCCTCAATGTCCATACCTTGGATGTTCAGTGGTTGCAGTGGAGAATGCTTGTGCCTGCGGAAGTCTACCACCAGCTCCTTGGTTTTACTGGCACTGATCTGGAGGTAGTTCAGCTGGCACCAGTCCACAAAGTCTTGAGTCAGTCCTCTGTACTCCTTGTCGTCCCCATCAGTGATGAGGCCGACTATTGCAGAGTCATCAGAGAACTTCTGCAGGAAGCACTGGGTGGAATTGTGGGAGAAGTCTGCAGTGTAGATGGTGAAGAGGAACGGAGCCAGAACCGTTCCCTGTGGGGCCCCCGTACTGCAGACGACCCTGTCCGACACACAGCCCTGAGTCCTCACATACTGTGGTCGGTCGGTGAGGTAGTCCAAAATCCAGGTAGTGAGGTGATGGTCCACTCCAGAGTTCTCCAGCTTGTCCTTCAGAACCGAGGGAAGAATGGTGTTGAAGGCACTGGAGAAATCAAAGAACATGATTCTCACAGTGCTCCCAGCGGTCTCCAGGTGAGAGAGGGAACGATGTAGGAGGTGAATGACGGCATCATCCGCTCCAATGCCAGGCTGGTAGGCAAACTGAAGTGGGTCCAGTGATGAGCTTGTTAGGCGCCGAAGCTGAGCCAGGACCAACCGCTCCAGGGTCTTCATCAGGTGGGATGTCAGAGCCACCGGCCTGTAGCTGTTGAGGTCCTTCGGGCGATTTGGTGATCGGCCCGATTTTGGCCTTCATCGTGCATCGTTTAGTATACGTGGGGTAACGAGAAGCGGCTGTGGTGACACAGCCGCTCACACTGCTCACGCGCAAACACGTAAATGTCGGTGAAAAAGACGGCGCAGCACGGCAGTGCAGCGTGTGATCTGGACACAAGCGATGGAGGCACAACTTGTAGAACTTTGGAAAGCTCATCCGAGCCTTTTCGATGTGGCATCACAAAATTATCACGACCACAACAACCGTGAAAATAGTTGGATCTACATTGCTGCTCAATCACAGCTGCCTGATCAATGTTTTTCATTAGCAATTTAGCAAAGTTGATGGTGGTGGTGTGCGTGTCTGTGTGAGTGAAAGACAGAGAGGGAGAGAGCGAGCGACAGATTTTCTGTTATAACCTTCATTTTATGGAGGCACAGTGTGAGCACTCAGGTCGCATCAGAGCATCGGGCGGTATAGTGTGAGACCCTGCATCGTGGCCTATGAACTTCTAACCCCTGCGAGTCAATCATACAGTTTGAGCAGGAGCTGAATAACGTGACTGAAAAAATGAGATGAGCGGTAATCTGAATTGTCATACTCGAATTGTCATAAGTGTGCTGTCAGCTCATTGGTCACAAAGCAGGAGAGGGGCTGGGAATTATGTTTTCAAACAAAGCGTTAATTCCATTAAAAGTTATAGACTACTTTTGATTCTCACTGTATTACGGGACAAAGTGCGTCCCTTATAAGCTCAATACGGGACGTGTACTTTTGTTTCTAAATACGGGACGATTCCGTTTTTTAAGGGACGGTTGGCAACCCTAGTTAGAAGTTAGCAGGAAGCTAGCGGAAGTTAGCTCGCTAGTTTCGCTAGTTACCTAAGCATGATATTGCATGTTCTGACTGAGAGATTTCTGAAAAAAATCCAACGTACAGCTCTGCTATCGCTTCCAACATAAATGAAGACAGGAAACTAAACAGCAGTGACGTTTGTAGGGTTACTGAAGTTGGGCTAGCTGGTATATAATGATGTGCTACGTGATCGCTAGCGACACAGCTATGTTAGCATAACATAAACAGTGAAGCTGGAGGACGAACACTAACACTTTTCCACTTATAAAAGTTAACGTGAAGGTTCCTCATGGTTAGAGACAAATGCAATCGCATGGAAGGATGCTGTAAACGGACCAAGCTTCAGTCAGGAGAACAACTGAGATAATCCATCCACAATACGAGGTTAGTCTTTAATATACTGCAACAACATGGGAATAGAGCAGCTGCCAGAGAATTCAACATTAATGAATCAATGGTACAGAAGTGAAGGAAGCAAGAAGAATGAGTTTAATAAAGTTTGATTTATCTGACTGCTTTGTTTCGCTTAATGTGCCCTATAATCCTGTGCACCTTATGGTCCGAAAAATACGTACTGCACACTGCAGTTTAATGTTGCAAAGCACCTCTTTTTAACTTCAGTGGATATTATACATGGTTATGCTCAGGATATGTCAGCCCATTTCTACTGGAAATGCCTTTTGGTTAAACTTTCAGCAAGGAATTTGCATTTGCACTGTTAAATTTTTATAAAGCTTTAATGTACATAAAAACCAGCTTCTTGATTAAGTGAAAATAAATGGAAGGTTGTCTTTTTGCGCTAGTAATGTTGTGGAGTTGTATTTTGTCTCGCATCAATTATATCGTCAGTTATATCGTTATCGCAAATTTTCAAATATATATCGTGATAAATATTTTTGGCCATATCGCCCTGCTCTAGTTGGAACACACCCTCCGGTCCCCCTTCTTAAAGATGGGGACCACCACCCCGGTCTGCCAGTCCACAGGTACTGCCCCTGATCTCCACGCAACATTGCAGAGGCGTGTCAACCAGGACAGCCCTACAACGTCCAGAGCCTTCAGGAACTCGGGGCGGACCTCATCAACACCAGGGGCTCTGCCACCAAGGAGTTGTTTAACTGCCTCAGTGACCTCGCCCCCGGAAATTGGCGGGTCATTCCCCTCATCCCCAGACTCTGCTTCCTCCTCGGAAGACGTGTCAGTGGGATTAAGGAGGTCCTTGAAGTATTCCTTCCACCGCCTGACAATTTTCTCAGTCGACGTCAGCAGCGCTCCGCCAGCACTTTACACAGTGCAGGTAGAGCACCGCTTTCCCCTCCTGAGACGCCTGACGGTTTGCCAGAATCTCTTCGAGGCAGTCCGAAAGTCTTTTTCCATGGCCTCTCCGAACTCCTCCCACACCCGAGTTTTTGCTTCAGCCACTGCCCGAGCCGCATTCCGCTTGGCCTGTCCGATACCTGTCGGCTGCCTCCGGAGTCCCACAGGCTAACCAAGCCCGATAGGACTCCTTCTTCAGCCTGGTGGCTCCCTTCACCTCTGGTGTCCACCATTTGGTTCGGGGATTACCACCACGGCAGGCACCAACCACCTAGCGGCCGCAGCTCAATGCAGCAGCTTCGGCAATGGAGACGCTGAACATGGTCCATTCGGACTCAATGTCCCCAGTCTCCCTCGGAATGCTGTTGAAGCTCTGCCGGAGGTGTGCGTTAAAGATCTCGCGGACTGGGGCCTCTGCTAGACGTTCCTAGCACACCCTCACTACGTGTTTAGGTGCACCAGGTCTGTCGAGCGTCCTCCCCTGCCACCTGATCCAACTCACCACCAGGTGGTGATCAGTTGATAGCTCAGCCCCTCTCTTTACCCGAGTGTCCAGAACATATGGTCGCAGGTCTGGTGATACGATTACAAAATCGATCATCGACCTACGGCCTAGAGCGTCCTGGTGCCACGTGCACTTATGGACACTCTTATGTTCGAACAGGGTGTTCGTTATGGCCAAACTGTGATTAGCACAGAAGTCCAATAACAAAGCACCGCTCGGGTTCAGATCAGGGAGGCCGTTCCTCCCAATCACGCCCCTCCAGGTCTCGCTGTCGTTACCCACGTGAGCATTGAAGTCTCCCAGCAGGACAACAGAGTCTCCAGGTGGAGCACCTTCCAGCACCCCCCCCCCCCCCCCTCCCCAGGGACTCTAAGAAGGCTGGGTACTCCGAACTGCCACTCGGCGCGTAAGCGCAGGACCCGTTCCCCGACCCTAAGGTGCAGGGAACAAACCCTCTCATCCACCGGGAAAAACCCCAACGTACCGGCAGCAAGCCGAGGGGATATTAAAATACCCACCCCAGCCCGCCGCCTCTCACCAGGGGCAACTCCAGACTGAGACAGAGTCCAGCCCCTCTCCAGGAGACTGGTTCCAGAGCCCAAGCCATGCGTAGAAGTGAGCCCGACTATATCTAGCCGGTACCTCTCAACCTCACGCACTAACTCAGGCTCCTTTCCCAGCAGAGAGGTGACATTCCATGTCTCTATTGCCAGTCTTGGCAGCTGGGGGTCAGTCCGCCAGGGCCTCCGCTCCTGGCCGCCACCCGGCACACAATGCACCCGACCCCTATGGCGCCTCCTGCGGGTGGTGGGCCTGCGGGAGGATGGGCCCATGTCTCCTCTTCAGGCTGTGCCCGGCCGGGCCCCATGGACTAAGGCCCGGCCACCAGACCCTCCCTGGGCCTGGCTCCAGAGCGGGGCCCCGGTAACCCTATCCCGGGCAGGGTAAACTGTTCCCTCGATATTCTTTTCATAAGGGTCTTCTGAATCGCTCGTTGTCTGGTCCCTCACCCAGGACCAATTTGCCATGGGAGACCTACCAGGGGGCAAAAGCCCCCCCAGACAACATAGCCCCTGGGATCCCTGGGACACACAAACCCCTCCACCACGATAAGGTAGCGATTCAAGGAGGAGCATATGTCTCCCCTATAAAACTAAATAAATTTGATCCTAATATATTGGACACATGTTATATGCAGGGGTGCACATAAGTGGTCCGCAGGTGCGCATTCGCTGTCAAAATAAAAGACGCGCACCAGATAAGAAGATGCAACGCGCGTTGCAACAGTAAAACATATTAATTTTAAAAAAAGTTTAAAAATAGTTTAAAACCTTTTAAAAATAGCTAAAGCTATCAAAGGATTGTGAAGAAACAATCACCTTGACTTTATGTCCCAAAAAAAAATCAGAGCATTCTCATTCCCATTACGTAACATACCGACCTGAGGCGTCTCATAGTAACGAGAAAGGTACCCTTCGGCGTCTTTATAACATGTTCGGAATTCTCAGTTGAATCCAATAGAATGCCACTCACGGCAGTAACACACGCTCCAGCCGTCCATTCCAGCCCTAACCCCAACCTTAACCATAACCTTAAGCCTATCAGACGGTGTTTTCCAAAGTTATTCACAATCAGAACATAAAACACATTTACACGTATAAATGGCTCTCATGCCTTCGAACACGTAACATACTGACGATTTGTCACATAGCGTCGGTATGTGTTGGGATGAGAACCTGTTGAAAAAAATCTGTGTATGATGTTGCTGAGAAATCAACTGAAACTGAACAGGGCCAGGCTGTACTTTGATGTAATACCACAAGATGGTGCAATGAGCCACTTCAAGTTCAACGATGATCCCGGCAAAGTGGCTTGAGGTAACGGGTGGAAACCTAAAAGAAGTATGAAATGTTAAATCCAGTATGCATCTCACTACATTGCTGGCAAAATGCTGCCCCGTAAGGGTGAAAGCTTAAATTTATGGACTGTTTAAAAAAAAAAAAAAAAAAAAAAAAAAAATCCCCAAAACAGTACCTTTTTTAAGCATTTGTTAGTCTTTCCCTCTCCAAGTGCGAAAAAACTGCCGGGTAATAATATATTTCAACATCTTTGCATTGACGTATTTTTTAAATTTATGTTATACACTTAATGAGATTAACTTAGACTAATTTGGTACAAACCTGGGGCCAGGCACAGTGGATACTGGGGATTATTTCACTCTGCTGCTGTCAAGGATGGAGCTCAGGATAGAAGACTGTCACATCTACTTTTCAACTTAGTCACAAAATAAATCACAGTGCATCCAACAGCTTCTTCTCTCACAGAGGAGGAAACAAGCTTTGAACTTCGGAGGCAAAAAAAATGAAGCTTGTTTAAATTTAAATATGTTAAATCCAGAAAATTATTTCTTAACTATGTCATATTCTGCTTTTCAGCCTTACTGCGAAAAGTGGCAGCAGCTTAGAATCCATGATGTCTCGGTATTGATGGCTCCACTTTTCTAGTGCTGGTGATGGCTAGTGTTAGGCTTGGTTCAATACCTTTTTCTTCTTCACAGCATGAATACAAGCAAGTAAAAGCGGCAGGGCTTCTTACTGAATAGAGTGCCCTTTTTAAACTGAATTGCATCAGAATTTTGACGTCTCAAAATGCTAAAAATGATATATATGTATATATACACACACATATATATATATATGTCTGTGTGTGTGTGTGTGTGTGTGTGTGTGTGTGTGTGTGTGTGTATGTATAAAACTTTAATAGTTTTCCTTAATTTGTGTCATGGAATGCATGGTTTCCATGGAATCCAAAACAACCAAGTCTGACTGTGAGCACAGAAGCCCCACCCACCTGCTCTTTAAACCTTTTGTTTGGAAGAGCAGCCAGTCACAAGAAAGTTGGCCTGGGAGAAAGTACTGTTACTAAAATGCTTTGTTTCGGACAGAGGTTGGGCTAAGGCCTAGTCCCAGGTCAATAAGGATTATTTTAAACTGTGTGATTCATGCTAAGCTACTGTAGTAGATCCAAGAATAAAATAAGGGCACTCAAAAATAGCTACATGACCAGTGGGATGCTTGTTTCATTTCTTTTACTTCCCAAATATCCATATTCCACTACTGCACTGGTTCTGTCAAAATGTCTTCCTGTCTAAATGGAGTTCTTTCTCCCCACTTTCACCAAGAACTCTATACTGTAAGGTAAAGGCCCTACAATATTAAAGGGTCTCAAGATGATTGTTATTTTGGACTGGAGGTATATACAGTGATAAATAAAATAAATAAAAGTGAACTGATCAAGTGAATGAATCAAAAGCTGTAAATAGTTACCATTTTGTATAAACGTATAATTATTACAGATGTACAGCGAGTGCAGCAAACAAGATGACACATACATGGTGCTTTGAAAATATTTTATTTCTTTTCCGTGTTGATACATAATTAGACATTTATATTTTCATAGAAATAGTATATTTATATATATATATATATATATACCATGGGTGTGAACAATAGCAGAGTCATGCTAGCCCTCATGAACAGGTTTTATCCCATTAACATCAAAATAGTTCAACAGACATGGTGTACATAAAACACAGACTCACATTATTCTGCTGTAAATCCATGCTTCTTGGTTATTTGCTTTGACATAATGAACAATATATGCCATAAGTAAACGGCCCTATTCTTCTCTACACTATGTAGGGCCTTATTCAAGGTTCTCAGTATTCAGTCATCCAGTCTACAGTACAGGCAAACAAGTGGGAATTGGCTCTTTTTTAGCCATAGGCTTCGGGTTGAAGATGAACAGGAGTTGGATTTAAGGCCGGGGTTACTGAGAAGCTCACAGATATTCATCATGTCACAATGATTTAAATTACATAGTTATATCTGGGTTTATGACGTACAAAGGAGGGAGGCTGCGAGTGTGAATGAGCACTTAAAAGTCCTCTGCTGCAAGTATAGCTGCTTTCAGGACACCTATGGACACAAAAGAACTGGTGAGTGGATCGGATGCTGTTTGGCCAATGTGATAAGTTGTCAGATTTTCTGTGGTGCAATTGTTTTTTTGTTTTTTTACAATTTCGCTAGAGCAGTTTCTGTCCATGATGACACATTCAAATCCAAATTGAGACTCTTGTCACGCTGCAAACAAAAGACACCCCTGTTAAGATTCAAACATGTCGCCGTGACTGAAATCGGAGGTTCGATTCAGCGAACCCTATCGGGTATAATGATCTTTCCTGCCCCTCTGCGTCTGTCACTCATGAGCCTATTCCCTCTGATTCTCTGACTCATCCTCCCCTCTGTGTGTGTGCCTCACTCGGTCTCTGTTTTTAGGTCTCTCTCCCAGTCTCGAGCTTCATATTTGCACATGCCTCATTGGACGTTCACCTTGAGCAGCTGTTCAGTGGCTTCCTGCAGCCTCAGATAGACAGAGACTGAGCTGTTTGGGACAGGCCTACCTTCTGCTGCTTCTCTCCCCATGTGTCAGTTTGGACTGCAGCCAGTTGGAGAATAGACGTGGTGGATGAGTGAGTGTGCTTCTATGTGTGCTTGGATTCGACCGCTATGAAAATGACCACTTCAGCTTCGGTATCTGCACAGTCACTAAGTATATTTGTACTTTTATCACACTCAGATTACATTTAGTGTTTACCCCTGTGCACCCTGATTAGGGGAAAGTTCCCACGTCACGTACGTGACATGAATATCAAACAGTCAGTACTTTCAAATAGCTTAATTCTTTATTTCTTCATGAGTCAAAACTAATATCAATTTGGATCTGTGCATTCAAAATAAAAAAAGGATTTCATCATATTTTTGGACATTTATGGTTTCATTTGCAGTAATAGCTGCTCGTAAATGGAATAAAAAAATGTCATTATGTCAAATTAATCTAATGTTAAAATCAAGTATTGTTAAAAGTTTCAGTTTTTTTCTCAATGATCACAAAGAGGAACGTATTACAAGTGAAATAAAAAAGCGATGTTAAAAAGAAGAGCAGATTTAGATTTGTTTAATTTGCATTATAATAGTTTTTGTCAGTTTTGCTATTTTGTCAAACAGTATAAAAGATGGGCGTAGCTTCCCAGGTCTGAAAAGTAAAGCCAATACGACATGCCTTAAATATTTGCTTTGTTTAATGGCCATCGGGGGGGGGACACCAAAAAAGACTCCTGGTCCCATCGAGCTTGACCTCTGGACATGTTCTCTGCTGTGCTTGTGGTTACTCATTTTGGGCCATAATGAACAAAAACAAGGTCATTTTTATAAATCTTGTTTCAGAGTATGTTCATTGGCTAATAACTTGTCAACAATAAGCTGGCCAATGAGCATGCAGTTTCACAGTCAGACCTGCTTCTTTCTCACCATAGCTGGTTTCAAAACACCAAGACTGCAATGAAAATGCTCAGTAGAAGAAGGGACTTTGCAAATCAATGCGTGACATTACAGTATGTCCACATTTTATACTCTATGTTTCCTTGGGGTCTAGTCTGTAGACAAGATGATGCTCTCATGTTTAAGCTCGCCTACAAACCTCACTGGTACTTAATTACTTCTACCAGAGCTGTAGCACTAGTTTTCGAGTAAAATTGGGGATATGTGCAGTGATCTGGGGCTGACTGCACCAGCTGGTTTTTACAAAGCCTGATCTTATCTCGGTGCACATACTGCCTTGCTTAGGAGAGGGTGAATCAAATGAAAAGCACATCAAGTGGGCACCAACTTAATTATTGATGACTTTAGAGAGGATTCACCTGCGTTAGCCTGGTTTGTTCAACATAGAAAGCAGTGTGCTGACTGGAATATGGCCCAACACTGTCTTGGGATCTTGAAAACAAGGTGACTGGACTTCTTCAGTTCTAAAACCAATCATTAGTTTAGCTTAACCCGTTGAACCCTAGTGCCCCTGATACCAGGGTCAGAGGGTTTCACAGGCTGTGCCACTAGGTCTGTCATTTAGATATAGACATGTATGACATCAGAATCTCAGCTAAACGCTCACAAAATCATTTTGATTACCACCAATCAGTTTAAACAAGAAACAATTAAAGAGCAGGTAAATAACTTCTGCGAAAGATGTTAACACAAAGCGCAGATTCCTCCGTTCACATGACGGCATGTACACGGACAAACAATGTTTTACTTCAGCAGAATCAATCTTTCCACAGAATGTCTTAGAGAAAATATTAGAATAATAGAGAGGTCTACAAGCATGGTCAGGTTACCACCAGCACAACAGGAATATCCTTCCTGTCCTCTTTTTTGCAGTTTTAGCAGACCTTTTAAAAAATATGTCAAATGGGAAACAAGAGGGCTTTTTAAAAATACTTCCAGATTTGCTGACTGAAACCTTTCTCTGCTTTCCTCTTTGTCCACATGTGCAGACAGAGCAACAACAGCAAGTCTAACACAAGTTTCTAAAAGACCAGCTACACTGCTCTTTGAAAAAGCCTGACATTCACTTCCCTGGAGTCTATTTTGTTTGACATGCTTGTTCTTTAATTCTGCTGTGCTCTACAGTGCTGGTCATGGTGCCCTACTTCTGTCATCGCCTCAAGTATCATATGCTCCCCAAAATCACCAGTCTTCTCTTTGAATGTTTGCCTTTGTACCACTTAATTTCGTTTCTTTAATGTCAGACAGTTTGTCCCTATACTCTACTAAATTATTATTCATTCGAAGTAATTTCTTAAATCCCTCTGCTCTGTAGACACGCTTGTTTTACATCAATATAGTTTAAGAAACTGATATGTGAACGAATTTGTTGATTTTTTTTATCTTCATCCCACATTAAAGAGTAACCAATGTTTCAATGCTTTCTGTGATCAAAAGTGTAAAGCCTAATGCCTCAGTATCACAGGCATATAAATTAAACACCAAAGATCAGCAAAGACGAGATTTTATAGCTGCTGTTAAATTACTTTTGTGGATTTTTCCTTCTTACATTTGGAACACCTTTCCAATGTGCATTCAATAAACCTTTCCTCTGTTGAGCTACACTTGTCTTCCCTGTACAACCATTTGATATTATTGTTAATTATTTTGAACCATTCTGCAAATTTAGATGACAACGGTTTCTCATTCAAGAGTGACCAGTTCACTGGATTCTAACCAGTGGCTGCTGAGTTTGGCTCCTGAAAAACAGCGAATGCTAGCATACAACATTTGCTATAGCTATCAAGCTAATGAAGCTAAAGTTAGCTCCAATTAAAACCTTGCCTTGAAGGCTATAGTATTACCAACTTAGTGACTTTGTCGCTATATTTAGTGAGTTTTCAGACCCCATTAGCGACATTTTTTCTAAAAAGCAACTAGCAACAAATCTGGCGACTTTTGCTGGCGTTATTAGGAAGACTAATGACGATTTTTTGACGTGAAAGCACGTATCGATCTTACTCTCAACAAGCAGTGGGTGCTGCCGTGGGCACCGTGCCTTTGGCAGCAGGTAGTCCTCATACAGGAGTCACCCCCATCTGCTGTCAGAGCAGGACATGTTCACCCCTACACGTCCAAACTGCAAATGAATCACACATGAGCGAAGCCGCTGCTCTCGCCATGACTGTAATGCAGTCAGTTCTTCTTTAACTGTTACTTTTTGTGGATCACAAAACTACTTAAAAACACACACACAAAAGAAGTAACTCTGCCAGAGTCACTTTTGACTGGTCCCAAGCCTGGATAAAGGAGGAGGGTTGGAATTGGGACATTAAAAAAACAATAATTGCTAAAAGAAATTTAATTTGTAGTTCTAAATATATTCTAAATGTATTTAGGATGTTTTTTTTGTTTTTTTTTTTACTAATTTTATATCTCTTCCACGATGTTATTTCTCTCTCCTATGGCTCAGTTACAATTACATGAGCATGACCAATTATGCAATTAGGCGATGATGTCATTTAGCGACTTCTAGCAACTTTTAGGACCACCAGTAGCAATTTTCCTTACTGAGGAGTTGGCAACACTGGCTATATGCCTATACTGTTTTCATGCCTAAAGACTTGTGGTTTTCAGAGGACTGGTCTGGTATATACTAGAAGTTATATAGTATTAATAAAGAAATATTAAAGGCCTTACTATTACATTCAAACCATTCTCACATCAAAAGACAAAAAGGCTTTAAGGATAAAGACTAACCAATGTGCTTGGTACGTTTAGCGGCTGGTGCTGTTCACTCAAATCCAATAAAGAGTGCAGGCTAGCTAATTAGCAACTATGAAATGCTAGCATCCACAATGTCAGAAATGCTGCATAAACACAATGCTGGTTTAGAATAGGACTGTCTAGTTAGCTAGTTAACCAGACATGCTAACAGTTATTAGAGTAAATACATTTTTTTGTTTGTTTGTTTTAGAAAAGCCCCAAACTGTGTAAAAAGTGTTTCTTAAGCTATACTTAAATGTGCTTATCAGTGAAAAATTCCTCTACTTATCTTATTTTTCCCTTTCCTCAAGAGTTCTCCTTCACTGAATCTCTCATTTTCTTCCTCCCTTTAGTCTATTTTTTTTTCACTTGTTTACCAGGTAAAGTGTCCATCTCAGCCAGTCTGAGACAAAAAGGTGATAAATGGGCAGAAGAGCAAGCGAGGGATAGGCAGTGGGCCGGCGCCGAATGAATGAGAGAGAGCAGAGCTGATGCCAAGAGGGAGAAGGCAGCTAACGGGAGCCTGAAAGTGGATATAATGAGAATCAGGGGAGAGGAAAGAAGAGCGAGGACGAGACTGGTGAAGGGTAGAAACAAGGAAGGGTGATGTGATATATGAGGAAAAGAGTATTGTGACAGAGGGATTGAAAGTGAGGGTGAAGTCATAAATGGGGGAGAATGTAGGTGGATAAAGGTGGCTGGGGACAGAGGAAGAAAAAAGAAAGGCCGATAAAGTAGGGAGAGGGTGAAAAATGGATGGCAGGGCGAGGCCTTGGCAGAATTGATTTTGATGAGAACGCAAAGCCCTGCTCTCTCTCAGCACACGGCAGTATTTAAATCGTATATGTGCGTATACGTGCTCCTTTTTAGCAGCCATCTCAACCAGCGAGGCATTCAGACATTCACTCATTATCTCTAATAAGGATGCAACTCTGCTGAGTTCAGCTTCGCAGCATTTTTCTGTCGACTTTTTGAGGGAACTCAACTAGAGAGCATCGGTGTAAAGGGGCTGCTGTCCAATATATTTGTGCAGATAATACAATATAATTCAACAGGAAACTTTAAAATAAAAAGAAGCCTTTATCTTTAGCCAGATGATGTGTTTCGCTCCTTCTTCTGTATCCCTTGGAATAGTAACACTATGAAAATGTACACTGGATTTCTCATTTATTAATATTGTATCCACATCTGCTTAAAAGCTTAGGTAGCAAATTATGATTTCCCTTGACTTCAAATATAATCTCCATTTGTTTTTGCTTTTGAGAATTAGCTTCTTCTTATTTTACATATATATGTTTTTGTCTGCAAATCCCGAGAAAAGACTAAAACCAACAATCTGTTCGCTAATCTGCCCGCAGCGCTCACTTTTCATCCATCTGCTCCGACTGAAGACATAAACCTTTAGAACTGCCATAAACACATCTACTTTCTGTTTTTAAACATGGAACATCTGGGCAATTATGATTTTTTTTACCCACAAATGTTGCCTAATCAGGAATTAGCAGATTATATATTTTGGGGACTACTTTCAGCTGCTGTTAAGTACACACTGGTGGTAAATGGACTGGTACTTATATAGCAGTGGTCCCCAACCCCTGGGCCACGGACTGGTAATAGTCTGTGAGGCGTTTCGTAATGGGCCACGAGAGTTGAGGCTCAGGTGTGAAATTGATTGTTTTCAGGGTTTTTATCAGTTTTTATCGATATTTTTTATCGTTTTTATCATTAATTCGGTTTCCCTGGGTCTTTTCCAGTGTGTTATGAATAGGGTTATTCATACCCTACGCAAAAAAGGTTGGCGACTGCTATTAAATAGCGCTCTTTTAACTCTGACATCGGTTGTAACCGCAAGCCTCATTCACCCAGTGACTCTTTTTTCTAGATCTTGTTAGACAAGTCTTAGACAAGTGCCTTCATCTAACATTCACGCACACGATGGATGCATATTGCCCAATGTTACTTCAACACACAGACACAGGAATAAACCACCAACCTTCTGATTGGTAGATGACCCGCTCTACCTCCTGAGCCACACCCTCCCCAAAGCTAATTATAAAAGGCTATGGTTAGACATACTTTGTAGCAGGACTAATTGATTGTTGATTTTGGTCTTTTTTTAATGATTTTTTTTTACATGTTAATTAACTCCTTCCTGCATAAAATACCCTGCTGGAATCTTGAGTCGAGGCGGTTGGATCCACCCACTTATACTAGTGTGATACGATCAATACTTTGATTCCGTCATCTAAGTTCAATATGGAGCCCAATAACTTTTTTGGGAAATAAAAAAAAATACTTTAAACACACACTATGAAAAGTGTCTTCCCTTTTTTGTGTTGACTGTCATGTCTATTTTATTCATATCCTATAGCCCATTTTAACAGCAGAAGTTGACCCACGGTGCTTTAGAGACAGGCACATTTACACTCCAGATCTCCAAAAAATTCATTTTGAAAATACATGAAAAGCTGAAGGTTGTGTTTCGTTGTGTTAACTAATTATTACGGAAAGTAAAAATTATGATGATTTAGTGTTTAAAATTTGCAAATTAACGATTCATCTCATAAATCCTGACACACTGCTCTGCCCTACATAAGCTGCCTTCATAGGTCAAGAGTAGCAGTATTAGTATTGGTAATACCTGTTATGTATTAATTGGTATCGGATCAATACAAAAACTTAATCCTTCCGTCGTTGGGCCACATAAAACTGATTAGTTTGGTTGTTACATTAGACATGAATATGAATTTGAACTGTTCAACTGTCAAGAGTATTAAAGATAATGACACATGTTTAAGTTGTATTTTTAGTTATTGTAACAACTGAAAAATACACTTAGTAGCACATAGATTATATCACTATCCAGGTTTTCAGTCATCGTCAGTCAATCAAAGTGGTAACAAATTGGCTGCAACTGTGCACATGCATGGTTTTTCACGTTGTCCTGATCTTTTATCCCCGAATTAACAAGCTGGACTTAAGAGTCCCTTTAAGCGAGAAGGAAAACTCCTAAATCTAACCTTAAAAACAAATAACTGTGCGTTTTTTAATACTTCCGACCCAACAATATAATCATTCCATAATCAGGACTGGGATTGTAAGGGCTAAAACAATCACGACAGGAGAAGCACCAAACAGCAATGTGCTTATCATTGAGACATTGACACAGAGAGACAGGGAGAGAGATGAGCTGCTACACAGAGGGCTGTTATAAAGACAGAAAGGAGGTGATGCAGATGGACAGACATAGAAAAAGAGAAAGTCTTTAGCTTGTTTTGTTGTGTGCCGACTGGTTCCTGGACCAGCTATTCGTGTGTGGCAGTCTGCACTTCTGCCATCTCTGACCGATGATACAAACCTGAAGCTGACATTCATGTTTAATGATCCACTCCTGGGATTGGATGCCACCGATGTGGAGTAACTGGAACATACGGGTTAAGCAGTTCTCGTCAAGAAGAGCTTGACCGACAGCCATTTAATATCTCGTGTCTGCATCAGCCGCGATCCATTTTTGGGTTGCTACAAAAGTGAAAGGAGTTTTATCATCTGGTGTTTCCTCTTTCACTGTTTTGCAGCTTTTCATTTTGCAAGTTCACATTTGTGCCTGTTGTAGCTGCAGAGCTCTCCATTGTGTCAAGAAGAGTTTCTGTAATGGATTATCTGTTCTTGAGTATATTTTCTGAGAATGGCTTTCCGTTGGTTTCAGGATCTGAAAGAAACAGAGTCATTTTACTTAAACACCAAAAGGCTGAAGATTAGTCTGGATGATGTTTGTTTTGTGCCATTTTCAAAATGTACTTTCTTGTGTGGATAATTGCACTCAAAATTTGCTTTTTGCTCGCTTGCAATATGACCCAAGTCACCAATTAGTTAATGAGTTTATGGTCTTAATCACTAGTTTTGGATTTTGCTGAATAGAGCACGATCTTGTTTTTTTTAAATAACTGTCCCCATAACCACTAAAAAAGCAGGGTATGAGTTTAGAGTAAGCCTGTGTTTTTTACTGACAAGTCGCCAACTGATAAAAGTCCAGTATGGCCTTGTCTCTCAGTCAGACCACAGCAAAAGCGTGTCGATGGCTTCATAAAGCAGCCTTGCTTCTTAGTGATTGACAGTGATGGGAATAATAACAAGTAACGGTGTTACTAACGGCATTAATTTTATCAGTAACGAGTAATCTAACTAATTACTATTTCTATTGTTACAACGCTGTTACCGTTACTAACAAGAAAATGCGGTGCGGTCGCGTTACTATTTTCCAACAAACAGACGGCTGAAGCTGTGTTCAGCTTACCGCATCTTAAGTAGCTGTCTACGTAAGTAATCTGGGCGCAACAGCTTTAAGCAGCTGCGCACGCTCCCGCGGACGGTAATCACTTTTTGGCACAACACCTGGAGCTAAAGGGGCAAAACAATCACATGAGTGCTGCTGTTTCGCTGAGGAAGAATAAAGTAGTCGTGGTAAGCCAATTACATGACCACTTAAAGACAAAGCAACAACAAACAGTTTTTAAATTGTGCTGATAAACCAGAGTCATGATAAACAATATATACGCAGGGTTTTTTCCTCAATAATTTCGTCACATTTACTGTTTAAGTACAGTGCTAACAAGCACTCTCTGCTTATGAGCAAAAAAACAAGAAACAAAACAAAACAAAAAACAGCCCATTCGTGTTGGTGGAACGGGCATGGTTCCTGATTGGCACCATGTTGACCAATCAAAAGATGACATGGTAACATGACATTTGGTTGTTTAGGAAGAGGTGGAAGTTTTAGGAGTGAGAGAGAGAGAGAGAGAGAGATAGAAAGCAGAAAAAGAGATTTGTAACGTTTAGCGTTTTTGTAGTGTGTAGTTAATGTGTTGTCTTGTGTAGTTAGTGTGTAGTGTTGTGGATAGTTTTGCGTTGTGTGTCACAACAATGACGCGACTGCTGAATGAAAACAAGAGGCGTGATACACCTGCTGCTGTCAGGCCTGCAAGTATCAGGCTGTGATGTTCTCCTTTATAGGGGACAGAGAAAATGAGTTTTTTGGAGTGGCACAAATAATTTGTGTGGCATCTTATTTAATGCAGAACAGCTGATTGTTATGTAAATAGTTTGAAATGGTTATTTAAAGAAGGGGTAAAAGGTAAATAGCTGCAAATAACTTTGTTGTTTGCAAAACTTCTCCACATGATTTTTAAAATTGACAATTTATATTTGCATTTAAAGTTATGAAAGGGTGGAGTGCCCACTCCAGGTCGGGGATGAGTTTCTGCCCCAAGTGGAGGAGTTCAAGTATCTCGGGGTCTTGTTCGCGAGTGATGGGAGAAGGGAGCCGGAGATCGACAGACGGATCAGGGCTGCAGCTGCAGTAATGCAGAGAATGAGGATGGATGGATGGATGGAAGTTATGAAATATGATTCAATAAACATGTTTGTTGTTGTTACGATAGAACATATAACTTTTTCTACTCTGATTTTATGTTTTTTTTGTCTGATTTTAGAACAATTGTGTTAATACAGTATGTCAAAATGAAAACATGACTGTAAATTCAGACACGTGAGGTTGTGCTGAAAAGAATGATGCCAAGCAAGGCAAAGTAAATAGTTTTTAAAGGTGAAATGTGGAGGGAAAATCAAAAGTAGTTAAAAATGGCCAATTACACCCTGCACCCCAGAGGGTTACATTTTTTTCTAAAGTAACGCATTAGTTACTTTTCAAGTAATTGATTACTTTTAGAATCGTGCAACTCAGTTACTAACTCAGTTACTTTTTTGAAGAAGTAACTAGTAACTATAATTAATTACTTTTTCAAAGTAACTTGCCCAACATTGGTGATTGATGTCACTAGAGCCTGAAGGATATGGGATTTGCAAGACCGATAACAACACCAATATTTGGTGATTTTAAAAGCCCAATATTATTATATATTGGCTATTTTTTTCCTTTCAGACACATAAAACATAAACAACTTTTTAAAAAATTATAATGCGTTGTTCTATTTTTACTAATTTACGTCGTTCTTGACTCTGATCAGGTTAGTTGGTTGTTGTTTGTGGCTTTCCAAACAGCCGACAGGGAAGTTGCAGAGCTCCCTTTAGCGGACAAGCTATGCAACATCACTCATAAAATGATCAAAGGCTGTTTCTACTTTTCCGATTTTTTTTTAAAATGAACTTTTCTCTGATGCAAAAAGAATAAATTATTACATTTTTTACTGGACCTTCTCTTACCAAAGACCTGAAGACAAAGTGCTCTGCTATTGGAATTATTAGCTGAAAATGAGTTGCTGCACATCTGCCTTCATCTGATATGTTTTACCTTACCAAAGCAAGCAGCTGCAACAGATTCATATAACTAAAAAAAATGTAAGGTTACATTTTCCAGTATGTTTATAAACCACTCTATCTTATTCTTTGCTCATACTGAGGCTGATAGCTTGTGGCTAGTAAATTTTGAATAGCTTAGCTTTAGCTTTCACATTTTCTCTGTTTGCTCATTGAAAACGATCCATGTTCATCTGGGTAAAGGTGATTTTAAGTGTCTCTTTAGGTTTGTTGTTCCAAAGGTTTGTTTCAACTGATTGACCGTTCGCTAATATCAGCTTCCTGATAACTCAGTCAGGATCTACCTGCTGCAGTGACTACATCCATCTTTACATACCATCTACGCCCACAACCAAAATAAAACACAATGATACAATGACACATCAGCAAAGGGAATCAATAAATGGTCAGTCAAAGAGAAAACATTGATATCGTAACTTAATTAAGGTTGCTGCCTCAAAAAGACATAAATACATCATAAAAACACAATAAGACGGGTATTTCTGAGGTATGTAATAATATATATAATAATATAATGTGTGTATGTGTTAGTCCCCATAGGGAAATAGTTCTTCTGCATTTAACCCATTCACCCAGTGAAGCAGTGGGCAGCCACCAATGCAGCGCCCGGGGAGCAGTGTGTAGGGACGGTACCTTGCTCAGGGGTACCTCGGGGTAGCCATTCAGTGGAGTTGAACCCCCGACCTTCCGATCATGGGGCCACCACTCTACCTACTGAGCTATCCCTGAGGTATGACGTACGATGGGATCGTTTGCAGATAATAGTAAAAAAAAATTCTAGTCTCTCACCTGTCCTGAGGTTTAAGGAGTTGGTTATTGCAGAAGGTGACGCAGGGCTGATCTTAGACATTGCTTCGCAGTAACCCCCCCTGCGGGTGCTCTGGGGTACTGCACTCTGAGGAGTTCTTGGCTTTGTCCTTGTTGTTGTTGGGCTCGTTATCCTTAATGATGTCATACTGACGACAAAACAGGGCGATCACACCTGAGAGACAAATGTACATCATAATTTTCTGGTAAAATAATAACAGTAACATTTATATGATTTTATACCTTACGTGTGTGTGTGTGTGTGTGTGTGTGTGTGTGTGTATATATATATATATATATATATATTAGTGCTGTCAATAGATTAAAAAAAAAAACTAACTAATCTCACAATTTTCTGTTATTAATTGCGATTAATCTCAATTACTTTATTAATAGCCTGGCTCCAATTACATTTTTTCATTCTTTATATTTTAAGATTGTAACAGACATTTATGCAACACAATGAAGTAAATGCAGAATAAACACAGAGAATGTATGCTGAAATTCAAAGAGAATTTTAATGGTTTTCATCAATCTTTAACACAGTGAAAACTTACAAAAAACCTTTAAGGCCATCAACAGTGACTGAACCCAGGCCTACAGGTTAAAGTGAATATCATAACAATAAAGGGTGCACAAAACTCAGTATTTAAAACACAAAAAGACACGACTGAAAACCCAGAATGTTGAACATTTTTCACTTCAAAGGAGCAATCTGGATTAGTCCTTCTTTGCACTCAGCCAGTTACTGAGGCAGACTATTCTGTTTACATTGTCTGATGACAAAGAAGCACGCTTCTTTTGAATGATGTGACCTGAGAGTGAGAATAATCTCTCACAAGGCACTGTGGTTGCAGGGGTTGACAGGTACTTGCGTGCAATAGGTGCCAGCCTGGCATGTGCTCCTTCTCTCTTTAACCACCACTGTAGTGGACACTCTCCTATGTCAATTTTGGGCTCTGCTTTGTACAGATTCAGACAGCAGTCTATAGCATCTTCCTCTTCCTCTGTATCTGAATCAGGAGAACCCAGCAAGCAGATGGACATCTTGCTCTTCTTTGGTGAGGGTTCCTCTGTTGTCTGAGCAGATGGTTGGTGTGCATCCGTCTCTGACATCAGAAGGTCATGTACTGATGCCCACACCTCTCTTCTTTCATTTTTGGAAAGGCATTTAAGGTCTTTAAACCTGGGATCAAGGGCAGTAGCGATCTTCAGCCATGTGAGATTGCTGCTGTCCCTCCGCTGAGCTAGGTCTGTGGTAAAAATCTTCTTAAACCTCAAAACGTAGACTGGGTCATCATCTGAGGGCTCCATAATCCTGAACAAATGACACAAGGCTGGCAACACCATGGAACAAGAGACATACCGCTCTCCTCCCAGCAGTTCGGTAACATATCTGCAATAGAAAGATCAAGTCTGTATTTTTTTATTAATCACACAGAGACAAACATAAATACCACATATGAAAATACACAGAGAGGTGGAGGTGGAGAACATACTTGAAAACAAAGCTAGAATGCAAAGATAGACACACAATCATGAGAAACAAAATGATTTACCTGCAAGGTTCCAGTAGTTCCTCCAGCTTTTGCAGTCTGTCAAGCTCCTGGTCAGTCAACATAGTCACCTTGCTGTTTTGTTGAGTCAGGATGGTGGTCAGCCCAAATTTGTTTCTCTGGATCCGCTTGATCATCTCTAGGGTGGAGTTCCATCTTGTTGGAACGTCCTGAACAAGCGGTTCTGTTTGATGTCCATGTGCAGCTTGCTGTGCCTTTAATTCCTGAGCGTTTGCTGGACTATGCTTAAAATGTCCAACAATCTTGCGACATTTGGCCAGAGCCCTTTCAAATGCGCTGTCATTAAGAGAAACTGTGACCGTTCTTTGCAGAATGTGGGCCATGCAGGGCATGTGTTCAAATGGAAGTAGTCTGGCGGCTGCAACCATGTTACGAGCACTGTCGGTGCCAAGCGTGGTTACCTTGTCCTTGATTTTCCATTCGTTTGCAACATTCAGAAAATGGTCAGCACACGCCTCAGCATAGTGTCTCTCTTCAGTTTTACTCACTGTTAGTGCAAACGATTGCATAGTCCAGTCGTTATCAATAAAATGCGCCATGACCCCCAAGTAATTATCGTTGTTCACCGAAGTCCAGTGGTCTCCGGTGAGAGCGACATTCCTTACTTGCACAAGCTTGCTGGACTGCTGAGCCCTCTGGTCCCCATACAAAGTGTGCAGTCTCGACACAATGGTTCCTCTCGAGGGCAGATTGTAACACACATCTCCTGATGCAGCACGAATGACTTCTCTCAGTCTATCATCTTCTACTATGCTAACTGGTCGGCAGTTTTTAGCTATCCAAACAACCAAGGAATTGGTTACCTTTTCTCTCACATTTTTTGTTATTCGTCCACAAGCACCATACTCCTGAAGCGTAGACTGGCGAGGTCCCGTAGAGGTGGATTCAGTTGGGTGTTTTGCTCTCAGGTGATACGCCAGTGATGAACTGCTTCTGTGGTACTTGAATTCAGCTTTGCAAATTGTGCATATTACTCTCGTTTTGTCCAACAAACCATCAGGCAACTTCTTAAAGAGAAACTTTCCACCCAAAAGTCCGCCCTCGTCCATGCTTGCGTGTGTTAGCTAGTGTTAGCTAGATAGTAGCATGGTGTCACTTCTTCTTCTAATCATTTCTGTCAGGCCAAACACCAGCATAGCACACTGTTGCCCCCTCCTCCAGAGGTGCTCATGAATTTAAAGGTCTTAGATTACAGGAAATTAATAAAAAAACAAAATCAGCGTTAATTTTTTTTAATGCATTAAACATTTCGCGTTGATCTTAACAATTAACGCGATAATTTTGACAGCACTAATATATATATATATTTAGTATCTATACATAACCAAATCTAATTTTTCATACACTTAACAAAGTTTATGAACGTAGTTAAATATAACCCAAATTTGGAGGGAGAAAAACCCAAAACATTAGCAACAAGAGAAAGCAAAACTGGATCTGGATGAAAGGAGGAGATGCTGTGGGACTGAGGGAGATCACTTTACACATTTTGTTTGCCAAAAATTATTGAGTGGCAGTGCGATCTCATAATTCAAATCATATTTTTGTAATAAAAATAAACCCCACTGCTGCTTTATATGGATGCCACAAAGTCTTAGGCAGGTGGGTGCATGTAAAATCATAACTCCATGAAGTTCTCTGCCTTTTCCATAAGAGGTTTAAAATGCACTGCAATGAAATGTTCTGCATACTTAGGGGAGCGTCCCATGGGTCTGCTATACTTTAGTGGCAGAAGACGCTAATAACAGCACTAGGAAGCTGTAGGCTACGGCGCCTCTCGTGCTTACCACATTCAGAGAGGCATGAACACCAGGCAATCATTTCTAAATGTGAATCTGGATGTTAACCAGAAAGGTGCAAAGAGCAGAAAAAAATACATTACTCTGTGTGTTGCCTGATTTCTTGTCCAAGAACATCCTCCTTCCAATCAATCCAGCATGGTATTATTTCATGCTTTTCCACACTTGGTTCTCGCCATAATAGATGAAATTAATCTGAAAGAGCTACAGCTTTTTATTTTTATTTTTTAAATGAGCACATTCCCTTGTATTACTCTTGACTCCTGTTTCTGCTGTAGATACATTAAGAGCCTTATTCTTGTTATATGGCAAACACAGCTCCACTGGCTAATGCTGAGAAAAACTTCAGTGCTACAATTCATATTGGGTCATTTAATATTATCCCTGATGATAAAGACTGCGAAAGGGTGTCAGACGTCAGCCCAGCAAAGACTCCAATCTGGCCCACTGGACAGCTTTAGAAAATGTGACGGAGAGTGTAAATGTTGGACTTTTAAAATGTATTTTAATACGTTTAGTGCTTTTCCTACTGATAAAGACCATTCATACTACACCAAAGTAATTAAGTAACAGATAAATAGTTATAAGACAGAAAAAGTCTTGTTTTAGTCACTCAGTTAGACATTGATCACCTCTTGTAAAACAGTTTGTTAGAAACTTTGCTGACAAGCTGATAAAATAGCCCGATTTAAACCAAAACGTGAAAACATGAAAATAGTTTTCTTTCAGCAGCTGCAAGATATGATACATGCTACTGATGTGTCAATAAAGCCATTCAAATGGGGCTGAGAGAAACAGAGACACAGGCAGCGTGAAATGAGCAGATGGTGATATGAAAGTGATGTTGAGATAGCCACATGGAGCTTGCCTTCAAGTCAGGGAGATTAAAAACATGGCATAGGAGTTACAGATGCGACGGCAGATAGCGAACAAGCGCGGAGAAAAGGAGAAAGGGAATAATTCATGAAGGTGGGGGAGCACGTGGAGGGTGCAATCCAGGCCTGAATGGGCTCCAGCCTCAGTGGTTCTGCTTATGTCAGCCTCCGCTCATCTGATCACTGCTATACCAAAGAGTGAGATGGGATATCTTGCTGTGATATCCCCCAAGCATTCCCCACAGGCCCAATTAAAAAGTGAAAAACATAATTCGCCTCCTTCACTTTCAGTTTTTTTTTCACTATGCCCTCGTTTTTTCTTTTTTTCCTCTTTTCTCAAAACTCGATTGACTCAGTTTTTCTCTCTTTTCTATCTCCCAACTGTCTTTGAATCCACGTCTCATGTCCTCTCACGGCTAATAGGCAGTGGAGATCCAGGTCTCCTGCAGAGTACTGTGTGTACTGTATATACCTTATACAGTATTTGGGCCATATTTGTATATCATTGCACTTGGTGAAGTGGGTTAGGAAGCGATATTTATAGCTGCATGTGTGAAACAGTGTTGAGACGCATCATACAACTAATAACTAGAAGAAGAAGTAACAATTCTTGTATGTGGATGTGTCATTTAGTCTACTTTTTCCACAGCAAAGCACTTAACCTTGAGTGAAAAAGTGAACTGTGATATAAAATTCATTTCAATGTAAAGTCCTCTGTTATTGAGCAACAGCTCGCTATAAAGAATGAGTCAGAGTTTCTGCAGCTGGTAGGAAGTACAACTGACTATGGTCGTATATGTCAGCGGTCCACAACCTTTTTTGGTCCATGGACCAGTTTGATGTCAGATATATTTTCACGGACCGGTGTTGCGGATAAATACAACTAAATAAAATGATATGACCGAGACAAAAACTGTGGTATTTTGTAAATATAATAATAAACACAAATTCACTGTGTAATTGTGTAACTTTATTAGCAGCGTCCTCCTGAAATGCACCAACAATATTGAGAGTAACATCCTCCTCTCTGCCCCTTAATGCGCTCTGGTTGCTATGGTAACGCGTAAATATTTCTTTCAATATAAGACGCACAATTACAACACAGGAAAAGAACCAGGGAAACCGAGTTAACGATGAAAAACCCTGAAAACCATAAATTTCACACTCGAGCCTCAACTCTCACAGACCAGTACGGTCCGTGGCCCAGAGGTTGGGGACCGCTGGTTTATGGGACTGTGTGGGTAATCCCCAGAGGATGAATCTTTGCCCCTTTAACAGACAGATACATTACACTAGTTTATGTAACTCTGCTCAATAGTGATAACAGGATGAGTTTTATTTATATATTTATTTTTTGGTTCTGACACTGAGTGGAGAGTTGCACACAGATTACAGATTGTTTGCAGAAGACAGATATTCAAATCCATTCAATTCATACAGTGCTGAATGGCAACAGCTGTCACCTCAAAGCACTTTTTTAATGTAAGATAAAGATCCTACAAATATTAAAGAGGAAACCCCCAACAATCAGATGATCCCCATATGAGAAAGCACTCTGTGACAGTGAGAAGGAAAAACTCCCTTTTAACAGGAAGAAACCCCAGTAGTGACCAGTGGGGTGAGGGGGAAAATGCACACATGCAAGAGAGCCAGAGATGAAAATGAATTAAAATGAGTGATAAAAACACCAGGAAAGTAAAAAAGAGTGAATAAGAAATACTCAATGCATCATGGGAATGCCTAGCAGACTAAGCCTGCAGGGATCATAAGTAAGCTTGCAGTCTGAGAGTAAAGAGAAGAAAGATGTCAGCTGTGTAATTTCCTGTTGAGGTTATGATCTAAGTTGCTCTACCTAACTACAACCGGCTATTCCAGAGTTTCCAGAGTCAAACTAGCAACACATTGATGTTTTTAGTCATTATTATTATTTCCCTTATCTTTCCAATGGCTCACCGCAGCAGACTGATCCAGATGTTTGATTTGACAGGGCTTTATGGAGGATATCCTTCCTGACGCAACCCTCGTACTCATGGTTCCAAGATGAACCTTTCTTAAGGTTTAGTTGACAAACAGAATTTTCCTTCTCACATGATGATTTCAACTGATTTCAAGCAAACTGTCTCACCGTCACAATGTCAAAGATCTTTTGACATGTAATCTAGCAGAACCATCAGTGCTTTACATTTAGCATTTAGCATAGAAGCAAGGTCAAAACAAAATGGAGAAAATGGTAAATATGGTAGAATCCTAATGTTAGCATTTAGCTTGAAGCAGCATTAAGGTTAGCATCATCACAGAGCTGCTCGCAGGGCTGTAAGTTTAGTCTTGTTACTAGACAATGTTTTACAGACGGGTGGTTATAGATTGCTAGAAATCAATCCCTGACTCCTACAGTCCTCGTGCCAACGTATCCAGTAATAAATCCTGACACACACCATTGTATCCACTGGAATACAGTGACTGGTTGGGGAGACCGGTCTCGCCACAGTAGTGATGTGTCGGTTGCAAACGAAACGGCTCTTAGAGCCGACTCTTTGAAGAGAATGACGTGAGCCGACTCCTTATTGGCTCCTTTCTCTCACCCTCTCTCTCGCACTTTCGCACTCTCTTCACTCTGCACACGAGCCTTGTGCTTTGCTTTCAAAACACGTAAAAACTCCAAAACACGTAAAAGCTTTTGTTACCTAGTGGCTACACAAGCCAGGAAGTACCAACGACCGGATTTGGTGTGTGGTAGTAACAGGTAAATGAACATTTTTTTGAATTATTTGAATATATATATGAGTGCTTGTGTATAAATACACAAACAATACACATATGCTTTCAATTGTGTAATTTAAGTGATCTAGGTAGCTCTGTTTTGGAAGTTCAGTTAACGCTAGAAATGTGTTTTGGAGTTTTTACGTGCTTTGTCTCAAGGGGCCACCGCATATATTTATATATAAACATATATACACTCAACAAAAATATAAACGCAACACCTTTGTTACTGCTCCCATTCCCCATGGGATGGACGTAGAGACCTAAAATTCATTCCAGATACACAATATAACCATCCCTCCCAAACAGTGGTCACAAATCAGTCCAAATGTGTGGTAGTGGGCACATCTGCTATATTGAGATAATCCATCCCACCTCACAGGTGTGCCACATCAGGATGCTGATCTGACATCATGAGTAGTGCACAGGTGTACCTCAGACTGCCCACAACAAAAGGCCACCCTGGAATGTGCAGTTTTGTCTCACAGCAAAATGCCACAGATGCCACAAGCAATGAGGGAGCGTGCAATTGGCATGCTGACAGCAGGAATGTCAACCAGATCTGTCGCCCGTGCATTGAATGTTCATTTCTCAACCACAAGCCGTCACCACAGGCGTTTCAGAGAATATGGCAGCACATCCAACCGGCCTCACAACCGCAGACCTCGTGTAACCACACCAGCCCAGGACCTCCACATCCAGCAGGTTCACCTCCAAGATCGTCTGAGACCAGCCACCCAGACAGCTGCTGGAACAATTGGTTTGCACAACCAAACAATTTCTGCACAAACTGTCAGAAACCATCTCAGGGACGCTCAACTGCATGCCCGTCGTCCTCATCAGGGTCTTGACCTGACTCCAGCTCGTCGCCGTAACAGACTTGTGTGGGCAAATGCTCACATTCGATGGCGTCTGGCACGTTGGAGAGGTGTGCGCTTCACGGATGAATCATGGTTCACATTGTTCAGGGCAGATGGCAGCTGAGAATGTCCCAGTTCTTGCATGGCCAGCATACTCACCGGACATGTCACCCATTGAGCATGTTCGGGATGTGCTTGACCGGCGTATACGACAGCGTGTACCAGTTCCCACGAATATCCAACAACCTCGCACAGCCATTGAAGTGGAGTGGACCAACATTCCACAGGCCACAATTGACAATCTGATAGACTCCATGCGACGATGTGTTGTACTGCATGAGGCAAATGGTGGTCACACCAGATACTGACCGGTTCTGGGTCCCCAGACCCCCAATAGCGCAAAAAACTGCACATTCCAGGGTGGCCTTTTGTTGTGGGCAGTCTGAGGTACACCTGTGCACTACTCATGATGTCAGATCAGCATCCTGATGTGGCACACCTGTGAGGTGGGATGGATTATCTCAATATAGCAGATGTGCCCACTACCACACATTTGGACTGATTTGTGACCACTGTTTGGGAGGGA
This sequence comes from Rhamphochromis longiceps, assembly GCF_057381845.1. NCBI lineage: Eukaryota > Metazoa > Chordata > Actinopteri > Cichliformes > Cichlidae > Rhamphochromis > Rhamphochromis longiceps. The sequence goes on along the minus strand of NC_140577.1, from coordinate 31,655,163 downwards.
TAGTTATATTGTGTATCTGGAATGAATTTTAGGTCTCTACGTCCATCCCATGGGGAATGGGAGCAGTAACAAAGGTGTTGCGTTTATATTTTTGTTGAGTGTAAATAAAACCACATTTTTTGCATTAGTAATTCCTTTTGTGTATAATTTTATATTGTCGTTAATAATAAATTAATTAAAACAACAAAACAACCTGAAGAGCAGGTTGGGAGCCAAAAGAGTCGGCTCTTTTTAGTGAGCAGAGCCGAAAGAGCCGATTCTCTAAAAAGAGCCGGAAATCCCATCACTACTCCCCAGTGGTTGCAGCAGATGGCCCCGCCCCTCCCTGAGCCTGGTTTTGCCGGATGTTTCTTCCTGCTAAAAGGAAGTTTTTCTTTCCCACTATCGCCAATGTGCTTGCTCATAGGGGGTCATATGCTTGTTGGGTTTTTCTCTGTATCTATTATCGTAGGGTCTACTGTACAATATAAAGCACCTTGAGGTGGCTGTTGTTGTGATTTGGCGCTGTATAAATAAAATTGAATTGAATTGAATGTGTGTGAATTTGTGTTTAAATGATTGAGACTTGTAATAAGAAACACTTACTGAATAGAAAGGTACCATAAATAAGTACCGTCCATCTTACGTGCATTATCCATGTCATGGGAATATTAAGGAAGCAGTCAGGTTTGATAATAACAGGAGACTTGCTATGTACCAGCACCATTTATAACATAATAAAGGAAGTATGTATGTTGCTTTACATAAACACATCTTCGATACGCATTTTCCTATAAGAGCTGCTTGTCTGCTGATAAGCCTTTAGCTTATTTTTTGCAGTTGTTTCCTGTTGATGAGTTTATCAAACTGAGACTTGGATTTGATGCGTTGCCGCCCAAATTCACACTAGCTATCTTTACATCATCTCGAAGGCCCTGCAGGCGTCTGGCACTCATTACAGAGGGATGATACCGCAGCCACTGTTTCTCTTAACAGGAACATTTGCCCAAAGACAGTGGATTCCTACGAGGTCCGTGGTGACAAATGTGCATCACTGAACAGAAATATTACCTGCCCACATGACGAGCACCACTACGATGATGATGAGTTCTCCCGCCCTCAGCTGGGCAGCATCGCCGACCTCCTCCATCGTCACCTCGTCTGGAGAGAGAACACAGAAACGTGAGCACAGTCAACAGAGCGTCGGTGAGGATGCTGCGATTCATCGTCCCACATACTCTGAAAATCTGCAGGGAAAGATAAAAGAATCAAGCAGGGTGACAAGAGAGCAGAGAGGCTGACTGGTGTAAATTCCCCACTCTGGTCAGTGTAATTAAAGCTAAGTGAGAGCAGAGGTCCGCAGAGACAGAGTAAGCAGGATCCCTACCCCATCACTCACTGTGTTCCTCTTGCTGACAGCACTCTGGCAGCCGCAGCTTAAAACCAATCAGTGGGTTAAAGGTTTGAACACAGTTTGGACTACAACCGCTTCCTCCCTGCTGCCAACACAAGGCCTTATGCTACCTCCCATATACCCTTAGTCAAGCAGCCTTCCTTCCTCCACCTTCTTCCCCAGCCTGCTTCCCCTGGGTCAGTCTGTTATCTAAAGGGTAAAAAACATGAAAAAAAAAACTGAATAAAGACATCACTGTCAATACTTTGTCTGGGCTTGCATCCTAAGTTGATGTGCATATCCCCAAAGGAAGTGCTGACCACACACTGGTTGAAGGGGGCTGATCTTAAAGGTGTACAGTACTCTTTATGGAGCTGACAGCAAAGAAAACCTCGGTGCAATAAAACCAAATGGACCAGCCGTTGCTGACAATACAAGACACTGATATGTTTGATTTCTATTACACTTTGAAGTGATAAAACGTGACAGAACCAGCAATTCATCAAACAGGCTACCATCTGAACGTGTTTAAGGACGAGCATCACTTTTATTGCAATTTAGTTATTTACTGGGAAGTCTTCGATTTGCTCACAGCTGTCCGCTATTTTTTTTTTTAAATTTCAAACTATGACAGGTAAGTGCAGCTGTGGCCTCTAAGGAAGGGGTGCGTTTCATCCCCACTTGTGGTCTCTTCAGGTCACCGTTTTGCCGTTTGGAGTCGGGGATGATGATTTTGACACTTCTGTGTTCTGGCTTGCTCAAAACTCTGCTGTTTCCATGGTGATCCCTCTAAGCTCAAACTAAGTCCCTAGGGTTGCGCAGAGGAAAGGTTATACTCTAATAAGTTGCTAGGAGCAGATTATATGTTTATGTTGCGAGGGCAGACCCAAAGCTACGAGGAGAGGTGTGGAGATATCAGCCAACAGACGAGCTGAACACTCGGCAGCCTTGAGGTTGCTCCCTTGGCAAGTGTTGGTAACATTAGCATCAGCCATCGAGCCCCTTGAGACATGAAGAGTCAGGCGTAAGCTCTCTACTTCAGATTAATGGCTACAGGAAATACCTGCTAATTAATGGTATGTAGCATACAAATGAATACAGCTTCACTCAGCACAACTAGAACTTTGACTTCTTAGAAAGGCTGTTAGTACAGTTAAGTACACAAAAAGTATTATCAAAGTACTCAAAATATGACATTATTTAAGAATTTTGCAATATGCTGAGTATTGCAATTTATCATGTTTTTCAGCTGCAAATTATGTAAATGAAGTCAAACTTTTTCAGTTTCTGTTTTATCCAATAAGATAAAGTTATTTCATTTCAGTTTTTTCTTCTACTAAAACCTGCCAAATGCTGTTATAAGTCAGTCAGATATCAGTCTGTGACTGAGTGGGAACATTTTTTAATTTTGATCCACTGCTGAATTTGTAAGTTTGCTCAATTACAAAAAAACAGTCTCTACATTTTTATAAAAGTTTAAATCTAATGGAGAGAGACAGAATATCAACCAATAATCTGTGAAAACCCCCCCACTTCACATAAATGTTATGGATTGATTTTAACATCAATGAGTGAAGTCAGTCCCTACAACCTCGTTCGGATTCTGTGTTGGATGGTTTTGCAGGTGAGCAGATTTAATTCAAGTTTGCTCGGCTAACATTATCTCAGAATGCTGGTGAATGAGATGAGCCTTCTTGTTCATAGTGTTCCCAGAATATTTGAATTACCTAATAAAATACTGATATTTAGTTTTCTGTAGTGATACAATATCACCAAACAAACTATCGCCATACTGTGCTGTATCAATATCTCCCCCTACCCCTAATAGAAAGCCACATTATTTTTTAGATGGTTAAAAGAAGTTGCATATTTTTCCAAAAGGCAGGAATGCTCCTCGCAGCCTGAGTTAGCTTGGCCACGCCCATGAAAATGCAGTTCTTAGGCCCTAAACAAATGAGCTATGAAAACCCAAACTGGTTTTTATACCAGTATGTAAACATGTTTGTTTCTGCAGGTTATTTTGATAGCTAAAGGCTCTCTTATTAATCTGTTTTGGGAGCTAGCCTCAACTGAGCATTCAAGGAAATGCAGTTTGTGGAATTTCTGCATTAGCTTAATGCCGTTGTATGTAGGATCAAAATATTCAAAGAAAATACAGAATGTAGCGTTCATGTGAAACTACATATTCTGGCTGCATTAAGAGAAAAAAAATATTATTGATCATTTTGTCAAGTCAAAACTTCAAAATTCTATTTTGAGGCAAAAGTCCAAACCTGCTGCAGTTTAAATGGGAAGGCACTGGTTTTAGTGGGAAGCTTCCAGACTGCATGAATGAGTGCAGCTGTGTTACAGAGCAATCTGCTGCTGCAGAGCAACATGGTGCTCAGCACAATTTCAGAGATAAATTAAATGTAAAAACAGTTCTGACAGTAATCAGACTGCTGAAAAAGATTTATTTACTAAACCTTTGGCTTTTTCAGCAGCCTATAAAATGTAATAAACAACATAAAAAGAACACATTACAATTACATTTTAGGTTCTACCTTACAATATAAAGAACCTTGAGGTGGTGGTTGTTGTGATTCGACGCTGTATAAATAACACTGAAATGAACTGAAATTGAAAAGTTAAATTGAATTAAAAGATTTTGCTACATAAAAAATGTCAGTGCATTCAAAACTTCCACGAGAGAAGAAGAAGAACAGAGAGAAACCCAAGCAGGCTTCCTGTTGTGTTGCTTTGCACCTACAGATACTAAATCCTGTCAGGCTGATTAATACCCGCTTAGAAGGGGAGCAGAGCAGTAATGGCTGGGAGATTTAATCAGGGCAGCTAATGAACGCTTCCACCAACACACACACATGCAGGACACTATAGGCAGACAAGAAACTTCCATCAAAGTCAAAGCCCCTAAACATCAAGACAAACTTTCGTGCTACACATCGCCACACATGACCTCACGTACACTGAAACATAACAAAAATGTTCATCGCCATTAAGATTTGTAACCTCGATTTTTTAACAAGGCTGAAGACATTAGCCGTAGCCATTCTGAGAAATCCCTAAATTTAGTCCATAATCTTTGTCACTATGACCAACAATTAAAACTCTATTCAAAACAGTAATTGTCCAAAGAGGGTTTACCAACCTTAACCTTTTGATTATCAGATTGTTTTGCCAAGCTTTGAGTGTCTCTTTATGCTAAAACGGCGTGAAATCAGTTAGATTATGAAAATTTTAGTTTAGATCTTTTTTCTTTTCTTTTAATTATGTACTTATTTAAGCTAAGTGCCAGACTTTAGTAATAAAACGAGGCCCAACACAGTGCAAAAAAATGCAGTTCCTTGGATGGCCACTTGTGGCAGACTCTAAAAGCAAGCCAATTTCTCTTGAACTTAAAAACCAAAATAAGCATTTTATCAGCCAAGTATAAAACATTGTTTCAGTTTCTTTGGGTAATTTTCTCTTCAAGGCAACGGCACAGGGTATAAAACTTTATTAGGCTTAAGGCTCAAATTTATGCATTAGTAGGGCCACGCGTGCTTTGAGTGACAGGTCAGCTAATTCAAGAGAATTCAAAGTATTTTTAATATGACTAATAACATATCTTGGTTAACTTTACTAACAGATCATCCAAGACGTCTGTGGACCACTTTTAGTGACTGAAATTTTTGCATTTTTTCTCTATTTTTATGTATTCATATGTTAACAATAGAGCTGGGCGATAGAACGATAACGATATGTATCGCGATATAACTTTTTCTCGATAGAAAAATGTAACTATTGCGATAGACCTCGCCGCTCTTGTCCTCTTAAAGAAAAGAAAAAAAGAACAGCCAATCCAAATTAAGTAGCGCAGAGCCGAACCAATCACAGCCGCAGCGTCACGTCACATGACTTGTTACGTACAGCACAAGTGCCAAGCCGCACATGTGTATTTGTTTGGGAAGCAGCCAGCCACCGTACCGCCCGGGTAATGGAGGAAATGAGTGTGCCGACTAGAAAAATCAACCGAGTGTGACCGAAGGTTACCGAAGAGAAAACAGATGATGGTTCCAATGCTGGAGAGATTGTCGAACTGAAGAGCCATAGAAGTTCCGTAGTGTGAAGGTATTTCGGCTATTTCAAGTCTGACAAAAAACAGAGTAGCGCGCACTGTAAATTGTGCCGAAAGCAAGTCTGGAAATACAATAAACTGGTGCATGCGCTACGTCCACACGTACCCGGGTATTTTTGAAAACGCAGAGTTTTCTATGCGTTTGCACCTTTCGTCCACACGTAAACGCCGTTTTTGGTCACTGAAAACGAAGATTTTTAAAAACTCCGGCCAGGGTGGATATTTTTGAAAACTCCGTTTTTGCATTTACGTGTGGACTAGAAAAACGGAGAAAACGCAGCGTCAAAGCTGTGCGCATTTTTTGACGTCACACTGTGCACCACGTTATTGTTTCGGTGAAATGAATTTCTACAATACTGTTACTGTTAATTCTACTCTCTGCAGTGTTTAAATGCTTACATATACACACAGTTACTGTCCCTCCACACATACGACTCGGTTCAGGGCAGGGATAGCTCAGTAGGTAGAGTGGTGGCCCCATGATCGGAAGGTCGGGGGTTCGATTCCCCTGAACAACTACCCTGAGGTACCCCTGAGCAAGGTACCGTCCCTACACACTGCTCCCCGGGCGCCCAGTGGCTGCCCACTGCTTCACTGAGTGAATGGGTTAAATGCAGAGAGGGATTTTCCCCACGGGGACCAATAAAGTACACTTTCTTTCTGCTTCTATGCCCCAGCTTTGTTTACTTTTTCCCACCGAGGCTTCTAGACTTCTGATTGGCCAACATTTCTACACGGTTAGGAATCTAGCGCCACCTGCTACTTTGTCATGTTCATAGCAGCGTTTTCCTTCATTTCTGCCTTTATGTGTGGACGGGATTATTTTTTAAAACGAAAACGGAAAATCTCCGTTTTCAAAAATACCCGTGTACGTGTGGACGTAGCCTCGGTCTCTGACTGGAAGCGCTAATTCGTCATTAGGCTTTTGTCAGACTAAAGTAACTGTTAAAACTGTTTGAAAAGCTAAGCTATACAACAAGGAGAGATTGAGAATTTCCTTTTAGTTCTCAGTTTATTTGATATTGACAAAAGTTAGTCAATTTTGTCTGTTCTTCTGTAAAACAAACTAAGATTTATTTTTAGAATTAATATTTTGTTTCTAAGTGGAATTGACAATTTAGTCTGTTTCGTTTGTTCTATTTTGAAACTTAAACGCTTTAGCGGCTGCCTTTTGTGTAGTTTGCAATATTTGCCTTTATTTATCTGAAAAAGTCTCATGTTCCTTAAGTACATCTACCCTGTTGAACTTATTATGGGAAATAAATATTTAAATAAAAACAAGCTGCTGATTATTTCACATTTTACTTGTGAGCAACGGCACATTTAAATCTTACAAATATAGTTATTTGGCTTATATCGTGATAGATATAGTTATCGCCTGAAATGAAAAAAACATATCGTGATATGAAAAAATCTTATATCGCCCAGCTGTAGTTAACAAGAATTAGCGAATATCTAATCACAGGACACTTTGCTCGTTAGATATTGTTACCTAATAACTAACTAAGGCTGCACAGCCTGTCTTTAAACTTTGGTCACTTGCAGCTCAAAAAAAGGCCAAGAATTCAAAAATGACTTGAGTCTAAAAAAGAAAGAGTCCATACACCAATGGGTGATGTTACGATGTCCATCTTTTATATACAGGATATTATTAATGTCAGGGTCCTGGGTCTCCTGACCCAGCGTTTTAGTTCTTTGTGATTTTTGTATTATTGTACTTGGTGTGAGTTATTCTATGGTTTCTAGTTTCGATCCCTTGCCCTTCTTTTTTTTTTTTTTTTTTTTTTTTTTTTTTTCTAAATGACATCAGAAACAGCAGTATGCGACATTACGTGATGGCAGAGCTTCAGTTCATCCTTTGTCATTTTTTTTTTTTTTTTTTTTAATAAATAGGACAGGGGGAATGAATGAGAGAGAGAGGGGGAGAGAAAGAAAGAAAACCAAAGGGGAGAAGAGACGGTGAGAAGGGGGGGGAAGAGAGAGAAAAAAAAAAAAACTCCTGGGTCACCTGTATGGAGAAAAAAAAAAAACAAACAAACAAACAAAAACAAACAGAGGAGACAGCAAACAACAAAGAGCAACATAATAATAGAGAAAACAAAGCACCATCACAATAAACTAGCTAGTCATAGATATCAGTATTTACTAAGTAATAAACGATATTGTGCAGCACGCAAGATAGACAGCACACAGTGTGCTTTGAGGCAGCAGCCAAGAAAGCTTTAGTCCGCGTCTGTGAATACCCATGTGTGCATACCTGTGTGGATCAGCATGCTTGCATTCCAAAGGTTTCTCCATGTAATGATCTGCTAGGGAGTGTGGGGGGGCCACAGCCCCGTCCTCCAGGGTGTGAAGCGGGTATGGAGGAGATCAAAACTCCAGACATCCAGAGGCCCCCAGAACACAAGAGACCATGGAAGACCAACAGAGGGGCAGCCGCGCCACTGTCCCAGTAAGAGCTGAGGAGAGTCCCAGATGAGGGCTCGCCCAGCAGCCGCGGAGCAGAAGTCAGGGGGAGTTGCAGTGACGCGCCCGTGAGCTCCGCCGGCCCCCAGCTGCGCCTGAGTGACCGAGCCCTAGGCCGAGAGGCCGGGGGCACCCCACCTCCAAAGGGGCCCGAGCGAGCCCCAGGCCCCAGGCCCCGACAAGCGGCCGCCAAGGAGTGAGCCGGTGTGCACCCGGACGCCCACCCCCAGACACAAAGAACCACCAACACACCGACACCTGAGGGAGTCCGCCACCGGCAGGGGAAGTGGTGGTGGGTGGAGATAGGCCTCCAAACCTTGGAGGGCCTGAGGTGTCCCCAGAGAGGTGGCGTCTGATACCCAACCTGACATATAGACACAGACATACAGGCACACACAGACACAAACATCCATTCCCACCCTCATGCTCTCATATGCACTCACTCCACACTCAACCAACGTGGAGACAGACATAAAGAGACACTGTACACACAATCACACTCCCCAAGCGTACTCTACAAACCGGGTCTAGGTACCCTTGCCCCTGGAGGGGGGAATTGCACCCAGACCCAGGTGGTGTTACCCTTTTCCCTGCGGTGGGGAGAGGCAGACCACCCCGACTCCGCAGCAGCAGGGAGGCCCCACACCCCAGACCGCAGTCGGACGGCCAACTCCTCCTACTAGCCCTCCCGCTCCAGCAGGCCGCAGAGAATGGGGGTGGGAGAAGACTCCAAACCTCCCTCCACCCGCTCATTGTAGTGTTGATGCATATGTGTTCTAAGGTGCAATTAAAACCCAGGAGGGCATGGAGCTACCTGCCAAGGAGCAGCAGGTAAGCGCATAGTCCCTCCTGCTAACCCTCAATGACTAAGTGTATTTAAAATTGAGAGGTGGGCAACGACGTCAGGGGTGAGGTATACACCCTGATGGTGATTTGTGCCCACCCCCAAGATCCTATATGTATGTGTAATGAGAGTGTGAATATCCCTTGCCCTTCTCGTTTCTCTGTGTCCCCTCTGTTCTGTGTAAGTCTGTGTCTGCATGTTTGAGTTCCCCTCTGTGTCTCTCGGTTCTTAGAGTCCTCTGCCTTATGGTTTATGTCTCTGTGTTTCTTAGTTGCTGTCTCCACTGTGTCAAGTTCGCGTCTCTGTGTGATCCTTCCTGTTTTACTTTGAAGGTCCGTGTCTTATGTGAATGTGTCCTGCTTTGCTTGTCTCGTCAGTTCTAATTTCCCCCAGCTGTGCTCTCCTTCTGTGTCTCATTCTCCTCGTTACTTCCCAGTGTATTTAGTCCCTGTGTTTCTCTGAGTCAGTGTTGCGTCGTACCCTCAACAAGCTGTGTGTTTTGCCTCCGTGTTGCCAGTGTTTTGTCTCCAGCTCCAGTTCAGTGTTTCTGCTACAGTGTTTTAGTCCACCAGCGTTTTTGTTTGTCTTTTGGTGAGTTTAGTTTAGTAAGAGGTTTTCCCAGCAATAAAGCTGCGCTTTAAGTTGTACTTCTGTGTCTGAGTCCTGCATTTTGGATCCACCACTCCTGCTTGCCTGCCTGCCACACAGCCAACCATGACAATTAACTCATTCACTGCCATTGACGTCTATAGACGTCAATTGAAAAACTTACGTTGACTGCCATTGACGTCTATAGACGTCAATTACGTTTTTCAATGGGAGGGGCTAGAATACAACCTCGGGCAGCTTGTCAGTGAACATCAGACTGCTTGAAATGTATTTTTCACAAAAAGCTCGTTTTCTCCCTTTTTGTGGTCAAAACAGGCATTTTTGGTGGAACCCACCTCTCTTCTACAGCTGATTACTAAAGAATGGAAAATGGTAGAAACAAGCTTTTTTTTTGGATGGAAGAAGAGAGTCTGTTCTTCATTTTGGTAGGTTCAGCGTTTATATGATCATAACACACAGTTTTCTGTGGCTCTTCAAAAATGAGTAAAAATGCTCAAAAACCCTGGCAGTGAATGAGTTAAATAGCCAAAAGTATCATTTCCATATCATTTAAGTGCAACGTCATGTGATAAAAATAACTTTTTGTTTATTCAGGGACATGCAGTTGCTCATGAAGTCCATAAAGTATGTGAGACCCTTTTTTGCACGAGTCTCGATTTAAAATGAAGTCAGCTGGAAGCATTATATAGTCAGCTGGACGCGGCCAGCTCACACAGCTTAACTTAATTACCTGCCTAGCTACAGGGGACAAAATCCGCCCACAGAAAATGGGTGGTCGCAGAGCTGATAAATCTGCCCACGTCTACCCGCATGCATATCTTGAAATTAAGAACCTACTGTGTCATCAATCACCAAGAATTTCAAGTTTGCCCCTGTTGCTGCCGTTAAACAGCAAGAAATTAAATGTTAACAGTCATATAACAATCAGCTGGCTTAAAAATGACTCTTTGTCTGCGCTAGTGAAAAATGTACTAATATGTTGCTTTTTTACTGCTTACATAAGTTCAGATAGATTTCTCTTTGATTTTTTTATACTCTAGACCACTTATCAACACATTCCTGCCTCACAAGACCCTCAGCAAGCTCCCTCACTGTGATGTTTCCAGGGAATCCACCACTCCCTAATGTCTCCTGTTTCCACTCTTATCACTTTGCTGCTGATGAGCATTTAGCATTCGCCGTGTCCCTCTGAAGCAGCTGCTTTTGGCACAGTAACTGGGTCGGACATGATAAAATTGGAAGCAGTGCAAGGCGCTTCTGATAACAGCAGCCTCTGTGCTTGAGAGTGAGAACAATGCATCGAATAGGAGGTGGGAGGGACTCTAGCAAAGATGGCAATTCCTGTGTTTTGTTGGATTTAACTGTCAAAAAAGAGACTATTTTTGTGACGATGAAACATTAAGAGAAGATTAGCCCTCCACGTTATTGTCTGTGTTTAAAAGCTGCTATTTAAGTGCTCCTACCTGTGAACGGGCAGATTTAGATCTATGTTCGTCAGCAGGGGAAGGACAGTCGAGCAGAATGTTGGTTTCCTCCCTTCGAGTGTCCTTATGTTGATGCACGATTGCTTTTTCAGCGTGCTTTTATAGATTTGCGAGCCCAGCATGCACAGAATTAAAATTATTGATTTGTACGAGTGTGTTTGTAGCGCGTGCTGTCGAAGTAAAGCACGCATACGAAGGTTATGTCTGGCTGAGAAACGTCTGAAGAATAGCACTTCAAAGGGACAGATTCGAATGAGAAACTACGAGAAAAATTTGGGAAACTTTACGCAAGCAAAGAGAAAATTGGGGACAAGGCAGTGGTAAAGTTTTCACCCAGGGTTAGACTTTAAAATATCTAGATTCTGAAATTTTTAAAAAAGTATTACTCTCTCTCTCACCAGGGCTTTTGGAAGCCATCTTCTCGGACTCTTTTGGCGTTCTGAATAGCACAGGCTGACTTGGAGGGCTGCTTCCTCCCATGCTAATGCTCTGAACGTGGACGATGTACTCGGTGTCCTCATCCAGATCCCACAATGCACAGGAGCGTGTGGTGGTGTTCACTTCCTGGATGAACCTCAGCATGCGTACATCCTTCTTCTGCAGAAGCACAAAGATCAGAAAGGCAGAAGTGTACATTTTGTATTTGTTTTTTCCCCCGATATGCCAGTACCCACTTGTGAATTCTTTGGCATGAAAAGGGTGACATTTCCATACATTTCCGTATATATATATATATATATATATATATATATATATCCACTTAAAATAATAGGCTTAGCAATACTTCCTTTCTTCTTGTTAGTGAATATTCCCAGGGTGCACGCTTTATCAAGTTCAGATTTCTAGTGGCAAAGTCCAATTTTCCTGGTTAGGTCTGATGTGGTGCAAATGCAAACACGTCTCTCTTGGTTAATAGAAAGGAAAATGCTGAAATAAAGCCTTCTGGGGTTTTTTTTTGGTTTTTTTACAATGTAATTAAGCATAAAGAAAGAGAGACAGACAGAGAGAGAGCCTCTCTGGCAGTGTACACTCTGCTAGAAATGTACATTATTATCCAGCTAGGGCTGCTTACTCAGGTCAATTGGCTCCTGCTAGATTAAAAGTAAGGCACCTTGGGGGCACTTTTGTTTACCAGGCAATTAAAGAAGCAGATTTCTTAAACCATTAAAACTTCATGTAGACAAGAGGTGCATTTGAAAAAGTACATTTGAAAGTGTTTCTTAATGTGGCCTCAGAAACTAAACTAGAAACTGGCCTAGAGAACCCTCTAATATTAAACCAACTGGAAAATCTCATATATGGCACATTAGTCGCTTTGGCTTGACCACAGTGGCCGTGCATCTGCAAGCTTCTTTGCAACCCACCTTCATGCCAGCTTCTCCTCATATGTTGTATCTACATGTGCATTTGGGAAGGTTGGATTTGTATTTGGCAATACGGCCAAATACAAGTTTCTGATATTTTTTTTAAGCTATGATTTTCTGACTTTGGATTTCACATGCTTTTTTTTTTGGTGTTTATTTATGTTAAACCTGTGGTTTGAAGGTGCCATATTTCACACTATATATGGAATTAGCCATTAGCCAATAGATGTACAGACAACTATCCCTGGACCTTTTTAACTGTGAAGAAAACCTCAAATGTGATGATCTTCTGGCAACTTTTCCTGTCGTAATACAAATACTTTTAAAAAATAATTTTAAACAGATTCATGGGTATTTATTTGATATTGATATCTAAAGTAGGGATCCGAATATCCAATAATTGGACATTGGTGACAAACAGGGGTTAAAATGTGATTTGGCAGGTGGTGCAACCCTAAGTTCTGGTGTAACAGTAAAAGTGGGGATATGACTCGCTTAGTAATAAGTGACATAATCACTGGACTGTGATCTCTAGTAGATTTGTTTGGTGAACAGGCTGTGGTTAGCTGGCTGCTTGTTCTGAGGTATGCTGCTCTTTATGGGTTCAGTTCTACAACATAAAGCAGAAGACTGATGACTCCTTTTAAAATTAAGTCCTGTTATTTTCAAGCGTTAGCTAAATGAACTCCATTTGTGGTCAAAAACTGCATGTCTAGACTATCCTATGTCTAGAACTGTCAAAAATAATTTAAGGTTTTGCAGACTTTGCCCACAAATAAGGTTTTTAAAGCTTTTTCCTTGTGGGGGTTATTTTTTTACCACCATCTTTATTCTCTCTCACTCTCTTACATCTCTGCAGCTATCCTGGACTTAACCTCCTAAGACCCGAACTCTTCCACGGCATGCATTTTTAATTTCTCTTTGCTATTTGGGCTGATTGGGACCTGATGGTATGTAAAAACAAAGAATTACGTGATTTTTTTTTTAACCTGATTTTCGTTTCTGAGAAAAATGAGATCCACATATGAGGACATTCGCTTTATATTTTGATAGAACAGTGGCAGTATAATGTCCTCGTAAGTGGATATCAGGCCCTTGTAGAGAAAAATGTATTATTTTGGTCTAGACAACCCTAAAATGTGATGTCCACATATGTGGACGCCAGGTCCTAGGAGGTTAAAGTAGCAGCGATATATGACCTCTGAATAACATTTAAATGATCATTTAATGTGTTGTCAAAGCCATTTCACAATATGAAATAACCTAATAAGCATCACATGTAGAGATCTGATGTGTGATTAAAATTTACATTTCCAGTTCATCAAATGTCACCTGCTGAGCAGTCGTTACCTACCACAGAAATGGTTTGTTTGTTTGTTGAACTGTTTGACACATTGCATTTAAATTTTTTAAAAAAAGTTACTCTGCTTTTTCTCACTTCCCTTGAGTAGAGCTGAAGCGCCACAGACTCAACTTTACTGACATCTGCAGCATGGATGCAGTGACAGTGACAAAAAAGAGAAAACTATGTGGGCAGGTGGAACCAGGTGGTGACTTAACTGTCCCCATGGCATCAGCTGCATGAAAAATGAACTTTTTTGACATTATTTTGTATTTAACTCCATACCAGAATGCGGTCCTGAATTGCTCCAGCCCAATTTAACCCAAGATGACAACGGTCTAATCTACTCAAATCTGTTCTGTACTGTAGCAACAATACACCATTTGGGAGCAGGAGAACAGTTTGCAGGGCTCATTCATGCCTACGATGCCTATAGTGTTTTGTTTTTCCTAAGCAGTCGTTTTTGAGTAAGCCAGAAACAGTTTTCAAATTGTTTGACACAACTGAGGAGCTTCCTCAGTTGTGTCAAACCTACATGGATCTGTGTGAAAAAGTGATTGCCCCCTGAACCTAATAGCTGGTTGGGCCACCCTTAGCAGCAACAACTGCAATCAAGCGTTTGTGACAACTGGCATTGAGTCTTTTACATCTGTGGAGGAATTTTGGCTCATTCATCTTTGCAGAATTGTTGTAATGCAGCCACAGTGGAGGGTTTTCTAGCATGAACTGCCTTTTTAGGGTCATGTCACAGCCTCTCAATCGGATTCAGGTCAAGACGTTGACACTCCAAGGTATTCATTTTGTTTTTCTTAAGCTACCTGGTCTTTAAGTGACGTATGAATCCTGCTTCCGGGTCCAAACTACTCTGCGTTTATTAAGGCTGTTGTGTTTTTAACATGTTTTAATGCTTTTGTATTTTGTTCTATTCAATCTGACCAAGCCCCTAAAAAAAGTCAGTGATCACTGTCGGCCTCTCTCGATCTACCACTATTCATTTTAAAACCTTACAATGTAACTAGAGCCCAGCCAATCCAGCAGTATATTAATGACTAACCTCGTATTGTGGATGGATTATCTCAGTTGTTCTCCTGACTGAAGTTTGGTCCGTTTACAGCATCCTGCCATGCGATTGCATTTGTCCCTAACCCTCGGGAACCCTCACATTAACTTTTATCGAGTGGAAAAAAGTTAGCGTTCATCCTCCAGCTTCACTGTGCTAATGTGTTTATATTATGCTAACCACAGCTGTGCAGCTAGCCACCACGTAGCACAACTTCATGTAACCCTACAAACGTCACTACTGTTTAGTTTTCTGTCTTCATTTAAGTCGGAAGCGATAGCAGAGCTGTACGTTTTAATTTCTTCAGAATTCCTTCAGTCAGAGCGTGATGCATTATTTTTAGGTGGAAACTAGCGAGCTAGCTCCCTGCTAACTTCTAACTGCTAAATTTCATAAATTCTGTTTTCATGGATGTCTGGATGTTAAGCTTAATTGTTGCACCTGGTAAAGCAGCCACACTGATCATTTTATTAAAGATAAAAAAATTTAGACAGTTTTTAACTTTCAGTGATGCCGCAGTGTTCATTTGACTTTGGGACCTGAATAGGAGTTTGGACCTGTACACGGCTAATGACGTCAGACTTAAACCAGATTTAAAGGTAGAGGACTCCGAGGTTGCTGGTGTGTTTCAGATCATTGGCCTGCTGCAGGATCCAAGTGCATCACTGGCATATTTAGCAGATACCCAAAGTCAAAGTATTAGTACCAAATCAGTACTCAGAATTCCAGGAGTACTGATATTCTAGGAATGGGGCTACACTATATAAAAGTCGTACTCCGTTTGATTAAGTCATCATTTTTGACTCGCTCTCCACACATAACATACTCACACAACACATTAGAGCCTGAACAACATACAGGGAGTGCAGAATTATTAGGCAAGTTGTATTTTTGAGGAATAATTTTATTATTGAACAACAATCATGTTCGCAATGAACCCAAAAAACTCATTAATATCAAAGCTGAATGTTTTTGGAAGTAGTTTTTAGTTTGTTTTTAGTTTTAGCTATTTTAGGGGGATATCTGTGTGTGCAGGTGACTATTACTGTGCATAATTATTAGGCAACTTAACAAAAAACAAATATATACCCATTTCAATTATTTATTTTTACCAGTGAAACCAATATAACATCTCCACATTCACAAATATACATTTCTGACATTCAAAAACAAAACAAAAACAAATCAGCGACCAATATAGCCACCTTTCTTTGCAAGGACACTCAAAAGCCTGCCATCCATGGATTCTGTCAGTGTTTTGATCTGTTCACCATCAACATTGCGTGCAGCAGCAACCACAGCCTCCCAGACACTGTTCAGAGAGGTGTACTGTTTTCCCTCCTTGTAAATCTCACATTTGATGATGGACCACAGGTTCTCAATGGGGTTCAGATCAGGTGAACAAGGTGGCCATGTCATTAGTTTTTCTTCTTTTATACCCTTTCTTGCCAGCCACGCTGTGGAGTACTTGGACGCGTGTGATGGAGCATTGTCCTGCATGAAAATCATGTTTTTCTTGAAGGATGCAGACTTCTTCCTGTACCACTGCTTGAAGAAGGTGTCTTCCAGAAACTGGCAGTAGGACTGGGAGTTGAGCTTGACTCCATCCTCAACCCGAAAAGGCCCCACAAGCTCATCTTTGATGATACCAGCCCAAACCAGTACTCCACCTCCACCTTGCTGGCGTCTGAGTCGGACTGGAGCTCTCTGCCCTTTACCATCCAGCCACGGGCCCATCCATCTGGCCCATCAAGACTCACTCTCATTTCATCAGTCCACATCACCTAATATGCTTAATTGGTAGTAGGCTTTCGAGCCTATACAGCTTGGAGTAAGACAACATGCATGAAGAGGATGATGTGGACAAAATACTCATTTGCCTAATAATTCTGCACTCCCTGTATATACTATATAACAATATATCAGCATCGGCAATATGTAGGGCGTTATTAGGCATTTGCAAATATATATGTGTTGCATAGTTTGTCCACCAGAGGGCACTCTGTAACTCTGTCACGCAAACACAAACCAGCTGATGCGAGCATAGCTGGCTGAATGTAAATGCGCAATCCATGGCTTGTGACAATGAAATGAGATTATTTTTAAACTGCATCGTCATATTACCTTATCAGTGGCTTATAAGAAACTACACATAACAAACGTTAGCGAAAACTACTTATGTTACGTATGCTGAAAGTTAAAAAATAATATATCGGCCGGTAAATCGCATCTCTAAATCACCAAATATTGATATTTATATCAGTCCTGCTGGGCTTTACAACACATGTAGCGGTACCTGTTGGGTGATGGCAAATCCGATGACAGGGTCTCCCTCCAAGATTTCCCACGTAACCACAGCAGAGTTAACCTCGAGTTCTCTGATGGTCACATTGAGCGGTGCTGACAGCAGGGTGTCTGACGCACATGCACGGCCAGAGGAAAGAAATAAAAAGAGACAGGCCATAAATATTCTTTACACTTTATAACTATAAACGCTACAACTTGAACAAATCGTCCCCCCTCTCACTCTCTCTCTCGCTGTGCTCTCGCTCTCTCCTTCCTTAAGATCTTCTCTTCACCTCCTACAAATTAATCCCTCTCCTTTCATTAATACCGGCCCTAATAAAGCACATACATGTCTCCTGGTGTTTCCCTTGAAAAAACACTTTTTCCATTCTCTCTCTGTTCTTCTTTCACGCACACTTTCGCATCTTTAACTTTTCCTCTCTTCTTTCTCCTCCACATATCTCATTAAACCATGACTCTTGAGGAAAAACAAAAAACAAAAACACGATGCATTTATCAATCAGAAAATTAACTTTGACGGACTAAATTACAGTCTTTCTTAACATTTTTCATTTCTTAGCTGCGAAGGTAGCAGAGAGTAAAGTGTGTATGGTTATGTGAGAGTTAAGACCAACTCATGGTCTTCTACGATTACAGACAGAGTTGTATTTCCCATGAGCCTGACTTGTAATGCAACATCAGAATCAGACCTTGACATCGTACACACAAGGATGATAACGCCCATGTGCACACACACATGAAACTGTCACTGAGAGGGACATTTATCTATTTTGTCACATAAATATTCTGTTGAATACGCGGAAATTCCAGTTAATCAAAATCTTTGATAGATTAAATGACACCTGCAAACTATAACTGGAGTCACTGAACTGTCCACTGTGTTTCTGCTGAGTCTTTTGGAGACATTTTAGTGGATGTTTATGAGGAGTAAAAACCATTCAAGAATTTTGTGCTTCTTATTAGTCTGGTAGTTGGCACTAATTTGCATATACCCAATATTTGGCCACACCTCTTTATCTCTGAATTCAGGTGTTTTCAGTCCCATGGCCATAGCTGAATAAGGTCAAGCACCCATTCATGCAGTCTACCTCTTTAGCACAAGTTATTCTAAAGAGCTCGCTGTAATAGGATGATACCAACAAGTCCGTTTTTGAAATTTCTTCCAGTTCAAGATACTCAACAATAAACTGCACACAGTATTATTGCACATATATATTTAAGAACCACAGCAACTCGACCCAACACTCTGCTGACTCTGTAATTGCAGAGCTACAAACCTCTGATATTAACATCAGCATAAAAGCTGTGCACCAGGAGCTTCATGCCATGGGTTTACAAAAAAAATCCTTGTAATCGCTTTGGTTGCTTGCAGACTGTGGTGGCTGTCTGTAACTTGCATGAAGGATTTGTCTGCAAATATTCATCAACTGCTTGCTGAGTGGTAGTAAAACGTGGAAAAGATGAGGTGAAAACCAGAACTGGAGACCACTTGAGTGAAACCTGTGTCTTACTGCTGCAGCCAAACACATTTCAAAAGGTGAACCGGTGAACTGAACACCAGTGTTTGTTCATATATCTTCACTTCTGGCTCTAATAAAACTAACACGATGGCAGCCAGAAGACTTTAAAAAACAGAGAGCAAGGAATCAATGGGTGATGCCGCCACTGCTATATCTGTCTTTTATATACAGTCTATGGTCAGCAGCAGTGGATAGCTGTTTCTGGCCTGTGCACAGTTTGTACTTCACTATCTATTTTTGTCATTTCGTGCCATTAAAAAAGGAAATTAATGGTCATTCCCAACCCCTGAGCGACCGTGGCTCAGGGGTTGGGAATCGCATCTGTAACTGGAAGGTCGTCGGTTTGATCCCTGGCCTCTCTGTCCTGGTCATTGTGTCCTTGCGCAAGACACTTTACCCTACTTGCCTACTGGTGTTGGCCAGAGGGGCCGATGGCGCGATATGGCAGCCTCGCTTCTGTCAGTCTGCCCCAGGGCAGCTGTGGCTACAACTGTAGCTGCCTCCACCAGTGTGTGAATGTGAGAGTGAATGAATAGTGGCATTGTAAAGTGCTTTGGGTGCCTTGAAAAGCGCTGTATAAATCCAATCCATTATTATTATTATTATTATAACTCCTGGCCGCTCTACCATCTGTCCTCCCGCTGAAGTCAGCCCATTGTTGCACAATTGCACAGGAAAAACAATTTTTGATTTTATTTGCACCATTTTTTAGCTCTGACTGGACAAGCTCCTTTCAAGCTTTTTCTTTGAAAATATTGTTACCAGGAGAAACGCCGTCAGTCATGTGACACTGTTGCATTAAACCGCTGCAAATATTGAGCACACAATCTTGAGACTTGTTCTTGGAGTTAAAAAGTGTTGTTACAGGAAAAACAAGAATGTACTTTATTTTCTTCCCTCCCTTTCTGCTTGCTGATAACACAATCATCACAGTACAGTGTGTTACATCATGTTGGTGAAATTCATTTTTGGTAGGCGACAAACTCAGTTGAGTGGCTCCCAAAGGCTGCATGTGAATGTGTGTGTATGTGTGTGTTTGCTGATGCAGAGTAAATGTGTGATGTGTTCCCAAGTACTGTACGGGCATGATCCATCGCTATGACTCCCTGTTTGACTGGCCGTTTTCTCGCTGTTTATCTTCCTGTTCTCACACAGACACAGAAACAATGCAATGGCAGAGAGGGATTCCCGTCCATTCTTAAAACGTTTGCTGCAGATTAACAAAAATTCCCTCTTAAAACTACATCCATTCCCAGCCTCGGGAAGCCAAAATATCAAATCTCTAGAGGCCGAGATAAATCCCACATGAGCTTATTGCCAAGATTTGGGCTTTTCACGCGACTGTCATCTATCAGCTTATCATCAGGATGCAGTGTAACCAAGATCTTACGCATGAGATGAACATATGTTGCCGCAGGTTAGAAACATGCGATATCGTACAAGATAGATGAGATAGTCCCCCAGCCCCCAACCCCACACACGCATGAACATATAGGAGGATTGGACCTGCTGTACGTAGAGGCTTTACATGGAAGTAACTCAATCACATTTCACATCCCTTCAGGACACTGGATGGATGAACCTGCACATTTTTAAAGCAGCTACTAGAGATTATCTCCCCAAACAATGAAGAATTTTCAGAAAATGGTGAAAAAATGCCAACTGAAATATTCCAGGAGCCAAAATGATGCTCACTAATATCTTGTTTTGTCTGACACAAGAGAAAGTGGCAAATACTCACATCTGAGAAAATGACCACTGATTGGTCAGTTAGTCAACTAAAATGTAAAGCTCTAATGCTCGTTTAGTCTTTACTTGAATTTAACAGTCATCTGAGAACTTACTGAGCCAATCACACGGTGCCACAAAGACTGGGGTTTTTTTGAATGACACTTTTCTAGAAACATTTATACAAACTGGGATTAAACTGTCACTCTGATGCAGTGTGAGACCAACTTGTGTCAGCCATTTTTTTGGCATCACTAAAGCTCACTGTGTCCACCTATAGCTGATGCACGCACATGCAGTGTGTCACGTCAGGTGGCTTCCCAAAAAGGGATGAAATGCACACCAAATGCATGACATCAGTCAGCTGCTGCCAAATAATACTAAAATAAAAGCACAACGACATGTGTTTAATCGGCCCGCTGCATCAACTCACATTTACTCGCAACGATCGCTCATCAACCTGTGGTAAAACTCACCGGCATTAACGGAGGACGCTGAGAGGAAGCCCAGCAGGAGCAGCAGCACCGCCGCAGACAAGCCTGGTTTAGCCATCCTCCTGCTTCTTCTGGTGAGGCTTCACATCCTGTGCGGCCCATTTATAGCATGGCGTTTAACGGGAGGAGGCGAGCATCCCCCGGTTAGGGTACCGGAGAGAGGAGGTACTTGTTGTACCGGAGACCGGGCTCACCTGAACTTGGACTCTGCAGCAGCAGAAGCGCAACAACGGCCAGAGGAGAGGAGGAGGGTTAAGGGGAGGGTGGGGAAAGGGACGGGGTGGTGGTGGTGCACGATGCCGTTCTCAGTTGTCTCGGTGGACACCTCACAACGACGGCCCTTCGACCACCGGCGGACTTCCAGGCTGGCTGTGATGGAAAGTCGGCGCAGAGAGGATTTCAGTATGCGGAGAGGTGGAAGAAGTGCGCAAGTGCTGCAGAGTGCAACGTGCAGCCACGGCTTATGACTCTCTCTCTCTCTCTCTCCCTCACAAACACACGCACACACTTGCATCAGTCCTCGCTTATAAGTTACTTGCGAAAAACAAACCAATCCTCCAAAGAGAAATCATCATTTTAGACAAAAAGTAACATATCCGTGCCTGTTGTCAGCTATTTTTAATGAAGCAGTCTGAAACGCTTTAACCAATCAATCATTTATAAAGCACAGACGTTCACTGTTCTATCTGTGCACATGTGTTATTGCAATATCAATACATCTGGATCTGAGAGGACGCTGGAAAGGCCACACAGAGACTGGATCCGAGTGGATCTGAACCCTGGACCTTCTTGCTGTGAGCCAACAGTGCTATCCACCATGTCACCTTGCTGCCTTAACACCACTTTAAGCTAAGTTTTTAACACATAATGCATATTATGCCTTACATTATGATTTCCCAAGTCAAATAAGTAGTTTTTCATGCCTGACCCTAACCGAAGAGTAGCTGGGTGAGAATGTATGGACAGTTACAATATCTAAATAAAAAAATGCATTTGTGATGTGATGATGTCACTGTTGCTGTTTAGGATTGTTAGTTTGCCCCCCCCCCCCCCCATCATCTTTTGTGCACCAACAGCCTTACCGAATTCTGGTGCCAGTGATCTTCCAATAGTAAAACTGCACTAAAAACTTTCACTTTCCTGTGGATGTAAGAGAAACACTGATGTCTATGATATTGCAATAAATGCATTTAAATGCCATAGCTTCAGCCTCTCTTAGACCTTGCGACACAACCGTTAATTTAGAATCCTCTGTACATCATTTACAAATGATGCAACACAAAGGTAAAACATTTCTAAAGACATTTAATGATTCCTAACATTACATAAGCTGGAATGGGATTCCAGAAGCTAAAGGAAGGAAAAAGTGATCCCATGCAACGTTTAATAAAACATGAACTGTATATGTGTAGAAATTAATAATAGGAATGAATCTATAAACAGGAAATCAATTGTGAGTGCGATTTGTCAGTAAAAGGGCTCTTATGTGCAATCGAAGGACCTATTGATCCCATACCCACTCAATCAAATGAAAGGGCTCTGGCAGGCACATAAAATCTTACTAATTGTGTATCCTATATGGTCTCTTAAAGAGAATAACATGCAGTAGTAGGTCAATAAAGGGGACACAAGGGTCCTGCAAAGCTTGTGCACCTTATTAAGAATAAAATTGGGCCAGTGTTTCTCCTGGAGTGTGGCAAAATGCTGTCCGTTGTGCTCATGTATAGGTACTCAGGGACACAGATTACACAGATCAATACATGATTAACATTCTCAACAGACGCCCCTTTAACGTCTCTTTTGCTTCAGGGAGAAGATGCCGATGTGACGCCCTGCTCCTCTCCTTTCTTCTCTTTGCTCTTCAGTGTCTTTCAAGGTTATAAAAACAATTTAAGATGACAACATTCATATCTCTTTGCTGTGCCGCTGACAGTTTTATCACTCAACTTAGGTTCAGACGAGCACAGTCTCCTCCAGTGACCTCTGGTTTCAGCTTGCAAAATAAAAAAAGAAGAGACAAAAAAAAAACCCCACCCTTGAATCTTCACCTTACTGGTGGTCACGCCAGTTGTTTTCATGAAGCATGATGCTGACAGATTTATTTTTGGAGAACTTCTTTTTAGAGGTTAATGTGTTTGGAGAAATGATAAGAAATCATATGCAGATTTAATGTCAGGTTTAAAATAAGAGGAATACTTCATCATTTACCAGAGATCAGAGGGAGATGGTAAAGATCAACACTGCAGTCATAGTATTACATTTACTGTCAGTACACAGTTATTATGACCCCCCTGTGTAGAGTCGTTGAGCTGAACATGAACAATACAAACGTCTTTGCAAACTGGAATAAACTTGTAATCTCAGCAGTCTCTGCATGCAGTTATCAAAGAATATGGCTTCACATGTAGTTGTCAATAAACCAAGCATATTGCCTAATTAGTAGGCAAATCTTATCAACTGTTTGTCCTATGTAGGATCTGGTACTTGATTGGAGCTTATCTTTTTTTAAAACAAAGACGTCGCCCCCTACTGTTCATTAGAAAGAATGCAGATTTAAGGTGCTTCTGCAGCTGCCAGTGATTTATATAAAACTGCTGGCTTCACTTTACAGACACAGGCAGCAGGAACAAAGCTTTAATATGATCGATTTGTTGGACAACATGAGAAAAACAGTTGTCCAGTGGGTGTTAAAGAGTGTTTTGATGATCTTAGATAGCTGTGTGGATATACAATCAATTTTAGCTTAGCGAGAATTAGCTTTATCTCACTACTTAGCTTGCTAGATAAGCTATAAAAAAATGTTTGTTGAATCTGGACTGAATCACGTCAACCTCACAGTAAAATAACAAATCATTAAATTATTCCCACATTTGCAATTAGTGTGTAGCACTCAAAGTACGGCTCATTATGCCTACTTTTTGTTCTTGAGGAGTTGTTTTCCGTTGCCTGTTGAGTTTGGAGTGTACCGGGATACATTTGTTGAAGAGGGTGCTCTGTGTTGAACTCAAGTGGAGCTGATGGGGTACAAAAAAGGCTAGAAGTGGCCTTAATCCATCTGAAGCTTGAGGGGAATGAGCCAGTCTGCAGCCGCTTTGAAGTGGCATTATCGCTCACTTTCTCCTCATCTCTTCTCACTGCTAACCCCCAAACTGCCCCTGGGGGAGTTTAATTACAGTGTATGGTAGTGTGTGTGTGTGCGTGTGTGTATGTGTTTAGGACAGAGGAATATTTATGGTTGAGCCATGCAAATGAAGACGAAAAAGGATCTCAAGTGAAATGAGGTGAGAAATTGTGGTGGAAATTGGACGGAAAATAATGACTTGAAAGAAATTCGAACAACACAAAAGTGAAGGCAGACGGTGAGCGAGGAAGATTTAAGTCCAGCAGAGGGAATAATGGTGGGAGAGGTCAGGAAGAGGAAAAAAGCAGAAGGAAAAGTGTCAAGAGTGTGATATGGAGATAATAAAAATGAGTTTCAGCCCATTGCTTTACTCAACTTTCCCTTAATGACAACCTGAACCCATCCGGCTGTTCAACTCAGCATAGAGGCATCTCTACAATGACACACAAACACATGCACATCATCCATGCATGCTGCTATCCTGAAAAAAAAGGGGAAAAGTGCTTGCCTCAGAGCTGCTGACATCATCACATCTCTTCTCATTCTTGAATATTTGGCCCTTCTCTCCTTGGCGATGCAATTCAATTTTAAGGCTCACGAGACTAAAGCAATTCACCTTACTCCTGTCTTCCCTGCAGGTGAGCGAGCAGGCAGCACAGCAGGGACACGGAAACATATTTTGTGTTTGCAAGTGAATTTAGTTGCTCTGAAAGTGTACACTGCCTTTTACACTCTCTCTGGATTGCCAAAAAAACCCATCAATAATAAATTACTGGTAATACAGCTTTTGTTAACTAACTATTCTCCGTAAATGGAAAGTTTGGAAGTTGGTCATATGTAGGACTGATGCAGCCTGCTTTCCATCACGTCACATAAGTAGGTTATTGTTTTGCCCGAGGATGCTACTGACAGTGGGGTGCATGTGTAAATTTTATGCAATCCCAGTAGGGGATAAGTGCACTCCCCAACATGATCTGACCTGAACCAAAGGCAACAAAAATGTGTTCTTCTTTGTAATATTATCCTGTCTTTCTTCTCTCTCCCCAACTGGTCACAGCAGATGACCCCGCCCCTCCCTGAGCCTGGTTCTGCTGGAGGTTTCTTCCTGTTAAAAGGAAGTTTTTCCTTCCCGCTGTCACCAAAGTGCTTGCTCATAGGGGGTCATATGATTTTGAGGTTTTTTTCTTTGTATGTATTATTGTAGGGTCTACCAAGCATTGAGGGGACTGTTGCTGTGATCTGGCGCTATATAAATAAAATTGAATTGAACTGAAATTGAAAAGGTTCATTATTTCAATTTTTTCCTTGTAATATTTCTGAATTCTATTTTTATGCGGTAAACGTCTACCTGTTATGTATAGAGTGTTTGTATGGTATTTACATGCTGTATGTTATGAAACCGTTTTGAATAAGTCTATGCATGTATTCATCCTCTGCATCCTTTCGTAAAAACTCTCAAATACACATGGGCAAATAATAATTTGATCCCCTGCTGAATTTGTAAATTTGTTCACATACAAAGAAATGAACAGTCTCTAATTTTTATGGCAGTTTAATTTTAATATAGAGAGACAATCATAATAATACTTCAGCCAAAAAAAAGCTAGAAATGGATTTTCTGTGAAATTACCCAGGGAGGCATCTGAGGGAGCTACAGATCGGCTGTGTATCCATGTGGCAGTTGGATCCACTGTTACCAAGAACACCCCTGGTAACACAATACGCTGTGCTCTATCTGATATTCTCGTTTTGGTGTTGTTCCTGGATCAACATTTCATCTGACCAGTCGCATTGTTACGATGTCATAGCTTTGCGACTTAGAGAAGAATACTTGCCGATGTCCACTCAGGAAGAAAATCCAAAAAAGGAGCCGTTAGGGTCAAAATTAGGGTTGGGGTTAAGATATGATCGTGGTTACGGTTAGGGTTAGAGTTCTGGGGTTAGGGTTATGGTTTGGTGTGATGGTGTTTCCAAGATGCTAAACTATGACATCACTACAATGTGATTAGTTCCTTGAAATGTTGAACTTGGATCAACATTACCGCCGTTGATCCAGAAACAACTCCAACACAACAATATCAGATCGTACCTGTGCTATAATGGAATCTTCCGGAACCTGCAAAGCGCATGTACAGGCCAATCTTAGGGTTAGAACATTTAAATGATTCTGAGAAGTGCTGTGGTCAGATGAAACTAAAGTAAAAGTCTTTGGCATCAACTCAACCCCCCTGTATTTTGGAAAATGCTGAGTATGAACCAAAGAAAGCCATTCTCACAGTCTAGCAGAGAGGTGGAAACATTACCTTTGGGCAATACTTTCATTAATACTGTGGTTTTCAGTACTGGGACACGGTCACTCCCACTCTACATTGTAGCCACAGCCACCCTGGGGCACACTGACAGAGGCGAGGTTGCCGGACACTGGTGCCACCGGGCCCTCTGACCACCACCAGTAGGCAACGGTCAATGTGCCCAAGGACACATTGACCGAGACTGTCCGAGCCGGGGCTCGAACCGGCAACCTTCTGATTACAAGGCGAACTCCCAACTCTTGAGCCACAATCTTAGTCTAAGTTATAAATTATATCATAATTTCAGTCAGCCGCT
Source organism: Rhamphochromis longiceps (assembly GCF_057381845.1). Classification (NCBI taxonomy): domain Eukaryota; kingdom Metazoa; phylum Chordata; class Actinopteri; order Cichliformes; family Cichlidae; genus Rhamphochromis; species Rhamphochromis longiceps. The sequence continues at coordinate 31,628,728 of NC_140577.1, read as the reverse complement.
TACACTTCAGTGAATATAGCTTTATCTTGACATTATGAGATGCACCAAATATAATGAGCACATACAATTCTTCAGTTGTTTTGTGGTAAACAACCTGCATTTTAGTTCATTCTTGGACAGGAAACTGTTCCTATGAGGAATTCTGCACCTGCCTCCCGAGAGTGTTACAGCATGTGACCGTAGCACCAACCAGCAGCACAAAGATGGCAACAGCTTATTTTCTTAAGTGGCTCCGATTGAAGTGCTGGCATCAGCTAAAGAGGCTGTCCTCCTTAGAAGGAGAAACCAAGGAAAGCTGGGGAGAGAGCGCGATGAGTTAGAAAGCATATGAGAGCAAGAAAGAGAGAAAGAGAAGTCCACGGTTGCTCCTGACGTAAGCATCTTTTCTTAGCATCCCTTTATGTCTCTCTTCCTGCAAGGACAGATGCCCAGCGCTGAGGGTGGAAGCCCCTGTGTTACCTAACAGGAAGCCGCTGGCTCGGGTGCTGTCACATTTCATGCATGTGTGCGATAGCATGATCACGTTGTGTCGACATGTTAAAGTCACTTTCAACTCGTGCAGGGTTTCCAAACTCAAAGGTTTAACTGTAACTATAATGGAGCTGGACTGAAATGTTGCATGTCTGCCGATCCCTATATTCAAAAAATGCTAAACTTGGCCTTCCAGTTAATCTGAGATTAGGCCCAGTAGACTGATCTAATTAGCCCCTGAACCCTCACATCACACTATAGTTGATTGTTTGGTATTAAACTGTAGAACAGTTAGCTATGTATCCAGGGATATAATACCACTAATGTTGATGTCTATTATTAAATCATCCTTCCTCATTCAGGCTCTAATGGGATATGCTCTGGCAAATGAAATTATTATGGAATTAAACTCATTTTGCTGGGAGAACCCCTCAGGAGCCCCCTCCAACCTGGAATTCCTCTTTAGCAAATATAGCTACTCTCATATCAGCATCTTCAACCCTCTAATCCCCCATCAAAGATTTATTCAAGCCAAATGGCTTTCCCACTAAAGCCCTTACCGACCTGCAAAGCTCTGGATTTCTTTGCATTCTGGGGCAGTATGCATAATAAGTTTTTCCCACTTTAACACAACAGCTAAGTTAATGTTGAGCATAGTGAGGTGGCTGGTTCTAGACTGTATATAAAAGATGGACAAGCCACCATGCTGCTGCTTGTTTCGGGAATCTACAATCTGACTCCAGGTGAGCCATGTGTGGTTTTAATGGAGTCAGAAATGATCATACCTGGATGAGAGGGTAAAGGGCAAAGTTACCAGCTAACACTAACCAGCTTAAATAACAACAGTCGAAGGGATCAGTGTGTACAGTTTATGGATGCAGCTTAAGTAATGGACTAATAAATTACTAGAATTTCACTCTCCTGGGTGGTTTGTACTAGAGATGGCACGATACCACTTTTTTATGTCCGATACCGATATCATAAATTTGGATATGTGCCGATACCAATATGAATCCGATATAGTGTTTTTTAATCAATAAAACTGTTTTTTAATATCTTGCTGAATTTTGTATAAGTTCATACTCAAGTTTAAATAAACAACAACACTAAAGCTATTCTGTTATACCTGTATGTAAAAAAATACACTGCACCCAAAATATTTCATAGTTCAGCAATACTGATCAATCTAATAAATGTAAACCTACTCAATCCTTCCTATTCTGGTATTTTAAAGAGTACTTAGCAGAAATCTTAAGCAACCTAACTAATAGGGTTGCAAACTCCCAGCAAAAAAAAATAAAAAATAGGGAACCACCCCCCAAACCTCCACCTCATGATGCTTAATCGACGTAATCAACTTTAATTTGATGCAGTGTGGAAAAAAAATGCACAGAAAGAAATTATTTTTGAAAAATAATTAAATAGATTCAACATCTTCCTTCAACAGAACTGCAGACTGTACAGATGGTATCTTCCCAAAGGAAAAAGTAATATAGCTTACTAGGGTATATTAGACTTAACAGTTATTATATACAGTAATGGACTTTGGGTGTAAGATTCAGATAATTATTGATTAAAAGCCAGACATTTTAAATGAGAATAAGAAAGAAAAGTATGTCTTTGTGCCCCCTCTTCCCTGTTCATGCCCTATCGGCCCCCCTGGCTAAACTTTGCTAGATCCGCCCCTGGACAGTTACCAGCCGTCAGCTGCATAGAAAAAGATCCTGGTGTAGAAAGTAATATTAAATAAATTCTAACAACAGCTTATCAAGCTTAAACGTGCTGCTGTTGTTCAGCCGCTGGTTTCCTCTTTCTGGCGCGAAGTGGGCAATAAACAAACAAGAGAGACGGAGTCGTGACAGAAAAGCCGATCAGCTGATCATTAAGCAGTTTCATGATTGAAGTAGCAGCAAGAAGAGGCAGTCGCTCCAGGTATTGGTTGTTAAGCTTAACGCAGGAACGCTTTACAAACATTCAGAGATGAACTTACACACTTGCTTTACTTCTCTCTGGGATAACCTTCTCAGAGATGAAATGCTGGTTTGGTAGCAGGCTTCAAATACACACAGCCGCTCTATGATGTAAGCACACTGCTCCGACATGCTACGGTTATGAGCAGAGTGCTTTTTTTATATTTAATGGATCAGATTACATTTTTTTATTTCTCTCCGATCTCCGATCCAGTAATTTACGTCAGTATCGGACCGATACCGATACGTAATATCGGATCGGTCCATCTCTAGTTTGTACCACACAGCAGCCCATTGTATTAGCCAGATAATTGCATTACAAATGCTTTTAAAGTCTCCATGACCACAAATACTGTGGCGCGATCCAGTTAATTAGCTCGAATCAGAGGAAGCCTATTTTGGCACACCTGTCATTCAAAGCATGCCCCTAAGCCTCAACAAAACACAAAACAGGTGAGCTCTGAGGGAAACTGGTGTGTTAACATGTTTGCACTCTGGTACAAAGGTGTCAAAGTATAAGTTTGCTGTATGTAGCTTCCAGATTTAAAAGGCGAAACCAGTTTGTAGTACCTTCATTACTTAATAAGTTCATAGTCTTAATAACTTCACCTGAACTTCAGGTGTTATTTAATGCAAAATGGTGTTCATTGTCTGAGTTGACAAAGCAGGGCATGCTTGTTTTGGTTTATTCTTGGTTTTATTGTCATGTGATTGACAGGGTGTACTGTTTCTCGAACTGATTCCCCTCACTCATTGCTTACGGTTTCAAAACACAGTCTTCAAGGTGAGACTTTAATAAAAAATGGGTGATAACTACATCCTTTATAAACAGTCTGTGGTTGTAACATCTTACACAAATGATGACATAGTTCTTTTGGAAGAATACCCTAAAACCTTTTTAGGGGTTGGTAAAAACGAGGCATTCGTGTTTTCTATAGTGGTCCTCCATGGACTTAGGCCTTATCCTTCAATATAAGAGTGAAATTAGGATAAAATTTCAGGTGCAGCAACCATGTATTAACAAGGAGACTTTTGGGGGAGAACCTATTTGCAACTGATTTCACCTAGCAGCTATCAGCAACCAGTCGTCAACTGGGAGCTGGAGGTTGCCAGGGAGTCTTTAGGTCTGTGTGACTGATGCCGCCAAAGGTTGAACTCATTCGCTTATATAGAAACACTAAAAGTCAGCCAGAGATGAGTTTTCAGTGCACTCACAATTTTACGTATGTAATATTAATTCAGTAAAATAACTCTTTTTGGGGGTAGGGAGGGCTTAGCAAACAGTCGTGTTCACTGACTTTGAAATTGACTACTGTAACACCTTGCAGTCTGACGCTATTTTGCTCTTTCACGCTAACCTTATTGGAGACGGGTGTCCTCTCGCCCCCTTTTTGCACCATCATGTATGTGAAAGTGTGTAAAGAAGAGGAGAGAAGGCGAGGTGAGACGAAGGGGGGGAGAGCCTTTGATGAATAACTGCGGTACTGATGCTGACAGCACACTTCAGTAAGAGACCGTGTGTGTGTGTGTGTGTGTGTGTGTGTGTGTGTGTGTGTGTGTGTGTGTGTGCGTGTGTGTGTGTGTCTCTGTCTATCAGACGAGAACCAGGGATCCATCAGTACTGGTTCTGCTGTCGTCATATCTGCTTTTAAACCAATTCCAGCATTCATTCCCGACTATTTGAAGAGTTTTTGATGAATGGGAGTTTCCCACCATCCTGACTCTCACTCCTTCGTCTTCCTCCCCACCTTTCTCTCTTAAGACTCGAGCACCAGCACAGGCTGACACTGAGCAATCTTGATTTTCTCATCTGTTCACTACACGGGCCCGTTTTCCAATCTCTAACGCACCACTGATTCCTCCGAGAGACAAACACACATGCCATCGTGCTCTTTCTCCCTCTCTGTCTCTCTTCTGGCTCCAGGCTTGAACATTATTGCCAGTGTCCTCTCATTAGGTGGGTGGAGTGGGGGCACGTTTAGCATCTTTGCCAGATTGAGCTGAGCAAATACAGCTTAAATTGGGGCTTCATATCTAGGAAACATCCATACATCACCATCATCATCACCATCATCATCATCCCCACCATCAGGCTCCTTTCCTTGCCTCTCCACTCTGTTCCTCCCTCTCCACACAGTTTAATGATCCTACTATTCACCGAGCGTTTCCTTCATTAGCATTTCAGTAATGTCGCAGCCGCTGGGAACAGCGTATTGATGTGAGAGCCTTTTTCAGTCCATCATATTAAGGTGCAAGGAGAAATCATACGATCTGTATGATTTCTCCTTGCTCAGGAGTACAAATCATTACCATTGCATCTTCATCTGCAGGGGTTGCGTATTATTGCCGGCAGCTCGACAATTACTGACATAACTCTGAAGTTTACTTTTCAAAACAAAGCGTTTGAGTTTTTAGGTTTCAGCTGAACACACTGTGGGGCTGACCATTAGGTCAAATGATGGAAATGGACAAAAGGTGCAAGCCACCAGTAACTCAACTGTGAATATGCCCAGTTGGATGTGTTGTGCTCAGTCAGCTAAAATTAACAATTAAAACAACTGGTTTGGCTCAACGACTGCATTAGTTTTTTGGGGGTTTTCGCCCTTGTATCATTGCCAACAAAGCAAAGCAGCATCAGGGAGAATTCATTTCTTTTGTTAGCTATTGTAAACTTAATAGAATCACAGATGTAAGCACAGAAGCACATTTTCAACAGTACTGCACGATGAACAGAAAACACAAAGTGCAATCTCAGTGTAGTAAAATAGAACGGGTAGAATAGAAAGGGTGTTTAATAAAAAATTTAGTCTTTGGGGAAACTTTTGCTTGACAGAGCAATTTGCAGTTTAATGTCACCATCACTCACCATCTCCAATTCAAATCACTGAAACGTATCTGCCGGCTGCATTTTGTGGGGTTGGTGCCTTTTGGTGCATTTTAATGGAATGATTTGCCAAATTATGTGGCTACCTGTGAGGTACTGCTCAAGTTTTCACATCAGCATCATTTTGTGAGTGAAATCAGGCACATAGTACTAATTTCTTGGCCTGTGTCATGTACCCATATAGTTTTAACTTAGAAATTCACCCTCTTGCACAAGTATGTGGTGTGTGGCTATGGCAGTGGGAAAAAAGTGAACTTTGAGGTTTACCAATAGTCTAATTTTAACCTGTAATAAAATCCAAAGGGAGGAGAGAGAGGAGGTGGGTCACTCTGTCTATGTCCAAATATGTAGCTCTGCATTTGTGTGTGTGTGTGTGTGTGTGTGTGTGTGTGTGTGTGTGTGTGTGTGTTCGCTTACATACATTGTCTGTTTTTTGTGTGTGTTTTTTATAGAAGAATGAACACATTCCTGTGTCTGCATTGACTGAATTCCCATAATCCTTTTCTCTGCACAGCCTGGGAGCCACACAAATGTGTGATTCTAAATCCAGCTTTACCAACTCAAGACCATTCGTATAACATAAAGATTAAGGATGACATCAAAGTACTTCTGGGTCCCCTTTGTCACTAAGCTGTCTTATCCAGAGTATTTAACTGCGCTTTATGCAGCTTTTAAGTGTCAGAAAGAAATGTGCTGATGCCTGAGCCACATTGTTAGACAATAGATTCAAGGGGGCGGTTAACTTAGTGAACTACAGAACTATTTTAATGAAAGTTAACAATAGTTTTGTTTTTTTAAGATAATTTTTTATTATTCTATATTTACTGCTGTGGCAAATTTAGCAGTAACTCATTATGCTGACATTCTTCCTATTGTAACCTGATCACTGCAGTTCTAATGTGCATTTTAAAATATGGAAACAGGACCCAGAAAATCCTCTAAAGTTGGGTTTTGTTGGTGCTTAAGGGTGAAAAACAGAAGGAAACAACATGTAAAGAAGTTCCAGCAATTCCATGCAATCATCATAAACCGTATTTAATCTAAAGGACTATTAAAGCGGTGTCCTGAGCATCAGACACAGGCCATCACACTGATTCAGATTAAAACTGGATAAAAAAAAAACAAACAAAACCCCACAATAAATTCTTGCTAATGTCCTCATGTGTTGTCAGATAAATGGTAAATGGCCTGTATTTATATAGCGCTTTACTAGTCCCTAAGGACCCCAAAGCGCTTTACATATCCAGTCATCCACCCATTCACACACACATTCACACATATAGATAATAAAGATAAGAAAGCAAGATAAGTTGCCTTCTTATCTTTTTTTTTCTTTTTATCTACACGTGTGTTACACTGCGTTTATATTTAAGTGTATATGTATGCTATGACTCTATATATCTGTGGGGTTTTTTTTTTTTTAACACTGAGGTGATCCTGAGGAGGAGATAACACAGAAAAAATGTGAGGATGTTAATCATGACAGCGCAGGACAGCGAAAAAGATGACACGTGGGCAGCGTAAGTGCGTGGCTGAGCAGAAATGAACGTGTGTGCATTAGCTCAACCTAAACCCACGGCAGCTCCGCGTGACACCACCTGGAGGCACTGCCACCACCCTCAAGGCACCTTGCCAAAAAACGCATCGAGTATTAACAGAAGATCAAAACAGAGGACCAGTAGTGCAGCCTCAGTCCACGCAGTGCTGCACTGTACACTGATGAAGCGCGTCCAGATGTAGAGGTCAGCGGCGGTTGCGTAATAATCCCCTTCTTTCTACTCCCGTATTTGGCAGCAAGACATCAAAAAGGTAGCAGCTCTGGGACTCCAGCTGGAGTCATTACTAATTCACAACAGTGGCTCTGTGAGAAGTGGGAGGATTGGATAACTGCATGCTGTCACAAGTCATCTGGAACACATGCAGACACACATCTTTTCTTCCCAGAAGCTTTTCATGTATTTTTGAATATGGAAGAGAATTACTCGCTGTTTTCCATCACGTAAAAATTGTACTTCTGAAATGTAACCAGCAGGGGGCGAGCTCAAAAAGCGCACCAACTGGCTGCAAACAGCAAAAGAAAGCAGGGTATTAAAAGGTTCACAGGTGCTGTGTTACATTAAGAACGATGTGTGCCTTACACAGGTGTAGTCAGCTCATTACATTTAGAATAACACGTAAAAATATACTAGTATGATTTTTTTTAGTATGATTTTTGTGGTGGAAAGATACTAGTCAACAGTATTATTTAGTATTGTGACAGTGTTACTTTATTTTATTACTATACTTAAATCCTAAGTAAAAAGTAACGATATATACATAATATATATACCCTGTCTGCTCCTTTATTTTAGAGACTTAAAAATCTTCATGTTTATTACACCAGTATTTATCAAATATATGTTTTTTATTTATAAGATATTCTAGTTGAGGATATACTCTCGAGGCTATTGATGATGTATTTCAATGTTAACTCAAAGGTACATTTTTGCTTAACTCATCAGGCCTCACATCTTAATTTTCCTAAATTTAGTGCTTGTAAAGGTTAATGTTTTATCCCAAAAAGTTGATTCTGTTCATTTTGTAGCGTTTCACAAGTGACTTCTTCAGTCTCAGGTTTCAGCAGGTTTCCACAACTTTATAAACAGAGCATTTGTTAATTTTCCATAAGATTTAGAGATTGGAAATTATGACATGTTGTTTTTTCCTATTGTTTGAAATATTAGGAAAAATACAGTAGCTTCAAAAATAGGGCCCAGGGGCCAGAATCGGTCTAGCACAGACTCCAATCAGGCCCCACTAGAAAACATGAAGGAAGGCATACATTTTCATAAATTTTACAGCTTTATCTTTACTGGTAAAAACCTCCCACATGGTTATTCATGCTACACCCAAATAATAAAATAATGAATATGAAAAAAATTGTTTTCCCCCCCTTTTTCTGTTTTGTGTTTGTTTGTTTGTTTGTTTGTTTGTTTTTTACAATGGATACACAGGATACACTGTGTGTACAGACTTTTGTGTATGTTTAAATTTCTCAAAACAATAAACTGGAAATGAAAGATTAATATGAGACACAATTAAATCTCTTTTAATGTGTTACTTTATTTTCTGTCCATCCTGGGTAAAATTATTAAGGATCCAAGAAGGGCAACCCAGAGGAGCCCTGTTCATTTTATTAGTAACCAACACTTTGTGAAGGCAACTGAATCAGTCATGTAAAACCTCCAGTCTCTCTAAACATGCACAAAGCCCGTCTCAGTCTGGTTGCGCTGATAGTTTTTACTATTAAAGAAAGACATTAATATCTACAGAAATTTATTAAGAGTACTGAGTGATGCTTAGTGGGGTAAAAGCAAAAGAAGCACGTGGATTTCAATATCAATACACAACAACAATACAATATCAGTGGATCTTCATTTATAGAGAGCGTGATAAACATTGGCAGAAATATTGATGGACAGAGTTTGGATAGAAAGCTGGAGACATGCACAGCAGCCCTAAACATGTAGAAATTGTCCATCTATACATCAAACTTGGAATTAAACTGAAAAACACATTCAGGTTTAAAACACATGCAAGCACAAGTGTTACTTACATGCAGATGTGCACCTGATATAAGTACCGTAATTGTCGGGCTTATAAGCCGCTACTTTTTGCACAAGCTTTGAACCCTGCGGCTTTTAGTCAGGTGCGGCTTTTCTATGGATTGTCCATGATTTTTGTCATATCGTAAGACGATTTGTTTTATTTGTTCCGCTATTGTACGGCACTACGTTGCCTGGCGGAAGGGCATGTGATCGGACACACATCGGGGTTCAAGAGTAGTATGTTGGTCACATGTCCATCCGCCAGGCAACATAGTGCCGTACAAGTAGCGCAAAAAACAAACTTCAAAGTAGCGCTACACGTTCAGCGGGAGTCGTGGATGACAAGCGGCCATAAACTTGCGAAAAGCAAGTTATGCTCAACTCCACCGGTGGATTCTGACAGCGTGGAAAAGTGTGAAAACATCCATGATCACCAACGGATTTCAAAGGGCTGGACTGCTGCATGATGGAGAGGAGGACACCGCCACGGCCCTTCTGAGGGTGTTCGACTCTGACACTGACAACGAGGATTTCTTTGGTTTTGAAAGTGACAACGAAGGAAAGGAGCTGAGAGTGGATGACGAAGCCATCCTGAACCTGTTCATATCCGACACTGGGGAAGATGGTGGGAATGACTGACTTTTCTTCTTGTTAAAGCCGTGTCACTGCACCTGAGCCTAAAAGGTAGTCCGAATCTATTTTTCTGGTGTGCTGTAGGTTATTGTTATGTACTACATTTGTTACTCATTTATGAAGCACAGTACATGTTTCGTACTTGTAATTACCGCTACTTGTACATATACCTAAAAAGTTATGCAAATATGTACCCATAACTTGTTTTTCAAAATATTAATAAAAGTGATGTCTCCAAACAGCCATCTCTTTCCTGACAATTCCCTTTGTGCATATTCTCTTACATATGATAAGTCAACATTGAAACACCTGCGGCTTTTGGTCAGGTGCGGCTAATGTATGTACAAAACAGGATTTTCCCCTGATTTTAGCTTGTGCGGCTAATATACAGGTGCGCTTTGTAGTCCGGGAAATACGGTACAAATTAGTGCTTTTAGAAAATGTAAGTCATGATAGATACAAATGTTGGTATTTTTGCCTTCGGTCAGCATGGATTAGATTTTAAAGAGATTCTAGGATCTTTTTTCCCTCCAATGAATAACTCAGATATTCCCTGAAAAGCTTAAAAAGCCAATCTTACAGGTATTTTTTAACAATAAAATAAACAGTGTTCGTACTGAAACACCCTGCTCTCTACTTATCATTCAGACGGTCTTTTCTTCATCGAGCAGCCTGGCGAGTGAAAGGTGACACAGGAGCAGATTGCATGCCACGTTTGCTCCATCAAAGGGGCTTCACAGTTTGACTGTTACCGAATGATGACGCAGTGGCTTTTGAAGTGTCGGTGCTGAACGGGGTGACAGCTCTGAATGGTGCTCATCACGTGTGATTGTTGTGCAAAGTGTGGTGAAATGAGGCTTAATTGCAGCACAGTTAATGTTTCGTATTGAAGCACCTAAATATGCTTTACAGGAATCACTCTGTGCACTTAAAGAGCTGCATTTTGTCTTTCTGAGAATTTGAGAAAGTCGGAGATGTTCTGAGAGACCAAATCAGCGCTCGTTTAAAATGTTCAGGAAATGTGACTCACTGGGTGCCTTTGACAGGTGGAAAGTATTTTTTTCCCCCATTCCACTAATTTCATACTTGCTCGGTTTGTAAATGGTTTTTTTTTTTGATGCATTTCACATTTGTATTAGCCTAAAGTCAAAATATGAGTAAGGATGCAAATGGCAACAACCCACTGCTTACTGCTGAGGGATGCAGTCAGCCGCACTAGAGCTGGTGTGATTTGGCAGCCAAACACTCCCACTATTTTCTCTGGCTGATGCTCGGGGCTGCCAACTGACTTCTGGCAAAGTTACTTTGCAATTTGCACCTTATCAACTCAACACACTAATGAGTGTGTGTGTTGAGCCAATATTCAATTAAAGTCATAATCAGCCACAACAGAAATGACTGAGAGATGACAACAGAATCTCAGAATGACAATTAAACGCCGTCATTAAACATACATTATGGAACACAAATGAAACGGCGAGAGGCGGGCTGGAGTGCAGTTTATATGTAATGGTGATTGAGCTGGTGTCAACTGGAATCCATTACTGGTCCCATTAAAGGGCGTCGATTGAAATACTTATGGGAAAAGGGAGCAAGCAGATCAGTTGCTTGACACCTGGAGTCCCAGGCTTCTACCGTTCTACCTTTAAAAGCCGGAGAGCAGTCAAATGCTGGAAGTGGAAGATATGTATATTAGGTTGTTACCTAGGAATTCTGGAGGGAGGGGAGTGGGGGTGTGTGATTGAGGGGGTGGGGGAGCTGCTAAAAGCTGTGAACTTCCCTTTTGTGTTTCATCTTGATGCATTCTCAATCATCCAGGGAAATAAATCTCCAAAAGTCACCAACTTGGAGTGTTTCAGTTTGCCATCTTAGGGAGAAATCAACACACATGGGTGTATTTCCTTTGTTGCTGAGATTTATTGATAAAAACAGTACAAAAGACCAACCATTTGTACACATATTTACAAATAATAATAAAAAGCGAGTGAGTACATTACAACATTTTCAGCAATCACTCACAATCCTGGCATCCATCACATCCACGCCACACTTTGTTTTGTTGTAAAGGGTGACAGTGTTTGGCTTCCTTTTGGTAGTGTTATCAGTCTGAACCACGCTGTGCATGCTGCTTGACCTTCCCATTGCTCACAATTTGAATTTGTTCACACTGCAGATGAGGAGACTGCTTCTCCACCGAAAAAGAGAGCTTGTTTGGGGACTGAGACAGCGAAAGATGGCACAGTGTGGCGTGAAGAACAGGTGGGGACCTGTCTCCCTTTCACCCCAATAGAAGCGTACGCTGCAGATGGAGAGCCAACGGCTAAGGCCAGGAGAAGTATCTCGAGTCGCCTTCAGAGCTTCCTGTGTTTCATCACTCTTGACATGCTTCATAGCATTCAAGAATGGACTATTCAACATGCACAGCAAACGGAGCATGTTCATTGGTTCATGGACCTCCCTGAACTAATGGCATTTATTGCAATTGTCATCAGGATTGTGAGTGATTGCTGAAAATGTTGTAATGTACTCACTCGCTTTTTATTATTATTTGTAAATATGTGTACAAATGGTTGGTTTTTTGTACTGTTTTTATCAATAAATCTCAGCAACAAAGGACATACACCCATGTGTGTTGATTTCTCCCTAAGATGGCAAACTGTAACACTCCAAGTTGGTGACTTTTGGAGATTTATTTCCCTGGATGATTGAGAATGCATCAAGATGAAACACAAAAGGGAAGTTCACAGCTTTTAGCTCACACACCCCCACTCCCCTCCCTCCAGAATTCCTAGGTAACAACCTAATATACATATGAATGACTAGCCAATTTAGCTTCCACTTCCAGCATTTGACTGCTCTCCGGCTTTTAAAGGTAGAAACGCAAAATGATGGCTCCGCGGGGGTTTAAGTGTTGAACAGCCTGAATTTGTGCAGGGAGGGGGGTGGGGGGTAGGTTGGGGTAGGGGTGGGGGTAGTGATATAAACCAGGTTAGTTTTGTTTTCACAATCAGGCGTTATGGTGCTTGTGTCACTGGGGAAAAAGTTATATTATATGCACTCATAAACACTTTCTGTTTTAATGAACAGCAAGGCCTAATTTATCATACAGTCATTGCTACAGTAAACAAAGACACACAGCCTATTTTTATACCAGTGAGGATGCTGCATAGCTTACAAGGACATAACATTAATAACTTCAATAACAACCACAGTCTTGGCCTTTTTTTAGTCCCCAGGTAACTTCAGAAAAGAGATAAAGTGACTTTTGTGGGTATGATGAAACCGAATGGTAATAAGTATGTTGCTTTGTTTGCTTTGTGATAGCAATTTGTCTTCACACAGGTGCACAGGTGTGTTCTGGGGCTATGGCACTTAATAAAAAAAACAAACCATAAAACAGCATCTTGTAACCTAATGCTGATTTTATTCAGGGCAGATTTCTCTGAAATTTAAAAATAATAAGGAAACTTCAGATACGTGAATAAAAACTATTATGCCTCCCTCAAAACAGCACCCACTAATTTAAGTTGTAGATATTGAAAAATTCTTATGAAATCAACTGCTGGCACCTGAACTTTATATATTACATATCACACTATGATGAGAACCCCAAACAACCGAGACTTTAATTGACCCAGTTTGGTTTTGTGAGTTAAGCTATAATCTTTACTATCATAACTGTAGTGTACTGTATGTAACACATGCACCAGAGCAAACCTCTGCCTGCTCCACTCCTGCTAAACAGGTGAAAATAGATTTAAGAGCGACAGGACTGCTGCTGAATCTTTGATTTTATTTATTTTCTGCTGTGTTTTACTTGACTCTATTTGAAAGAGTGAGTGTAAATACAAACATTTTTTTTGCCTGTCCCATTTGGTTCTCAAATGGATCATGACGGCCTTGCCGTATTGGTGCATTTGATCGACCTTTGCTGTTATTATTTATTTTATTTTATTTTCAGTTGTTACAGATGGGACAGACATGACTGAGGGATAAGAAAGGGAGAAAGAAAGAAGAAAAAAAATTTCCTGGATCACCTGTTGAGAGAAAAAGAAGAGAAAACAAGCAAAACAAAACAGAGCAACATACTAAACACAACACCATCACGTTAATCTAGGACCGACAGCGCACAATGTGCTTTGAAGTAGCAGTCAAGAAAGGTGTCGTTTATGTCTATGAACAGTGAACACCCGTGTGCACACCCATGTGGATCAGTGCGCTTGTATTCAAAAGGTTTCCCCATGTAATGGTCTGCTATAGGGTGTAGAGAGCCATAGCCCTGTCCCCCAGGGCATGAAGCAGGCATGGAGGCTGGATGTCTGGATGTCTGGAGCAGGCTCCAGAGATCCAGAGGCCCCAGAGTGTGAGAGCCCAAGGAGGACCACCAGAGGGGCATCCGTGCCACCCTCCTGGGAAGAGCTGAGGAGAGCCCCAGATGAGGGGTCACCCAGTAGCCACGGAGCAGAAACTAGAGGGGGCTGCACTGGCATGCCCGCCGGCTCTGCCGGCAGCCAGCTGTGCCAGAGTGAACCAAGCCGCAGGCCCAGAGGCCGGAGGGCCCCCTACTCCAGAGCCCTGACCGAGCAACAGGCGCCGGCCCTGCCAAGTAGCCACCAGGAGTGAGCTGGTACATACCTGAGTGCCCAGCCCCGGACACCAAGAACCACCAACGCACTGACCCCTGAGGGCATCAGTCACCGGCAGGGAGTGTGGTGAGGGGAGATAGGCCTCCATACTTTGGAGGGCCTGGGAGTTCCCAGAGAGGTGGAGTGTAAGACCTGACCTGATCACATAGACACAGACAAACAGGCACACACAGACACAAACATGCATTCCCACCCTCATGCACACATATACAAATACTCAGCACTCACCCAACGTAAGGATAGACATAAATGGACATGTACACACAATCACCCTCCCCAAACATACTCTATACCCCGGGTCCAGGTACCCTCGCCCCCAGAGGGGGAAACGGCACCTAGACCCAGGAAATGTTACCCTTTCCCCCGGGGTGGAGGCAAGCAGACCGCCCCGGGCTCCGCAGCAGCAGGGAGGCCCCGCATCCCAGATCCCAATCGAACGGCCAACGCTTCCTCCCAGCCCCCCCGCCCCGATGGCCAGCAGAGAACGGGGGTGTGTGAAGACCCCAAACCTCCCTCCTCTCGCTCATGTGTAGTGTTGCTGCGTGTTGTTCTAAGGTGCATTTAAAAAATGGGAGAGCATGGTGCTGCTGCCAGAGAGCAGCAGGTGTTAGCACGGCCCCTCCCGAGGGTTCCTCAATGTCTACATGGATTTAAAATTGAGAGGTGGGCACTGGCGCCAGAGGAGGGGTTGAATACACAGACTGTCCACTGGACGCCGTTGACGTGCCCACCCTCAAGGCTCTATATGTATGTGTTATGAGAGTGTGAGTAATGTGGATGTCTAAGTTGTGGAATAAAATTGAGGCACAGGTGGCCAGAAGGAGACAGAGGGGAGGGAAATGCCTCCCCTGCACCCTGGTGACACACCCGCACCCCAAGGCTCTACTTGTGTGGGTGGGTGTGTCGGAGCGGGAAGAGGGAGGAAGCTGGGGATGGGGAGGAAAAGAAGGGCCAGCTCCCCCGCTGACCCCAGTAGGCACCCCTGTCCTTCGGCACCCACCAAGGCAAGGGAGCCCAGGCCCATCCAGACAGGGGCCTATGGCAGCAGCACCGCCAAGCCCCACTGGACCTGGGCAGCCCACCCGACCCCACCGCAGAGGAAACTGTACCCACCCCAACAGCTTTTTGTTAAATATTGATAATTTAATAATTAGGAATCTACCCTCTGGATCTATAACTGTATCGAGTAAAATTGTTACTCCCCTTTGTCTAGAATTATAACAGGCTGCAAATACATTAGGAAACTCAGGTGTTTTAAGTTTGTTTAAACCCTGTGACAGGCCTGTGAGTTTCTTGTAATAAAACAACATCTGCCTGTTGTATTTTAAGCTGGTTAAATATCTTTAACCTCTTTTCTCTGGTGCCAGTTCCATTTACATTCCATGTAACAAACCTTAGTGTGCCCATAATTGTGTGTCTATGTCTAATGATGTACGCTGGGTGTTTCGTTTAGACGGGTGAAGAGAATGTGGAAACATCACTTGTTTGTAAAGAGAAAACAAATGTGTGGTGAGAGGCTCCATCAGTCTGACTATTCACTAATATGAACAAGCGTGGCTTGCGTGTGTGTCCTATAAGTCTGTGTGCACTGTGAGGCTGTTGTAAATGTGCTGCCGTTGAGCGCATGTGTTTGCTTGATTGTGGTGTGTGAATATGCAGAAATAGAGGGTGTTGTTTGTAGGTGAGTGGGGAAGTAGGTGATCACCGCAGTGAAAGAAAAGAAAGAAAGAAACCACGAGAACGGTGAGCGACAACAAAAAAAGAAAAAAAGAAAAAAATGGAAACTTTCCAATTAAAGCAATGAAGGAGGGTGACGGTGTTATATCGGCTATGACATCATACTGATATTACTAGGTTAAACACATGTTAAAGTAGAGTGTGAGTGAATAAGAAAAGAGTGTAGCGGGTTCTTATCTGGAGTGCAGTCAATATAACCACGGTGTGGTGCCGGGGTCGCGGTAGAGCTGTCCATCCACGTAGAGCCGGTCCATGGCAATGACAGCCCGGGAGCCTCTCTGGATGAAGCTACGTTGAACTGGGAACAGGACCATGCGTGAATCCAGGATCTCTTTGGGGAACTGGTCGTTCACGCTGAAGTCTGTTCCTTTCAGCTCCTCTGTTCCTTTCAGCTCCCTCTTCACCTGTTCCTTCTGTTTGAATTGGCCGAATTTGGCCACAATTGGATGTGGTCTCCCGGTCGGCGACCTCACGGCCCCCAAGCGATGCACTCTTTCAAAGGCGATGTTCTTTACGGTGTCCTCCGGCAGCTTCAGGTGGATTTTAATGAAGCTTTTCACCGTTGCCTCAGCGTCCTCTCTGGCAGATTCTGGAATACCAGAAAACACAAGGTTGTCTCGCATGCTATGGGCTTGTAGTTCGATAACGGACTCTTTTATTTTTTTATTTTCTATGTTTAGCTAGGTCATATTATCGGTGACAGATTTGACCGACTCCCGTAGCGTGGCATTTTCAGAGGCAAGCGTTTCCACCTGCTGCTGGCTGAACTCCAGGGATTCACTCAGAGATTTAAATTCTAGGTGTAAAATCACCAGGGACAGCTTCGCATCGAAACTGGACTATCGCTTGTTGATTGACTCCAGGATGTCTGCAATGTCTTTGCCGGCAGGCGATGTTGTGCCGGGGGAGTCTGCCGGGCGACATCTCTTTGATGACGGTGTCTCAATTTTGGCCGGGGAAGATGCACTCTGAGCCTTCTTCATTACTAAATCTTGAAGCACCGGTTGATGTAATCTTGGAGAGCGTCTGAACTCTCCCTGTTGTCCTCCAGGGTGTTAGAGATGATAGGACAGATGTTGTTAGTTATATGACAATTGATTAGTATATTTGGTATACTTGAAGCTTAAAGAAACTCTAGACGTCTGACGTCACCATGGGTCCTTACCTTGTCCCGTCACTTACCTCTCTCCTCTCCCTCGTTTTTTTGCCATACCTTTGCCATTTTTTTAATATGCTGGGATATGTAGAAAATAGGTTTAAATGTTAAACCAATTTCTTCCAGTCAGAGAATGTTTAATTTGTTAATTTGTTTGTTAAAAGATTCAAACTAATAAAACAAGATTTAAAAAGAGACTTTTTAATTTGATTACATTTTATATGATGGATTTGCAAGTGCCGAACTCCAGGCCTTGAGGGCCGCTGTCCTGCAGGTTTTAGATGTGTTCTTGATTCAACACAGCTGATTTAAATGGCTAAATGACCTCCTCGACATGTCTTGAAGTTCTCCAGAGGCCTGGTAATGAACTAATCATGTGATTCAGGTGTGTTGACCCAGGGTGAGATCTAAAATCTGCAGGCACTCGGGGCCTGGAGTTCGACACCCCTGCAGAAAAAGTAGAATTGGGCTGAAAGATCTATTACTTTATTACCTGTTAAGGTTGTGTGTCATGTTTTTAAAAGTAACTCAGTATTTTTGAAAACAATCAGTAAAGTAATGGGATTACTTTTTTAAGAGTAGTCAGTAATTAGTTACTGATTACTTTTTCAAGTAACTTCACCAACACTGGTCAGGAGTGGTGGTCCCATCCTGCGGTAGTAGCTAGCTAGTTAAACAGCACCTAAAAAATGTTTAGCTATCCCACCTTGTTTATTAGTTGTTGTTGTTCCTTTTTAAAAAAATCAACAACCTTGTTTAAAAAGCTTCATCCGTGTACTGTAAGGCTGAATCTTGGCCATTCTTTCACGATTTCCATGACACTCATGTCTAATGCAATTTAACGCAGAGCCAGCCTGACGATTCTGGGCATTCAATGCTGGTTTTTGGCCTCATCCCTTGCGCACAGAGATTTCTTTTGATTCTTGGAATCTTGATGTTTTTATGCCAACGTAGATGATAAGAGCTTTGAGGAATGATGGCTGTGTGAAATGTTCTGGCTACTCTCTCTTTCACACACACATGCTCAGGTTTTATTGTATCGTTTTCTTTGTTTCCACTTTCCAGTCACTTTACTGGTTATTTTGTTCGTCTCACCAATCACTTGGAAAGCATCAAACAAACACACACACACACACACAAACCTACACAGTTAGCACCTATAGCAGACGAAGAGCGGGAGACAAACTGTGATTTAGTAGCAGTGTAAACTAGGAAACCGAGGCCCGCGGCTCTGCTTTATCAGCAGTGCTCCATCTTGCCATGGGAGACACGAGAACTCATTTAGGGTGTTGCCAGAGATGGTCTCGCACCAGCCGATAGCACGGTTGAATTACTATCCCACCTCCACTCTTTTATTTTTCTCAGTTTGTCTGCCTGTGTGTATGTGTTGTGTGCCTGAAGGTATGGCAGCAGGTGGAGCGACTGCCATTTGGAATAGTCTGCGACTACTGACACTCGAAATTATGCAAACTCATTTGTGTATCATCATAACACAGACACACACAGATAAGAGGCTAATAATGAGAACAATAAGCTAGATCTCATCCTCCAGAGTTTTAAAAGAAGAAATTATTATTACCAGGAATCATTTCTGACAATGGGTGATTTTTGCTGTGTGTTTGTGTGATGCTTCATATTGTGCTCCAGATGGCTCTAGGGTCACCATGGAGACTGGTGACATATCACCGGGATGTAGTGGGCGGTTTTGGCTTCCTGGTGTGTTCAGGGAGGTTGGAGGAGGGTGTGTTGGTGTCTGTTGCTAAATCACTTCCCAATTTATAGTCATCTCACAAACGGTAACGTGCTATTAATCTGGAGTTTTT
Organism: Rhamphochromis longiceps; assembly: GCF_057381845.1. Lineage (NCBI taxonomy): Eukaryota > Metazoa > Chordata > Actinopteri > Cichliformes > Cichlidae > Rhamphochromis > Rhamphochromis longiceps. The sequence goes on along the minus strand of NC_140577.1, from coordinate 31,609,821 downwards.
CATATATATATTGTATATAACATAAACTCTATATTTCCTGACAAAAGTAGTTCTGTGTTTTATGTGTGTAATCCTTAGCAGATCTGGGTACTTAGCATGTGTAAAGCTACTTAGAGAAGGCTGATTAAGAGAAAACCCAATTGGAGAGACATCTCAGCTTTCTAAATGGTTTGACTGGCAGGTGATCTCTGACTGCTGCAACAGCAGAAATCTCTCTGCAAAAATAAAAACGAAAATTCATGCTGATCTGGAGCTCTGTAATACAAAAATGGTCATCTGACTGAAACAACCTGAGTTTTGTAGCCACACAGGCAGCAGAAACGTGTGGGAAAATTAGAGCCAAAGATTGTGGCAATAAATCTTGTTTAAACTGGATCAGCTCACTTCTGCTGTGATTGGTTTTGCTGTCAGACAACTAATGATGCTCTGGGAATTTGAAAAGGTCACTTGGCAGCTAAATGGGTCAGCGGTGGAGTTGGCTAGGTTGCTTGTTAAATGTTTAACGTTGTTTAACGGAATTCCGAGTAGCTTTGAAATGTGATTTCTTTTTTGATTGAGATGTTCCAGCAGGTCCCTGTGCACGCCTATAAGATAAAAGCTGATTAAAAATATTGTTTAAAAAACTGTTTGGGGCGTTTGTTTGAACTGAAGTCGGCTCATGTTTGGAACCAGACCATGGCCACTATGTTTTTTGACTTGTCGCATGATGCTCATGCAATCAAGAAAAACTAGCATTCCAGTAAAAGTGTGAAAAGCAGACATGACTGTAGCACAACACTTCTAGAGATTTGTCATCTCTATGTTCCCGGTAGCAATCTACCGACATACTCTAAATGAAGACAGAGGAGATCAAAGGACAACTTCTGTTTAGCAACATGATACATTATGTGTACATCATGAGTGGTTGGTATTAAGGAAAGTGTATGTAAGGTAAAGGTGAAGGTCCTGTTGCAAAACTCTGGGGACTATCTTTCTGTATGTAGTTGTCTTGAGTGTAGCTCATAATGTCACGGCAAAAACGCTAGACCACAGAATGGACCAAAACGCAGATTCAAGAAGGAGGCTCAGGATATGTGCAACTTGAGTTTTATGTACAGTGATCGGGCAAGATATAAACAGTGATATATACAGGGTGTGAATCAATACAAACAGTGAGCAAATGGTCACACTAGTGAACAGGCGACGGCTTTATACAGGAGCGTGGGCAAAACAATGACAGTAGCAAGTTCCAGTGAACATGACCTGTGAGTAATACTAGGGCTAAGAATCAAAACGCTATAAACACAAACATGAGCAAATGGTCAAAGTCATGGAAACGCTAACTGTGAGGATGAGAGGCAAACACTGACTAAAGCTGTGTCCCAATTCCTAGGCCGCTGTCTTCAAGGACCCGGCCTTCGTGGTCTACGTGGGCCGGGTCCTTCGAAGACTGAGAAGGCCGGAAGTGTGAGGCTGTGAAATGGGACAATCTAGCCTTCAGATTTGTGTCACCAGCTGTCGGTGGAGTTTAATAAACTCAGCCGTCTGCTATCAATTTGAAGTTTACACAGATACATTCTCGCCTGAAAATATCTTTAAAGTTTATTTTGTGACCTAGAAAGAGTAATATTAAATCTAAGTAGCTGCCGCCATTCTTGGAAACGGGAATTGGCTGAACCAAGCTATGAATTCTGGGATAGGTTGGGCCACGAAGGATACACCCGACCCATCCTTCAAATGAAGGACGCATTGGTCATGAAGCAGGCTTCTTATTGGGACTGCCTTCGTCGCCTGGCTGTGATGTAATCGGCCTTCAAATGCGGCTTCTGAAGGATGTGTCCAAGGAATTTGGATACAGCTTAAAGCTGCATGAGTTACATGGACAGGGACGGAAGCATGACAAGGGAGGTCCAGAGCTAGAGTGGGGCACGTGGACGAGTGAGCTGAAGGTCAGAGGCACTGTAACACAGGGAGAGGACAATCAGAGCGGAGCCAAGGGAACTCAAGGTAACTGATTCGTGTGTGAGAGGGGGAGGCAGGGTTTCAGGAGTCCGATTGAGTGTGGAGAATGATCTGATCCGAGAGATCCCAGAAGTGAGTCAGAGGAGCAGGCAAGGGAGCGTTGGAGTGGAGTCCGTACTGTAGTTGTGGCTGCGACGGTGGTAACCACTATTAATAAAGATAATTCAACTTTATTTTCTATTTTACCTTTAATAAAGTACCACACACAAAATATGTATTTGCTTCAAGATTTATTTTCAGCCTTTATTAGATAGCATGGTACAGAGGAGAGATGATGGAGTAGTGAGAAACGAGAAATGGTCTGAAGCAGACTCAAACCCAGACCTCTACAGTTATCAGCATCTGATTTCCCCACTGAACCAGGTGAGCTATAGCAGACAGATACACTTTAAGAAATGTATTATCAATATAAACAGATTATTTCTTGATCATAAAAAGATTGCATTTTGAAACAGAGAAAGATTGATAAACATCAAGCGTCACAGAGGACCTGTGGACAAAAATCACAAAAGAACTAATCAAGAAAACACTTAAATATTAAATAAATATGTCTATATATTTCAAAGTACATTAAAACTCCATGAAGATGCAAGGAAAAGGATTTAATTTTTTTTAAACTGCAAACATGAAGGTAAAATGTTAAAGAAATGATATGAATTCTAGTAAGCAAATTAACATGTGAACACTAACACAAACTACTGTTGGATGTTAGTGTATACAGTACAAATACATTAAAACAAAATGCACGTTTAATGTAAATACGTAAAATTTGTTTCTAAAGGTGAAAATGGTTTCAGTAGCAGGTCAGTCATTTTCATTTCAGTTGTGAGACGTTAACTCAGATGACCACGATGTCCTCTCTTCACAAGCTCAGTCTGAAAAGTAAGAAAAATAATTGAAATAACATTTTTATTTACAATTACATCAGAAGACTTATTATTTGGCTTTTGCAGATTTATGGATAAAGCTACACAGCTTCATTTATAACTTAGCTTGAAAAACAAAAGCATAGAAATAGACTGATTCAGCTATTCTGGCCACTGGTAAAAAAAAAAAAAAAAGAACGCTAGAGAAAACTCATTTTACTATATATATATAAAAAAACACCCAGCACGCCCCTGCGGGTGGTTTATCCTTCAAGCTCGGGTCCTCTACCAGAGGCCTGGGAGCTTGAGGGTCCTGCGCAGTATCTTAGCTGTTCCCAGGACTGCGCTCTTCTGGACAGAGATCTCCGATGTTATTCCCGGGATCTGCTGGAGCCACTCGCCTAGCTTGGGAGTCACCGCACCTAGTGCTCCGATTACCACGGGGACCACCGTTACCTTCACCCTCCACATCCTCTCGAGCTCTTCTCTGAGCCCTTGGTATTTCTCCAGCTTCTCGTGTTCCTTCTTCCTGATATTGCTGTCATTTGGAACCGCTACATCGATCACTACGGCCGTCTTCTTCTGTTTGTCTACCACCACTATGTCCGGTTGGTTAGCCACCACCATTTTGTCCGTCTGTATCTGGAAGTCCCACAGGATCTTAGCTCAGTCATTCTCCACCACCCTTGGGGGCATCTCCCATTTTGACCTTGGGACTTCCAGGTTATACTCGGCACAGATGTTCCTGTACACTATGCCGGCCACTTGGTTATGGCGTTCCATGTATGCCTTGCCTGCTAGCATCTTGCACCCTGCTGTTATGTGCTGGATTGTCTCTGGGGCATCTTTACACAGCCTGCACCTGGGGTCTTGCCTGGTGTGATAGACCCCAGCCTCTATGGATCTTGTGCTCAGAGCTTGTTCTTGTGCTGCCATGATTAGTGCCTCTGTGCTGTCTTTCAGTCCAGCTTTGTCCAGCCACTGGTAGGATTTCTGGATATCAGCCACCTCCTCTATCTGCCGGTGGTACATACCGTGCAGGGGCCTGTCCTTCCATGATGGTTCCTCGTCTCCCTCCTCTTTCTTGGGTTTCTGCTGCCTGAGGTATTCACTGAGCACTTGGTCAGTTGGGGCCATCTTCCCAATGTATTCTTGGATGTTCGTTGTCTCATCCTGGACTGTGGTGCTGACACTCACCAGTCCCCGGCCCCCTTCCTTCCGCTTAGCGTACAGCCTCAGGGTGCTGGACTTGGGGTGAAACCCTCCATGCATGGTAAGGAGCTTTCTTGTCTTTATGTCAGTGGCTTCTATCTCCTCCTTTGGCCAGCCTATTACCCCAGCAGGGTACCTGATCACGGGCAGGGCGTACGTGTTGATGGCCCGGATCTTGTTCTTACCGTTCAGCTGACTCCTCAGGACTTGCCTGACCCTCTGCAGGTACTTGGTGGTTGCAGCTTTTCTAGCGGCCTCTTCATGGTTCCCATTCACCTGCGGGATCCCCAGGTACTTGTAACTGTCCTCTATGTCTGCGATGTTGCCTTCTGGTAGTTCAATCCCCTCAGTTCTGACTACCTTCCCTCTCTTTGTTACCATCCGACTACACCTCTCCAGTCCGAATGACATTCCAATGTCATTGCTGTATAGCCTGGCAGTGTGGATCAGTGAATCGATGTCTCGTTCACTCTTGGCATACAGCTTGATGTCATCCATGTACAGGAGGTGGCTGACAACTGCTCCGTTCCGTAGTCGGTATCCGTAGCCAGTCTTGTTAATGATCTCACTGAGGGGGTTCAGGCCTATGCAGAACAGCAGTGGGGACAGAGCATCTCCTTGGTAGATCCCGCACTTGATGGTGACTTCTGCTATGGGCTTGGAGTTGGCCTCTAGTGTTGTGCGCCACATCCCCATTGAGTTCCTGATGAAGGCTCTTAGGGTCCCATTGATCTTGTACAATTCTAGGCATTCCAGTATCCAGCTGTGGGGCATTGAGTCATAGGCCTTCTTGTAATCAATCCAGGCAGTGCACAGGTTGGTCAGTCTGGTCTTGCAGTCTCGGCTGACTGTTCTGTCTACCAGTAGCTGGTGTTTTGCGCCTCTGGTATTCTTGCCAATTCCTTTCTGTGTCCCGCTCATGTATTGACCCATGTGCCTGTTCATCTTAGCCAATATGATGCCTGACAGGAGCTTCCATGTAGTACTGAGGCAGGTTATTGGTCGGTAGTTGGAGGGGACTGGTCCCTTCTTGGGGTCCTTGGGGATCAGGACTGTCCGACCTTCGGTTAGCCATTCCGGGTGTCTCTCATTAACTAGCACCTGGTTCATTTGTGCTGCCAGACGCTCGTGGAGTGCAGTCAGCTTCTTTAGCCAGTAGGCGTGAACCATGTCGGGCCCTGGTGCTGTCCAACTCTTCATACTGGAGACCCTTTCTTGGATATCTGCCACTGTGATGGTTACTGGACCCTGTTCAGGGAGGTCGCTATGGTCTGCCCTCAGATCCACTAGCCACTGAGCATTGCCGTTATGGGTTGCGTCCTTCTCCTATATGCTCTTCCAGTATTGCTCCGTCTCCAGCCTTGGTGGTGCTGTTCTCTTATTATTATTGTTCCCTTGCCACTGAGAGTACACCTTTGCTGGTTCTGTGGAGAACAGCTGGTTTATTCTCCTGCCTTCTATCTCTCTGGTGTACCTCCTCAAGCGGCTGGCCAAGGCTGTGAGTCTTTGCTTGGCAGTTTCCAAGGCCTCAGGTATGGACAGCTTGCTGTATTTCTTATGCACCTTCTTTGTCGCACCTTTCTACAACTCAGTTAGTTGGCTAACCTCCCTCCGTGCTACTTTGATCTTGCCCTCTAGCCTCATTCTCCATGAAGGGTACTGCCCCTTGTGGCTGTTCAACTTGTAGCCAAGCATCTCACTGATCACTGCTGCCGTATTGTAGATCAGCTTGTTAGTGTCGGTAATCGTGGTTGTAGGTATTTTCCGTAGTGTTGCATTAACATCATCTAGCAGACCTTCTGAGGGTACTTCACGTAATCTTGGTAACCGGCTACGGGGGATCCAGGTTTCAAGCTTGGCCATGATCCTATTTTTCAGGTCAGTTCCTCTCGCACTCAACGATCCTTCTCCTATTGCACTTGGGGCTATGTACCCAATCTCGGGTGGGGGTGATGATATCTCCCCCCTGACCTGGCGTCCTGACTCCTCCTTGCCATAGCATTTGTGTTGTACCTCGTCAATCTCTAGCTGTGAGAGCAGTCCCTTCTTTCGAATGTTGGAACACTGAGCTACTAGTTGTATATATATATATATAACAATTAACAATGCTGTGATGTATAGAAGAGAATACAAATGAATTTGTTGCTGTTTAAATCTTTGCTTGCTAGTTAGAGTGATGGCCAGCAAGGCCCCAGCATTACATGTTGCTTGATGTGTTGCGCAGTGTTGGGGAGTAATGGAATACATGTACCAGCGTTACGCATTTAAAATACAAAATATGAGTAACTGTATTCCGTTACAGTTACTGCTTAAATAGGTGATTAATAAATGGATTACATGGCAGTCTTTTCCCGTTTTATATGTTAGGCTATCCCCTCTCTAATTTTGGTAATTCCCTACATTGCTGCAAACCCAAACAAAACACACAATAAGAGGCTTTAATGTAAGCGTCCTGTTAATGGTGGTGGTGTCAGTTAAAAAAATGGACCCAAAGCCTGCACAACAGAGCCAGCAGTGCATGGCAGGAATGCATTTCTTACTTGGAAATTATGACGCAACTTCATATTTAAAGAAGAAAGGGTTGGGCGAAATATGACTGTGCAATCCAAACTCTGTTTGCCAGCAAGCAAGCCACTATTTGAAAAAAGACTCCATCTGCAACCTAAAGAAACATCTGGAATTAAGTTCTTTTTTAAAACTAATGGTAGCCTACTGCTAACTACCTTGTTTTAGTTCTGGTGGCAGCCTGGTTTATGTATCACTTCGGTATCTTCGATGTACTGTTGCTGCGTGATTTATTACAGTTACTGAAGGCTACTTGTCACCGAGCTAACATTGTTAGCTGGTGTTAGCTGAGTTTAGTTCATAGACTGCAGACTGTTAGACTTGATGGATAGCATTAACAGCTGCAAATAATCACATGCTGTTCGGAAAACAGTCTATAAACTAACCTCAGCTAACGCCAGCTACTCGGTGGCGAGTAGCTTTCAGTAATAGTAATAAATCACACAGCAATAGTACATTCATGTAGTTGTTAAATGCATGACAATATATTAAGTAATCCAAAGTATTCAGAATATGTTACTCTCATTGAATAACTTAATGGAAGACATTACAAACTACATTTTGGGGCATGTATTCTGTAATCTGTAGTGGAATAATTTTTTAAGTAACCTTCTCAACAGTTTAGTGTTTAATGATGTGTTATATCAGGGAACCTCTGATTTAGTGTCCAAGAGAAGAAATCGGTAAAGTTTCTGATAGGAATACATTTTAATTTTTTAGCATCAAGAATAGTAGCATTTGTTTCCAGTCTATTTGCTTAGCTTCTCTGTAGACTTGCACTGCAATTAGATTGACCTTTATTATAATTATGTATTTATTTTATTTTCGGGACAGACATGACTGGGGGATAGGACAGGGAGAAAGAATGAAAGAAAGAGAGGGAGAGAAAGAAAAACAGAGGGGAGAAGAGACGGTGAGAAAGGGAATAAATACAGCACCATCACAATAAACTAGCTAGCAGTAGATAACAGTAGATACTAAATATTAAACGCTATTGTCCAGCATGCAAGATAGACCGCGCACAATGTGCTTTGAGGCAGCAGCCAAGAAAGGTGTAGTCCGCGTCTGTGAACACCTGTGTGCACACCTGTGTGGATCAGCATGCTTGTATTCCAAAGGTTTCTCCATGTAACGATCTGCTAGGGAGTGTGGGGAGCCGTAGTCCTGTCCCCCAGGGCATGAAGCAGGTATGGAGGAGATCCAAGGCCCAGACATCCAGAGGTACCACATAGTGGTACTCTTTATAGAGCTCTGTAGATATGACAGTCAGACCTGAAGGAGAATGAAATGTTACTTATGACAAATGCTGCAATATGGTAATCCTACAGAAACCAAATAGCTTATTTTCATTGCACTGATTCTAAATATGGAGTTACTGTCACATACTCAAAAACATTTTGCAGACTGACCTGAAAAAGCGAGTGCCAGCAGTAGTGTCTTCATCGTCCTGAGAAACAGAAACTTTTTTGTCACTTTCTCCAACCACAATAAATGTACTTGATTTTTCCTAAAAATAAAAACTACTAAAAAGTCTAAGGGATAGTTTAAGTCTGTATTTGAATTATATACAGTATCCAAGGTGTTTGAGCTTTTTTTGCATGTGTATGACATTGAAAATAACTTCAGTATTATACTCATGCTTTGAAACTTTACCAAAGAATTTAAATGCAATTGAACTCCAGCCTCTGAACCACAGAAGTGGAAGAAGAAGATGTTGAGAGAAAAAGGCGACAACAGTAAAATTTTGAGACCATACTTTAGGCTTACCTAGACTTAAGAATGTGTCAGCTTGCTTCTCTTGTTCTTGTGTTGTTTATGTCTTTGCTCTGACTCTGCACACCTGAAACCTTCAGTAGAAATCTTCTTTCTTTTAAACACTTTCTCCCCTTCTTCTCTAAGGTAACTACGCAAAGCCAGTGTCACTTATTTATTATCAGAATAGCATGTAAAGACGTGAAAATTAAAAAAAGAAAAAAGAAAGTAACTTCAAAGTACGATCTAATTAGTTCCCAGAACTTAAAAACATTATGCAAACCCGTTGCCTTAGAAGAGCTAGGCATAGCTTACTAAAGATAAGTCAGAGCAACCTCCTCATTGTGAGTGAATAGTAGTATTTGTATAAACGTTCTATTTTTAATTTTCTTTCATACAAACTGAATGCAAGTAAATCACATTATGTTTGATCATCCTTGAACTTAAGCGATTTCTAGTAAAACAACACTTAATAAACACTGTAAGTGTGATTCAAAAAGAATAATTAGGAACATTTTTTGTAATGTAGTAAAAATCAGCCTAACTTACATTTTCACATGTAAAAAAGGATTTTAGCCAACTCTAATAAAGTGGTCAGAGTATCTGTTCTCCAAGGTAGTATTACACAGTAAAATTCGGAGTGTTAAAATAACACTTAAAGAGTTAAATTTAACACTGGTCCCGAGTCTATTTGGTCCTATTCGGAATTGGTGTTAAATCAACTCTTTGTATAGTGTTACAATTTTAGAGTAAAATTAACTCTAAATAGAGTAAAAATTTAACACTGAGTGAACCTAACACTACTAGTAGTGTCATATTATTTACTCTATTATAGTGATAAATTAACTCTATTTGAGTAAAATTCCACTGATTTTTAACACTGAATTGAGTTATTTCAAGTTAACACTGGGGGTTCAAATAACTCTGATGAGAGTTGATGTTACTCTATACTATGTTATTCATACACTTTTTCTTGTGAAAAATTAGCTCTCATAGAGTAAAATTTTAAATTAATTTTACATCAAGTAGTGTTACTAAAACTCTTCCTCTTCCAGCATGAAAACCTGGTTTCTAATAATGCTTTAAAATATAAAACAAGTAAGCAAAAACCACAACTAGATAATACGTTTAACGGCTTTATTTTGATGTCAGGCTCAAAATATTAAAACATCTCATGTAGTGTACATAAAACACTACATACACAAAACAGTCATAAAACACTTTAAAACAATGAATTTAGTTCGGCATAAAATGACAATATGGAACCACATACAGGGAGGAATCAGAAGTGCCATACTTCATTTGAAGATCAAATGGTTTGAAGTAACACAGCTCTTTTATGTTCAACACCTTCAGCACCATATTGGGGTGCATTCTGACCTTAAATGCATGATAATGGTCATCAAAACACAGGGTTTCCATCAGTTTTCCACAGAGCAATACAATGTCATCTTTCACAACAATACTTTTGATCTTATAAAACACTGGAATCTCAGACACTACCTCTGTACAGATGATAAAGTCAGTGCGGTACTCTGTACCATGATGTTTTATCCACTTAGCTGAAAAAATACTGGTAGACAACGCAGCTCCAAATTTTAAAGCAATTTCTGGACCTTCTTTCAGCTCTCCAAGTGTCACCATCTTTCCTGGTCCTAAAGCTAATCTTTCGAGGCTAAAAGACTCCCAATACATGGCCATACAACTTTGGTGTTTCTTGGCCAATGTCATTGTAATGTTTTTAAAGCTTTTTAATTGCTTCTTAAAGAAGTTATGTTTGGCTTCGTAACGCATGCACCACATGTGCAGAATTGGGCCAATATTTCGTATACTGCGAGGGTAATGTATCATGAAGTGATGCTTTGGTAGGAGACTGAGTGTAGGAAATAACTGCTTAAAGAGCTGATGATGATCAATAATTAAATGTTTGAGGTAGATGGTCATACCTTCTGACAGCAGTGGTGAAAAAACAATATTGACAATTTGTAGAAGCAGAAGTAGAAGATGCCAGTAGCTATCACCCACCTGTACCAAATCGCCAAACATCAAAGGTACATTACGCAATAAACACCAAGATTGAATTGCATTTAGTCCTAAATCATTACTGCCATCAAACAACTTTACCCTTGGTGGGCGATTTCGCTGCTGATTGAAGCCATAGTCAAAGGCATGTATTCTACCAGCAAGTTGTTCAGCACTTAGGAAGTTCTCCTGAATGTACTGCAGCACAAGTTTCACCTCTAACTGAGCAACTCCCTCCAAAATGTCATGCATGATATCTACAGAAAAATTGTTGGCTGTGTTGAAATATTTAAGTGAATTCAAGAGACAAGTGCGTTTCACACCACATACATGAGGTAGCGTAGGATCTCTTTGTACACTTTCACAGTGCTGCTTATGCATATCAAGAGTTCTTAGTGCAACACCAGAATCATCTTCACAGAACACACTTTGAAAACAATCCTTCTCAAGCAGACAAAAACGACAACAATATCGAGCTGCAAATGACTCCACGAACCCAAACAGACTATGCAAGCCAAGATTGTCCCCAGTGACCTGGATTACAGTGCCATGAACCAAGTGTTTAAACATGGGAAGTTTCAGTCCCTCTGTCTCAAGAACTTTCAGATCATTGACAAGTGGCTCAAGGATTGAATTAAAGCCATAACGCTTTGAGTCTTGTGCATGAAAAAGAGCACACAAATGAATATTGACCAACAACGAATTAAAGATTGGAGGAAAATTCCTTAGTGTAAAGTATATTGCACCTAATTTATGTACACCCTTTTTAGAGCCCAGGGGATTTGCAGTTTCAAAGTCATCATAAAACAGTTGAATTTGTAAGGCATCTTTTTCTGCAGAAAATAGGGGACATCTTTTAACATAGGCAGCATCGATTAAGTCTGCATACACACCTTCTCTGGACATATTCCTCGACAACATGGTGGTTTTGAAAGATAGTTTTCAGTGTTTCCAAAATAGGAACATATGCAAACCTATCGGTTACAATGACTTGATCAAAAGTCCCTGTGATCTTGTTTCTTCTACTGTCAAATCTTGTGCCAAGCACCATTTCAACAGGTTCAACAGTTGCCCATTTTTGTTTAAAGTGCCTATTTCGTTTAGCTTCTGAATTTAACAGTGTAAATGGATTTTCAAAGTTTTTGAATGACTGCTCTAATTTCTTTTTACTTGTAGTGTCCTGTGAAGGTAAGCTCTGTAAAGCTGCATCTTTAGCCTGAGTATGAATCTCAAAAAACACTTCCTCCATTGAGGAGACAAAACTATTCACAGTAGATTGGCTTAATCCAGCTGCCCTGAGCTGTGCAACAGTAGAGGCACACATATCCAAAGTGCTCTTATTTGAACTTTTCAACATTTCAGATGTTGTGGGTGTTTCTTCTACATTAGTTGACACCACCTCCCCTGTAGTGCTAACTTCTTTAACTGCCACATCAGGCTGTAAATTAACATCAGTGTCAGCCTGTTGGTCGAAATAGTTAAGGTGTTTGGTATTTAAATGTTTTCTAAAACCTGAAAAAGTGCCAAACACACAGCCACAGTCACGCTGGGCACATTTAAGGCGAAGATTTCTTCCAGGTAAGTAACCATGGACTAACCGTAAATGCCTAACAAGCATGTTTGAACCAGTAAACTCAGCCTGACAGACAAAACACTTCATGATGGAGAATTAACCTTCAAGCCCTAACGAAGCAACCTTGTCCTTATTTCAGCAACTCTGGGACTTTCTTTGATTTTGCCAACATCTATATTGTACACTGTGGTTTGGATGAACGTGTACATGTTGTGAAGCATGGTGTTGTAAGATGTGCTAAACACAAAATGTGCTTTAAACAGTTCATCAAAAGCACCAAGTGAAGAGGTAGACTTGCATGGTATGGCATTCTTGTCAAGAATAATGAAGAACTGGTGGATGTCATGCTTTTTCACCCCAACAGGCAGGAGGTAGGGTTGAGTGCTGGTAGTGATGGCATCAAGGTGCTCTTGGATATTTGTTCCAGTCTGAAAAGACAAATACAGACAGGCAATAAGAATCAAGTGTTTCTTAAACTGGTAATTCATACCATAAAAATAGAAAAGAAACAAACCTTCTTGAAGACCACAAGATGCCTTTCTGCTTGAGAAGCTGACACCTTTCCTGGTCTCTTCCGACCCTGACCAGATGGTGGAATCAAATGTAATAGCAATAGAATCGCTGCGAGGTCACTGTCCCAGCCTGAAAAAAATATTTGTTTTTAATAAAGTTGAATCATCCTCATCAATAACAAATTTCAATGCATCTGCATTGACAAAATGTTTGAGTAGACCCAAAATACAAAAGGACAGCTGTTCTGTGACAAACATTATATATCCTGTGAATGTTCTAATTAAAGAAATAACAGCTCACCAATGTCAGCATTAACTTCAGTGGCATCCTCAGGAGAGTCAGCTGCCAGCAAGAGTTCTTCCAGGTCACTGGTAGAAGGAAGCTTCCTGCCTTGTTGGATAATCTTTCTTTTGAATGTTGTTGGCCACCTCTCCAGCAACCTGCCTGATACATCTTCACCAAACATCAGTACAAAATCCTGTTCGATCTGTAACAGGGATAGAGAACAGAGAATTATATCTGCTATCTGCAAAAAATAAAATGTGTTTACATTGTCAATGTAATGAAAAATATTCACCAAGCCTTTGATATCTTTGAAACGTGGAAACACAGACAGTATGTTGCTTGACAGCAGGGGGTCAAGGACCATGTTGTGTCGATAAACAAATGTCAACTTCATCTTCTTCTTGACTGTGTCTTCATCAGCTGAATGTTTCATCAGAGCGATTGCTTCCTTGCACTCATCCTCACTCAGCACGTTCTCTGTAACAAACTGCAACTCTCGTCTGACAGTTGGTCCACCACACTGATCTTCACCCGATGATCCATCTCCTGGTGCTAGACAATATGAAATACAACTTTATCAAAACTAATAATAACATTTGATAACCATTATTAATACAGAACCACAATTTGGAACTGTATTATATGATTCCACTGAATTATAAGTGTTACCTCCAGATGTTAATCGCCTCTCTTTAGCAGTGCATCTCTGTATGGTTTTAATCCTCCAGGCCAAGTACCCAGTGCCACTCTCGCCATCATAATAATGTTCCTTCTCGCCATCATAATAATGTTCCTTGGAGAGTGAGACATACAGACATTTTGTTTATTAATTTATCAGTAAGTTATGTGACCATGAACAGTTGATGAGGACATAAATTTTGGCAGGATTTAAAATTTTGATTTTAGTTGTATCAGTTATTGCTGTTAGCTACTTACATAGCCATTTTTTGAGTACGGGTCACTGAGGTAAGGGAAAAAGGTTACAATTCCTCTGGCATACATTTCTTTTACCTGCCGTGGTGGTGATGTACTGCAAGATCAAAAGGAAAAGAACTAGTCAGCTTCCCTGGAATTAATAGAGATTTAAAATAATTTGAAAATGATAGTAAAAATCACAGGGCCAGAAATAAATTACCCATTTTTTTCTGTCATGTCAGCTACCAGTATGTTGACCATTTTTCTTCTGGTTTCATCCACCAGGGACTTGGTCCGATTGTACTCATTTATTATACGTTCTCCACCAGGTTTGCTTGTGAGAATGGATTCCACCAACTGGAAAACACAATAAAAATATTCTACAGGTTGATATAACCACCGCAGTTCAGAACACTTAAACTACAAACAAAAAAGACACTATTAGAAGAATGTGGAAATCATTTAACTCTTACTTGCTTAGCTTCTGCATCCAGCTTCTGACGTTTCCTCAAAGGGCTGTCTGAAAGGATGACCGTATCCTGTGAATCTGATGAATGTGGCGATGATAACTGGAACCGCTCAGGAGACACTTCTGCAACAGATGTTTCCAGACCTTAAAAATAGGAGCAAAAACAAATCAGTTTACATCGTCCCTCCATAGACTCATTTTATACACTCTTTGATTAAACAATGTAATAATGACACTAAAAAAAGACATCCAATGAAACACAAATCACTCAAACAAACCTGTTTCATATTTGATGGTTAGTACCCCGGTTGAGGGATCTGTTACTATATCCTCAAAAACATCCTCATCCAACTCAGTCCCTGAACTATCAAAAACTTTCACTCCTTCTGTTACGGCTGGCGCACCAAACTTTGCAAATGCTGGAAACAAGCACACAAGTTTGTGTAAACAAAAAGACATGACATTTAATGTTTTGTAGCTTAAAATGAAGATCATTTCAAGATACTCTTTCAAAAATGAGTCAGATAAACAAAGGCTAAATTATTAAGCGCCACTAACATGCTTGATAAGTGGTAGATTAAAAGGAGTGACACTCACATTATGCAGTTTTCCCCCCACTAAATATACATTCATAACTAAGATGCTTCCAAAACACAGATCATTTTCAATTAATCATAAAATGCAGTTTGAAGAGACTAAATAACAAAAAGAACTTAAAGCCCCTTGTACACCTTTTTAATACAATGTTGGTTTCTTACCGGCAATCAAAAACTCCTTAAGGCTTGGCTCAGATACTCTAACGAATTTCTGCACACCTCCGAGTTTTGCTTTAAGCAGCATGCTTCCTGTAGACCGTAATTTCTTATAGTCAGTGCTCTTCATTGAACTACAGTAAACAGAAAATGTGAATATTAAAACAGTCCCATAAATCAGAATCAGAATCAGAAAGGGGTTTATTGCCAAATGTTGAGCAGGTTTACAACATTAGGAAATTGCTGCGGTGCTTCAGTGCAAACATGCTGTCATAAATAGCACTTAAATAGACATGAAAAAATAAAAGTAGGAATAAGAATTAAAAGTGCTACGTAGAAAGATATATACATGAGTGCAGGTGGTGATCAGTGCCAAACATGGAATGATGCAGTGACACAGCGTAGGGTCATGTGTTAGTGGCGGGGACAGTCATATGGTTATTGTTCATGTGTCCAACAGCAGAGGGGAAGAAACTGTTCTTATGGCGAGAGGTTCTGGTGCGAATGGACCGGAGCCTCCTGCCTGAGGGGAGCAGGTCAAACAGACTGTGTCCGGGGTGAGAAGGGTCAGCTGAGATCCGGGCTGCACGCCCCAGTGTCCTGGAGGTGTACAGGTCCTGCAAAGATGGGAGTCTGCAGCCAATCACCTTCTCAGCAGAGCGCACAACACGCTGCAGTCTCTGTTTGTCCCTGATAGTGGCTCCAGCGTACCACACGGTGATGGAGGAGGTGAGGATGGACTCGATGATTGCAGTGTAGAACTGCATCATCGTCCGTGTTGGCAGGTTGAATTTCTTCAGCTGCCTCAGGAAGTACATCCTCTGCTGGGCTTTCTTGATGACGGAGGTGATGGTGGGCTCCCACTTCAGGTCCTGGGTGATGGTGATACCCAGGAAGCGGAATGAGTCCACAGAGGTGATGGGGGTGTCAGTCAGGATGATGGGGGGGAGTGGAGCTGTGTGCTTCCTGAAGTCCACAATAATCTCCACTGTCTTCTGGGCATTCAGCACCAGGTTGTTGTGGCTGCACCAGGACACCAGACGTTCAACCTCCCTCCTGTAGGCAGACTCATCCCCGTCCGAGATGAGCCCAATAACGGTGGTGTCATCTGCAAACTTGATTAGCTTGACAGACTGGTGGGTGGAGGTGCAGCAGTTGGTGTACAGGGAGAAGAGCAGAGGAGAAAGAACACAGCCCTGAGGGGAGCCGGTGCTGATGGTCCGGGAGTCCGAGACATTCTTCATGCTACATGCTGCTTCCTGTCCGTCAGGAAGTCAGTGATCCACCGGCAGATGGGATCAGGCACATTCATCTGGGAAAGCTTGCCTCGGAGATGGTCTGGAAGGATGGTGTTGAAGGCAGAGCTGAAGTCCACAAACAGGATCCTGGCGTAGGTTCCTGGGGAGTCCAGATGCTGCAGGATGAAGTGTAGGGCCATGTTGATGGCGTCGTCTACAGACCTGTTGGCTCTATATGCAAACTGCAGGGGGTCCAGGAGGGGGGCCGTGAGGGTCTTGAGATGGGAGAGAACTAGGCGCTCAAATGACTTCATGACCACAGATGTCAGAGCCACGGGTCTGTAGTCATTTAGTCCAGTGATCCTAGGTTTCTTGGGGACAGGGATTATGGTAGAGGACTTGAAGCAGGCAGGCACATGACATGCCTGCAGTGAGGAGTTGAAAATGCCAGAAAACACTGGGGCCAGCTCGTTTGCACAGTGTCTGAGGGTGGCAGGAGACACGCCGTCTGGGCCGGGAGCTTTCCGAGCATTCAGGTTCTTAAACTGCTTCCTCACATCTGCTTCATGAATATGAAGAGTTGTGGTGGGAGGAGGTGGTGTGAAATCCTCTTTTGTGTGGGGTGAGGAGGAGGGTGTTGTAGGTGAACAGTTTGAAGGTGGTGATCGCTCTATGGAGGGGGGAGAGGTGGGGGAATTAGTGTCCAAAGTGCCTCTATTGTTGGGGCCGTTGGAGGTGTGAAGGCTGCCTGATGGCTCGTCAAAACGGCAGTAGAAGTCGTTAAGGGTGTTGGCCAAGAGCAAGTCATCAGTGGAGTGGGGGGTTTTAGGCTTGTAGTTGGTGATATTCCTAAAACCTTTCCACACAGAGGCCGAGTCATTCTCTGAGATCTGCTGCTGCATCTTCTCAGAGTGCTGGTGTTTAGCAATGTCCACTTCTTTAGTGAACCTGTACTTGGCCTCTCTGTAGCAGTCCCTGTCTCCGCTTCTGAACGCCTTTCTCTTTTCCAGCCACAGCTTTTTGAGTTTAGGAGTAAACCAGGGTTTGTCATTGTTATAACTCACCCTGGTGCGTGATGGCACAATGCTGTCCTCACAGAAGTGGATATAGGAGGTGACAGTGTCCGTAAACTCGTCCAAGCAGCCTTCAATGTGTCCCAGTCTGTGGTCTCCAAACACGTGCGAAGCTCCTCCACAGCCTCGTTGCTCCACAGTTTTTTAGTCCTCACGACAGGTTTGGAGAGCTTCAGCCTCTGTCTGTACGCGGGGATTAGGTGGATCATGACGTGGTCAGAAAGTCCGAGTGAAGCGCGGGGCACCGCGCGATAGGCCCCGCTGATCGTGCTGTAACAGTGGTCTAATGTCCTCTTGGCTAAACAAGGCTAAACAGCCTTGCAATGTGATTTCTTACACTATATGTTACTTTTATGTCAGTGTAACAAGGTGTCAAGATATAATCCTTAATACAAAACTAAAATAATAACTACTACTTTTTACCATTTGTCTGACCTAACTTAGCACTAGGGAGTCAGTATTTTGTTCATCTTTAGTTTAACATACTGAACAGTCTGGTAACCAAAATGGAAAAAGCAGCAGGGTAACTTTTGTCAATACCATCAACTCACAATAAATACAAACGCTGTCATCTTAAATTCAAACTACTAAAAAAAAGCATTAAAAACTGAATCCTGGACATTTTGGATATTTTATCAAGCTTATAACACCTGCTGACAGTTACTGGTTGTAATCCTGTAACCGTAAAATCGCTGAAGACAGCCAAGTTAAAATAAGACAATAACCTTACTGAAAACGACCTCTATATCTGGTACCTAGGTATCAAAAAAAAGAAAAAAAGAAAGATGTAACATTTAGTGTAAAATTTTAATTAGTTAATGCTTGAGTTAGGTAATTTAAAATTTAACGATAACTAGCGAATTGCCCGCGCACTGAGGTTAGCCAAAATGCTAGTTAGCTAGCTAATGTTAATATGTAGATCCCAACACATGGAGGGTTTCATTTAATGGAATTTCGAACATGCTAGAACACAACACAATCACCACTACACACTGAAATAAATTTTGATAACAAGCCTTACAGTCCAACACGGATATCAGTCAACTTTTTTAGCTAATTAACAACCTTACATTAGCATACAGACAGTGTCACATTTGCTTCTGGTACAAAATGAAATATATAATAAACATGGACAAAAGGAATGTAACCTTATTTTAACGTGCTACCTGTGCTTAAAATGTCGAATTGTTGGTTTAATAAGTAAATATGAACAACTTACCCTGCAACTGATGTGAAGAAAATGGCGTCGTGAAAAATCCTCTTGGTTTGAAAACCAGTCTGTGGTGGGAGGAGCTTTCTAGAGTAACGTTGACACTGCCTCTTTTAACTCCAGGAATCATCACCCACACTGGGGGGCGTTTTGCTCCAGCTGTTGTTATAATGACTCTATTAGAGTAAATACACTTTAACACTGCTGATTTAACACTGGGAAATTTACTGTGTATAAAGGGTAGTGAACCATGAACAACACAAGATAGTCTTAGTTTTAATTATTCTCTTAACTTTATGTAAAGCTTTGTGTTTTATATTGACACACACACACACACACACACACACACACACACACACACACACACACACACACACACACACACACACACACACACAGGTACTGTACAGCAAAAATGTTAAAACATGTGCTTTAAGTGAATAGTCCTAAATAAATGCTGTTAATCTGGAAACAGTATCTTAACTTGAAACTTATTTAGATCAGCTGGAATCAAAAGACTGAGCACTGGCATGTCTATCAAAACTTGAGCATTTTACTGGGATGGGGTCCAGAAGGCCCTCGGGTCATCTGAAATTTACTTTAACACGTGGTATAAATTATACATGTATGTAAACTCTTGTAAACTACAGACATCAGACTGTCTCCTCTATCCCCACATTTTTATATGTATTTTGTATACTCGTACTGTACTTTGTCTACTCTATGTAGAAAAAATTGCTTGGTCACGTTAAAACTTTTGCTGAGTCACATTGTATTTATTTTTCCTTTTGCTTTAAATCTAGACTGCCAGCCAAGATATTTGATGGACTGCTGACCTGGCTTTTGCACAAGCAGAAGGTGTACTGGCATCACTGGCTATCACTGAGGAAGAGAAGAAACAGATTGAGGAAGCAACAGATGGGGAAATAAAGAATGCATTGTGGTAAGAATGTGCCTTGATATTAATTCTGTTAGGTGCTAAGTAAGAAATTTAATGAACTATGCCTCTTAATTTGTGTTTTTATAAAAGGTCAGCACTAAAAAGAATCACAGCCAGCAACTCTGGTTTGTTCTTGGGTGCAGTCAAGCAGAGCTCATGTCCTCCTTCCTTGTTTAGGACTCTACTTGGCCAACCTGACAGGATTGAAAGTAAGTTAGTATAAAAGGGGTCTGTGCTTCTATGAAATTATGGCTAAGAGATATTTTCATCCCCAAAGGCAAGTGACTGGGGGATCCTTCATGAGTCAAAGGCCAAGCTGTTGTACATTGACTGTGTCACAGGGTGGAATGAACAAGTTTAACTTGGTGTTTTTTATTTCCTTGCATGTAGTGCTGTGTTTTATTTTTCGATCTTTTATTAGCGTGTAGTGTTTTATTTTTGTGGGGTTATTGCATGCTTGTTTGTGTTTGATATGTGATTTGTTCCGGGGGGGATGCCCATTGCACCGCCCCTCCTGATCATTAACTTGACACACCTGGGACCAATCAGGGTTCGCCACAGTTATTCAATAAGAGGCAGAGAGAGCGAGGGACAGGAGGAGAGACATGGCGTAGTAACCGGGGTTGGCAACAGAGGCGTGCGGCAAAGGAGAATGGGACCGGAGATCGCGGACGACTGCGCACGGGAGAGAGTGATTGGGGATGAGCAGAGAGGTCTGTGTTGGTGCTGAGGGGAGGTATCTCCTCACCGAGAGAGGCCCATGGCAGGGGATTGAGAGGCAGCAGGCTGGCACCTTATGTCCCTGGGACGGCGAGACCATGGCTACGCGTGTGAAGCACAGCAAAGTGGCGGGCAGAGTTAGGAGCTCTGCCCATCCGGGGTAAGACAAATCTCCGGTGGAATCAAAGAATGGTGACTGCCGCTGCCCCTCTCTTCTTTTTAGTCGGCACCAGAACGAAGAGGCAGACAGGACGGTGATGGTGCTGCTGGTTTCTGCGCTGTTTGGACTTTTATTGGACTTTATCTTCGTGGCTAAGGCCATTGGATTTTAGGTGTATTGTTTTAATGTTTTTAACTTATGTTCTCCCTGGCCAGAGTATTTTAGTGCTTTCTTTGTAAATAAATTATAGTTTTGACAACCTGAGTTTATATTTACTACTTCCCCTGCTCCTCCACTGCTCTTCCTGTTAGAAGGGTTTCCCTTCTGTTTCAACCTACCACCTAGTGTCTACACAGCAAATCCAGCATGTCCAAATTAACACTGTCGGATTTGATTTCAACACTATTAAAGTGTCTATATGGGTCCACACCAGACAGTGTTAATTTAACTCTTTTTGGAGAGTTGGTACGTTAACTCTGATTTAGTGTTAAACACCAAATCTGTCTGGAGTTGATAATTTAACACTTGGTGTTAAGAGTTTATATATTAACTCTCAAAGAGTATTTTAGTTTAACTACGTAAGAGTTATCTTCTAATTCATTCTAAAAAGCGGGAATTTTACTGTTCTGAACTTCTAGAAATTTCTTTTGGAAATAAACATTTACTAAAAAGATGCAATGGTTTTTGAAAAACATTTATTCTGAACTGTGCACCACAATTTCAAAACATTTTCTTAAAGATGTAACAGTATACATGTTCTCACTTTCATTAGAATTTTGTTTATCAAAAGGTCTGACATGGTAAATGCAAATAATAGCATTCTCATCACTTATTTCTTCAATACAATATGCATGTCCTTCATTCATCCCTTTGTGGAACTTCAACGCACTTCTGCTCTCCCCCATATTCCATCTTCACAAGCATATCCTGTGCGGAGATTGAATAAAAATTAGTTGACACTAATTAATGGCACAAATAATCCAGTAAACAATTGCAGCACAGTAAAAAAAAAAAAGGAATCCTCTTTGAGCCATTACTTGTGTAAAGTATTTTCCCAAAAGACAAAGACACAGGCAACAGGTAATACTGAACTAAATGTAAAACCTCAACCTTTTTCATTTTTACCTAAACCGTGTGCACAAAACTCTGGAGGGATCTAAATGCTACCATAGAATCCAGTCAGGACGTCAGCTACTGCTGTTTGCTCGTTTGTTTGTTTTTTTTTATGAGCGATCGTTTTCAGGCTTCAAGTAGCACCATTATACCAACATTTCACATTCTAGACATTGTTTTAGGTGTATTTGACCAAAAGTTTGACTGAAAATTCACATGCAAGCTTTTTTTCAAGGCTGTGGTATTTGCCCGCAAACAATACCTTTCAACTAGCTAAAACAGAATGTTATGCTATCACCGAGCAACATGGCTAATGCCTTTCACACAGCTTTGTCTCAACTCCAAAGAGCCACAGAAGTAAAAGCTCATAATAATAATTGAAACAATCTTTGAAAGAATGATTTACCAAGCATGGCAAACAACTCAAATATGTAGAGCAAAATGTTCTGAAAGGGCTTCACTTCACTTCGATTGGAGCCGTGCTGGGGGCGGAGTCTGTGAATTTACTCTATTGGTGTCATAGCCCCTCTAGGAGTTCAGAGTTAAGAGGTCAAGAGTTAATGTTTCCATTGTAACACCTCCAGATTTGACAGAGAAACACTCATTTTTAACACTCGATTTTAACTACTATCATTTTACACCTCAGAGTTACATTAAAAGAATGTGACTCTGCTTAGAGTAAAATTAACTCTACTTTTGCAAGAAGACTATTAACACCAAAACATTTAACACTTTTGAATTTGCTGTGTACTTACTGGTGCAGTTATCAAGGAGAGAGGACTGTTTTTATCCAACAGTGGCCTACTTGAGCATCATTGAGGTGAAATGCATGGTCAGCCAGAAATAAAATTATCTTGCAGGCAGCAGAAATCAAGGGCTTTTTCTTAGAGCTGGATGAGGCAAGTGGTTCCCTGGTATTAAAAAAGAATCATAACTACTGGCATCAGATCCAGGGCAACCTACCTACATCTCACAGGGGCTAACTGCAGTCACCTTGTGACTTTGTAATTGCCTGTTGACAGAGAACAAATTGGATCATTTGGAAATGTTCTACTGGGAAAGTTTTTGGCCCAACATTCTATTGCCGCTATGAATTCATACCTGCACGGGGGGTGCAACGATCAAACTATTTCCAGTTCATTTTAAAATATATTGTAAATATTTGCATATTTATTGTAACTGTAAATACATTTAGAGAAATTCGTAAAATATATCAAGTTTTGATTTTAAAAAGAAAATGTTTTGGACAAAAAATTGTTCTTGAAAATAAAGAGGTGTTTGGACGTGTGTCTGTATCCAGAAGGTCGGCTTACAAGCGTCATCAGGCGAGTTCAGGAGAGTTCCTGTGCTGCAGCCAGTCACACCTGCTGCTCATCAGCCATCACCAGCTGTAGCTGAAAGCCTTCGTCAGCAGCCTCTCTACTTAACTAGTGCTGTGTCCGAATTCAGTGGAAGGATGCTCATAAGGACACTACCTACCTACGTCACATAGCTAGTGTTCTTAGACGGACAGGTAGTCAGGACGTGAGCAGCTGTGGACAGCCCCCTTTTTTTTCCCCATCGAAACTTTATTCAAAAGGAACAATGAGACTCGAACGAAGGCAAGTTGTCCACAGCCGTTTATATGTTGGGACTCATTGTTGCTGATCACTAACGCCACGTGCGAAAACGGAAAGATGGACCGGGAAATGTTGCTCCGTGTCCTGTGCACTGTTTAATCCAAGAGGAGCTACAAAACTATGGCGTTATTTTTGTGCCACTATTCTGAGCGCACGTAGAAAACATTTGCATTGTGTGGGCATTTTGAGGAGAAATTTATTTTGAGAAAAGAAAAGCTAAATTTAAGTGAACAAAATTCATTGCTGCGTGCAAAAAATGCGTGCAAAAAATGTATTTCAGTGTTTGCTATTATCCATATACACACACAATAGCAGCCCCTCTCAGTTTTTGCGCTTGCGCTTGTTTGCAATGTGTTGCTCGCGCTCTCAACATTTCTGCCCGTGCGCGCTCAACTCTTTCTGTACACCGTTATATTTGTGCCACAAAACACAGACTTGGATGCAAAAAAAAATCTGATTGGCTGTTTTGGTCTCCAATCAGCTCGAAATGACGAAATGCAATATCCCAGAATCCATTTCGTCCAAAACTCAAATGAGGCCGTGGCGGAGGAACACAGAGTGGCGGAGTTTGAAATATTACCTTTCTGGGTCACAAAATAAACTTTTAAGATATTTTCATGCGAGAATGGTGCTGTGTAAACTTCAAATATCTGCTCGATTTATCAAGACATCACATATTTCCATAAGTGCTCTAACGTTTTCCGAGATATCACTTATGAAGTTCAATGGATAATGTCAATAACTGAATGACAGCCAGTCATTCGCACACATTCACCATATCATAAAGAAATATATAAAGTAAATGTCCCTGAAGTTAATATGAGAACATGCGGTATGCATATCCGATCAGTCATTGGATCCTGTAACTCATTTGTGTGCCTCGAATGGCAGAAAAATGTCACAAAGCTGAAAACAGGGTACTTTAGAGTACAGAAACAAGCTTAGTTACACAGATGAACTGTATATGTATGAAAGTATAAGTATTGTCACACGCATTAGTATATTTTACATGAGCATAATGATCAGAATAATGCTTGTATCCCGTAATATAAATGAAACCATACCCTTCCACTATAACTGTTTATGTTGTTCTCCACCTTTTCTTCAAGCAGACCGTTTTTTCAACCAGGAGGATACGGGGCCTGATTTTCGGGTAAGCAGGGAGTCCCTGGCAGTGTTGCTAAATCTCCTGAACTGCCACAGCCGACTGTACAGACAGTCAGTCTACCCTCCTCCAGGGCATTTCATCCTCGCAGATGGAGGGTACCCATGCCTCCAACGTCCACTCCCCCTCATCCCTCCCTACAAGAAGCCAGTCCAAGGTGTGGGAGCCCAGCGCTTCAACAGCCACCATTCCAGGGCATGCTCCATTATAGAGCGTGCTTTTGGAATGATGAAAACGAGGTTGAGGGCCATTTTCCTGCAAGTACTGGAGTGCACCACACCTTTGTACCCCACGTAAGTGACCATCTAATGCCATGTGAATATTTCAATATATAATATTTGTGCGCAAATGTGTGTGTGTGTGTGTGTGTGTGTGTGTGTGTGTGTGTATATACACACACACACACACACACACACACACACACACACACACACACACACACACACACACACACACACACACACACACACACAACACGTGTTTGTGTTGTAACCACTACAGGTTGTAACAGTATATGCCATCCTCCACAACATCTGCTTCAGTGCTGGTGACATCGTGGCCCCAGTGGATGAGCGGAGGATGAGGAGGGGGAGGCTGGTTTGGAGGCAGTTAGTGGTGCTCCTTGGCGGGACCAACTGTCATCTGAGGTGTCAGTCTTGGAGGAGGTACCACTAGTCCACGACTACTGTTAACAGGCAAGTGAAAATTTGTCTAGGAGTCCGTTTTCTGGTGGCATATTGCACTTTGTCAAACTATTGTCTGCTACAGAGTTACAAGTATTATACTAGTAGTAATATGGCATCCACCATCTCCTGCTTGACATCTTAGTGGTGCAGCAGCCGTCAATTGAGTCAGCCCTGCAAACCTGTAGATGGACAATGCAGTGGACAGTGGGAGGAAGCATCCTAAAGCTCTCTTTGCAGACCACCCTGTGTTTCTCCACTC
Source organism: Rhamphochromis longiceps (assembly GCF_057381845.1). Classification (NCBI taxonomy): domain Eukaryota; kingdom Metazoa; phylum Chordata; class Actinopteri; order Cichliformes; family Cichlidae; genus Rhamphochromis; species Rhamphochromis longiceps. The sequence goes on along the minus strand of NC_140577.1, from coordinate 31,584,713 downwards.
GCTGACCACAAAAGAGTAACCGTAGGTCACAGTTGCAGCACTCCATCTATGTGTGATCTGTCTTCAGCAGATCTAGCAACACTGCCAGACACCACCTGTAATTTGTTGGAGTTGTGAAAGAAACGGTCCAGGAACAGGTCACTCAGGTTAATCTTGTGTGAACACATGTAAATAGCTGCAAATATTGTAGTCTTCAAATACTGCTGATGCTGATGATTCTTTTTTGTTGTTGTTCTTGATATGTACTCTGTTTTTGACTGAATATCCATTTTTAAACTTAGTATTATGTCAATACATGTTGATAAAATGGGTTCAGTGACAATTACTGTTTGATTCCATTTATTGCGCACATAAGACTTTTAACTTCCAACACAAATAGCACAATGCAACAAAATAATTAAAAGGAAAGCATCTGCAATTCAGGAAATAAAAGGTGTCTGGTGCCTGGAAAATTATACACAGAAAGACAATGTCAAAGAAAATTAGAGGGGCGCAGCAGTCATTATAGGATCAGCAGTCATTATGGGATCAAACGTTCCAGAATCGAAAAAAGTCTATCCATTCGCTCTCTGCTCTCCTGCGCCCTTCTCTCCTCGGCCTCCCTTTGTTACTGCATGTCCTCTCTGATGAGGTTGAGCAGCTCGTCATCCCGATCCCGTTTCCTCTTCCTTCCTGTTGTCGGTGGCTGACTGTCTTCCTCATCAGTGTCAGATCCCGCTAAGTTTTGGTCACCCACTGAAATTGGCCCTGGAGTGTCCTCAGGGAGAGTGGAAAGTAGGACAAGAGGCCTAATGGAAGGCCTCTGTCCTATTACCTCGTCCATGAGGGCAAACCAGGGCCAAGTAGCAGCAGTGGGCTTCCCACTTACACCCTCTCCTGACCCTGGCTACTTGCAATCCCCTGCAGACCCATCTTCTCAGGGATTGTCCTGATCACACCCTAAAAATAAGAGAAGATTGAAACCTTGGCAACTATGTTAATCCATACATCCAAACTTTTTCACAGCAGAACACCAGAGGAATACCGTCTGGACATCACAGGTTCTGTACAGCATGAGTGTTAATGGAACCATATTCATATACGGGTGTAAATTGATTTTTTCTTGTACCTCCAAGCAGTAGCGGTTTTAGATACGGGCGACACGGGCGGTTGCCTGGGGCGGCATCGTGGTGGGGGGCGGCATTACCGGCATCGGCAAAAAAAAAAAAATGCTCATACTCATGCTGCACTGGCCATGGTGAAATGTGGATGGTATTGGCCAGCACCACAGGCACTGGTGTAATGTGAATGTCCTCAGCCAACACCACCGGCCTTTCTGTGATGATGATGGCCTCACAGGAAGCACTGGCAGTGGTGTATTGTGGATGGTTTCGGACAGCACCACATGCCCTGGTGAAATGTGGATGGTATCAGCCAGTAGCACTGGCCCTGGTGTGGTGATAATGGCCTCACAGGGAGCACTGGCCCTGGTGTAATGTGAATGGCCTTATCCAACACCACAGGCCCAGGTGTAATGTGGATGGCATCAACGAGCAGCAGAGGCCCTGGTGTGGTGAAGATGGCCTCACAGGAAGCACAGGCCCTGGTGAAATGTAGTTGGCCTCAGCCATCACAACAGGCCCTGGTGAAATGTAAATGTCCTAAGCCAGTAGCACAGGCCCTGTTGTAATGTGAATGGCCTTAGCCAACACCACTGGCCCTGGTGAAATGTGCATGATATCGGAGCACCACAGGCCCTGGTGTAATGTGGATGACATCAACGAGCAGCAGAGGCCCTGGTGGGGTGATGATGGCCTCAAAGGAAGCACTCTCCCTGGTGTAATGTGGATGGTAGAAGCCGGCATCACAGGCCCTGATGTAATGTGGATGGCCTGAGCCAAAAGCAAACTTGCTGGTGTAATGAAGATGGCCTCACAGCAAGCACTGTCCCTGGTGTAATGTGTATGGCCTCAGCCAACAACAGTGGCCCTGGTGTAATGTGGATGATATTGGCCAGCACAAAAGGCAATGGTGTAATGTGAATGTCCTCAGCCAGTAGCACAGGCCCTTGAGTATTGTGGAACGCATCAGGCAGCAACACAGGCCCTGGTGTAAAGTGTATGGCCTAAGCCAACAACAGTGGCCCTGGTGTAATATGGATGGTATTGGCCAGCACCACAGGCCCAGGTGTAATATGAATGTCCTCAGCCAACAACACTGGCCCTGGTGTAATGTGAATGGCCTTAGCCAGTAAGCACAGACCCTTGTGTATTGTGGATGTCATCAGCCAACAACACAAGCCCTGGTGAAATGTGGAAGGCCTCATTCAGCACCACCGGCCCTGCTGTGATGATGATGGCCTCACAGGAAGCACCTGCAGTGATGTAATGTGGATGGCCTCAGCTAACAACACTGGCACTGGTGAAATGTGGATGGTATTGGCCAGCACCACAGGCCCAGGTGTAATATGAATGTCCTCAGCCAACAACACTGGCCTTGGTGTAATGTGAATGGCATCAGCCAGTATCACAGGCCCTTGTGTATTGTGGATGGTTTCGGACAGCACCACATGCCGTGGTTTAATGTGGATGGCACCAACAAGAAGCACAGGCCCTGGTGAAATGTAAATGTCCTCAGCCAGTAGCACAGGCCCTGTTGTAATGTGAATGGCCTTAGCCAACACCACTGGCCCTGGTGAAATGTGGAAGGCCTCATTCAGCACCACCGGCCCTGCTGTGGTGATGATGGCCTCACAGGAAGCACTGTCCCTTGTGTAATGTGGATGGTATTGGCCAGCAGCACAGGCCCTGGTGTAATGTGAATGTCCTCAGCCAACACCACTGGCCCTGGTGTAATGTGAATGGCATCAGCCGGTATCACAGGCGCTTGTATTTTGTGGATGTCATCAGCCACCAACACAAGCACTGGTGAAATGTGGATGGTTTCGGACAGCACCACAGGCCCGGGTGTAATGTGGTTGGCATCAACAAGTAGCACTGTCCCTGGTGTAATGTGGATGGTATTGGCCGGCAACACAGGCCCTGGTGTAATGTGAATGTCCCCAGCCAACACCATTGGCCCTGGTGTAATGTGTATGGCATCAGCCGGCATCACATGCCCTTGTATTTTGTGGATGTCATCAGCCAGCAACACAAGCACTGGTGAAATGTGGATTGTATCAACGAGTAGCAAAGGCCCTGGTGTAATGTGGATGGCCTCAGCCAGCACCACCGGACATGCTTTGATAATGATGGCCTCACAGGAAGCACTGGCAGTGATGTAATGTGGATGGCCTCAGCCAACAACACTGGCATTGGTGTAATGTTGATGGTATCAGCCAGTATCACAGGCCCTTGTGTATTGTGGATGGTTTCGGACAGCACCACATGCCCTGGTGAAATGTGGATGGTATCAGCCAGCAGCACAGGCCCTGGTATGGTGAATATGGCCTCACAGGGAGCATTGGCCCTGGTGCAATGTGGATGGCCTCTGCCAGCAACGCAGGCCGTGGTGTGTTGAAGATGGCCTCAGACGAAGTACTGGCCCTGGTGTAATGTGGATGGCATCAGCCAGTACCACAGGCCTTTGTATATTGTGGATGGGATCAGCCACCAACACAGGCCCTGGTGAAATGTATGTGGCCTCAGCCATGACCACAGGCCCTAGTGAAATGTAAATGTTCTCAGCCAGTAGCACAGGCCCTGGTGTAATGTAGTTGGCCTCAGCCATCACCACAGGCCCTCGTGAAATGTAAATGTCCTCAGCCAGTAGCACAGGCCCTGTTGTAATGTGGATGGCCTCATCTAACAATACTATCCCTGGTGAAATATGGATAGTATTGGTCAGCACCACACACCCTGCTGTAATGTAAAAGGCCTTAGCCAACACCACTGGCCCTGGTGAAATGTGCATGATATCGATAACTTCATATAAATATTTATTGACGAAATAAAGCCTTTTTTTACAACTACATGAAGTTAGCTGTAACTTTTGATAGACGACTCAGACACACATATTTATGGCTTTATCTTATAGAATCCAATATCCTCGTGCTGGGCAAACGGGTTTTGCAGCTGTTTGAGCTAAGATTTTCAAGTTATTCACATAATGAAAACCTATACTTTGTTTCGGGCGAGTTCCTCATTCAAATGCATGTAATAGTCAGAAACGCACTGTCTTGACGAAATAAAGCCTTTTTGTACAACTTCATGAAGTTAGCTGTAACTTTTGATAGAAGACTCAGACTCACATATTTATTTATTTATTTATTTATTTTATTTTTTTTGCCTGTACCGTTTGGCTCTTTTGCCATCAGAATTGTTGTCTAAAGGCAAAGAAAGATGCCCAACGGATTTACTTTACCAAATTGACCATCCCAGCCTTGCCGTAATGGTCCATTTGATTCACCTTTTATTGTTTATTTTATTTTCACTTACTGAATACGGGACAGACTTGACTGGGGGAAAGAAGGGGAGAAAGAAAGAGGGAAAGAGAAACAGCTGAGAAGAGGGATGGGTGAGAAGGGCAAAAGACAAAAACCAACAGAATGGGCAAAAAAAAAAAGAAAAAAAATGCATATATCAATCACCTGGATCACCTGCTGAGAAAGAAAAAAGAAAACAAGCAGAACAGAACAAGAGTAATAGGATAAACAACATCACAATGATATATGGGAATATGACAGTATATACTAAATATTAAACATTATTGTGCAGCACATAAGATCAACAGAACACAGTGTGCTTTGAGGTAGGAGCCAAAAAGGGTGTAGTTTGTGGGTGTGATCACCCGTGTGTACACCTGTGAGCATGGACGCGCTTGTTTTTTTAAAAGGTTCCTTCATGTAATGATCTGCTAGAGGGTGTGGGGGGGCCACAGCCCCGTCCTCCAGGGCATGAAGCAGGTATGGAGGAGATCAAAACTCCAGACATCCAGAGGCCCCCAGAACACAAGAGACCAAGGAAGACCAACAGAGGGGCAGCCGCGCCACTGTCCCAGAAAGAGCTGAGGAGAGCCCCAGATGAGGGGTCACTCAGCAGCCGCGGAGCAGAAGCCAGGGGGAGTTGCAGTGACGCGCCCGTGAGCTCCGCCGGCAGCCAGCCGTGCCTGAGTGACCGAGCCCCAGGCCAAGAGGCCGGGGGTACCCCACCTCCGAAGTGGCCTGAGCGAGCCCCAGGCTCCAGGCCCCGATAAGCGGCCGCCAAGGAGTGAGCCGGTGTGTACCTGGATGCCCATCCCCGGACACAAAGAACCACCAACGCACCGATGTCTGAGGGAGTCCGCCACTGGCAGGGGAAGTGGTAGTAGGGGGAGATAGGCCTCCAAACCTTGGAGGGCCTGAGATGTCCCCAGAGAAGTGGTGTCTGACACCCAACCTGACATATAGACACAGACATACAGGCACACACATATACAAACATCCATTCCCACCCTCATGCTCTCATATGCACTTACTCTACACTCAACCAACGTGGAGACAGACATAAAGAGACGCTGTACACACGATCACACTCCCCAAGCGTACTCTACGACCCGGGTCTAGGTACCCTTGCCCCTGGAGGGGGGAACTGCACCCAGACCCAGGTGGTGTTACCCTTTTCCCTGCGGTGGGGGGAGGCAGACCGCCCGACTCCGCAGCAGCAGGGAGGCCCCACACTCCAGACCAGTTGCACTGACCTCGGTAGTAATGAAGGTGTTTGAGAGGCTGCTGAAGAACATCATCTCCTCCTCCATCCCAGACACCACAGATCCGCTGCAGTTCGCCAACAGATCCAACAGATCCACAGAGGATGCCATCGCCCACGTCCTACACACCACTCTCAGCCACGTGGACAAGAAACAGGGTAACTATGTGCGAATGCTGTTTGTTGATTACAGTTCAGCGTTTAACACAATAGTGCCCTGCAGACTGTTCACAAAGCTGAGGGATCTGGGACTTAACAGCCGTCTGTGTTGGACTTCCTCACTGGCAGAACTCAGGTGGTGAGGGTGGGCAGGTGCTTCTCCAACAGCATCACCATCAACACAGGAGCACCTCAGGGATGTGTCCTCTCGCCACTGCTCTACTCCCTCTACACTTCAGACTGTGTGGCCACCCATGGCTCCAACACCATTGTGAAGTTTGCTGACGACACAGTGGTGTTGGGTGCCATCTCCAACAACGATGAGGCGGCCTACATGGATGAAGTGAAGAATCTGGCATCGTGGTGCCAGGACAACCACCTCCAGCTGAACGTCAGCAAGACCAAGGAGCTGGTGGTGGACTTCAGAAGGGGTCAGCACAGAGACTACAAGCCCATTATCATCAATGGAGCTCCAGTGGAGAGGGTGCAGTCCTTCAAGTATCTTGGTGTCCACATCTCCTCAGACCTGACATGGGCTGCCCACATTCAGGTCCAGACCAAAAAGGCTAGGCAGCGCCTGTATCACCTACGACAACTGAGGAAGTTCAGGGTCTCTCCAAAGATCCTCAGGATTTTCTATACAGGCGCTGTGGAGAGCATCCTCACACAGAACATGACATCGTGGTTCGGGAACAGCTGTGTGAAGGACCATAAAGCTCTCCAGAGAGTGATCCGTACAGCAGAACGCTGCTGCAGGATTGCTCTCCCCCCGCTTCAGGACACCTACACCAGGAGATGCCGGACTAGAGCAGCGCAGATACTGAAGGACTCGTCCCATCCAGGCAACAAACTGTTCCAACTTCTGCAATCTGGTAGAAGGTTCCGCATCTTCCGGGCAAGGACAGAGAGACTCAAGAGGAGCTTCTATCCCCAAGCCATCCGTGCCCTAAACACACACACCCGCCCTCTCACATCATCTATAATTGACTGAGACAGGACTCTCTTCCAGACACTCTAAACCAAGGCACAATGTACATTTCAATTCCTTTAATTTTAAATATGTTTATATTGTCTATCCTGTAAAATAGTCAGATGTCTATTCATATTAATGTACAGAATTGGGGCAGGGATAGCTCAGTAGGTAAAGTGGTCGCCCCATGATCGGAAGGTCGGCAGTTCGAATCCACTTAACGGCTACCCTGAGGTACTCCTGAGCAAGGTACCGTCCCTACACACTGCTCCCCGGGCGCCTGCTTAGTGGGCTGCCCACTGCTTCACTGAGTGAATGGGTCAAATGCAGAGAAAAACAAGTAATTTCCCCATGGGGATCAATAAAGTATCCATTATTATTATTATTATTATTATTATTAATTCACCTGCTTGCTGCTACTACTGCACATTCATCCAGTGTATATACTATATGTATGTATATATATATATATAATGTTCTTCCTCTACACCCCCCCCCCCCCCCCCCCCCCCCAATTTTTGCACATGTCGAGGAGCGTGTCAGGCTACATTTCACTGTGTGTTATACTTGTATAACTATGCATGTGACAAATAAAGAACCTTGAACCTTGAACCGCAGTCGGACGGCCAACTCCTCCTCCTAGCCCCCCCGCTCCAGCAGGCCGCAGAGAATGGGGGTGAGAGAAGACTCCAAACCTCCCTCCACCCGCTCATTGTAGTGTTGATGCATGTGTGTTCTAAGGTGCATTTAAAACCCAGGAGGGCATGGAGCTACCTGCCAGAGAGCAGCAGGTAAGCGCATGGTCCCTCCTGCTAGCCCTCAATGTCTACGTGTATTTAAAATTGAGAGGTGGGCAACGACGCCAGGGGTGAGGTGTACACCCTGATGGTACTTTGGATTCCGTGTATCGTGCCCAGCCCCAAGATCCTACATGTATGTGTAATGAGAGTGTGAGTAATGTGAATGTCTAAGTTGTGGGATAAAATTGAGGCAGAGGCAGCCAGAAGGGGACAGAGGGGGGGGGGGGGGGTAGCCTCCTCTGCACCCTGGTGACATACCCCTACTCCAAGGTCCTGCATGTGTGGGTGGTTGTGGTGGAGCGGGAAGGGGGAGGCAGCTGGAGATGGGGAGGAAAGGAAGGGAGGGGCAAGTGACCCCTCCCTGGGGCCAGCTGCCCCACTGACCCCAGTAGGCACCCCCTTACTCCGCGACCCGCCAGGGAAAGGGGGCCCAGGCCCCACAGAGCCCGGGACAGTCCACCCAACCCCACCACAGAGAAAACTGCACCCACCCACCCCACCATCCACTCATCTTCCAGACTACATAAGACAATAAACGCCCAGGCTGAGATCTTCCTCCACCTCTCCTGTATCTCCCCCTCCTGCAGAGAGAGTTCCTGAAGAGAGGAAAGTTCCTGCAAGATGTGACAATCTCCCCCACCAGTTGAAGAGCCCCCCCAGGTGGCTCGATGCACCGGCGGCACCCTGCTCCAGGGCTGGGCCCCCATGCACCCACCCGCCCACAACCCCGGCAACACACCAACCAGGACCCAAGCCCCCGAGGCCCGGCCCGGGCCCCAGCCCAGAGACGGAGCGCCCCCAGAACCTCACGCCCATCCCGGACCCACCCAGGGGCAGCCAGGCTACCAGGTCAGTAACCCACGTCCGTCAGCACAGACCCTCCCCTAGCCCCGCTGCACGCAGCCGCGAGGAAACGGTCACCTGAGAGCCAACAGAGCCCCTAACCGGACATGACTGCTACCCCGGGTTGAGCCCCCCAAGGAAGATGCCTCCGGGGAACCCCCCGACGCCCTAAGCCCGTCCCTGCCCCCACACCAATCACAACAGTGAAGGCGCGACCAAACTATGACCCCCCACCCCCACTAGGTGATGGAGCTGATCAAAGGAGCCCAGAGCAATTGATCTGATGTGGTGGCAGAGGCTGTATCAAGACTAATGTAATCTAATAGATAATTTCTATATTGGTTAGAATTAAGATTATTTTTATTTTTCCAGTTCATGAGGACTGTTTTCTTGGCTATGCATAGGGCAGTGAAAACCATATGGGCGATATTCTTTTCTGAAGTGACATTATCTAAGCTGCCTAACAAACACACTAAGGGGGAAGTTGGAATGTTACATTTCAGACACTTCGATAAGTCTTCACATATCTCGCGCCAAAACTTCTGAACTGGTGGACAGAACCAAAGAGCGTGGATGTAATTGTCCGGTGAATTTGTTTGGCAGTGTGAGCAGTTGTTGGTAGACGTAAAGCCCATCTTGAACATCCGATGACCTGTATAGTGCACTCTATGTAATATTTTGTATTGAATTAATTGAAGTCTGGGATTTCTAATTAGATGAAAGGTTTTTAAGCAAATCTGAGACCAGAAGTTTAGGTCTAAGTTAACTGATAAATCCGCTTCCCATTTTGCAATAGGAAGTGATATTGATTCATCTGTTTTAGAAAGCATTCTGTATATTTTGGATAGAAATTTGGGGGTTTTAAGAGTAAGAAATTGAACCACACTTGGTGGTGTTTGTAAATGGTAAATGGTAAATGGCCTGTATTTATATAGCGCCTTACTAGTTCAACTTGACCCGGTTTAAATTTCTTTTTTACTATGGATTTAATTTGTTGATATTCTAAAAATCTTTTCTTGTTGATCCCATATTGTGTAACTAGTCCGTCAAATGAAATAAATTCTGTTCCTTCTAGTATATGTTCTAAATATTTGATTCCTTTACCACTCCAATCTGAAAAGTTTATCATATTATTGTTTTGTAATATGTCAGGGTTGTTCCAGATAGGTGTACGTTTGCATGGGATTAATGAAGACGCCGTCAATTTTAGAAACTCCCACCATGCTGTCAGAGAAGAGCTGATGTTGATGCTTTTAAAGCATTCATGTCGTTGGATGTTTGAGCTGATCAATGGTAGGTCTGAGATCTCTAGATTATTGCAAAGTGCTTGTTCTACATCTAGCCAAGGTTCATCTAAGAGGGTATGTTTTAGCCATCCTGAGATAAACTGAAGCCTGCTGGCTAAGAAGTAATGCTGAAAGTTAGGTAGTTCTAATCCTCCTTTATCCTTGGTCTTTTGTAGTGTTTTTAAGCTTATACGTGGGGGTTTATTTTTCCAAAGGAATTTGGACATACATGAATCTAGAGATCTGAACCAATCTTGTGGCGGTTTAGTTGGGATCATTGAGAATAAATAATTTATTTTTGGTAAGACCATCATTTTTATAGCGACAACCCTTCCCATGAGTGATATGGGTAGACATTTACATCTAGCCAGATCATCTTCTACCTTCTTTAAAAGTGGGATATGGTTTAATTTAGTTAGATCTGCAAGCTTGGGAGAAACATTAATACCTAAATATTTTATATTTCCCGATTGCAGTGGTGTAGAAGAGGAATTATGGAGGGAGCAATTAATCGGTAGGACTGTAGATTTTGACCAGTTAATTGAGTAATGTGATATTCTTGCAAAAGAGTTTATCAATTCAATCACCCCAGAGATATTGGTTTGTGAATTTTGGAGAAAGAGTAACACATCATCCGCATAAAGGCTGATTTTATGTTCCACGTTCTTGCATTTTATGCCCTTAATTACTGAATTCTGTCTAATTGCTGCTGCTAGTGGTTCAATAAAAATTGCAATCAGTGAAGGGGAGAGTGGGCATCCTTGCCTGGTGCCCCTCAAGAGACAGAAGCTGGAGGATGTCTGGTCATTTGTTCTAACACAAGCTGTTGGGGAATTATATAATATTTTTAACCAGTTTATGAAAGAGGATCCAAAACCAAATTTGTGTAAAGTTGCAAATAGAAATTTCCAGTTAAGTAATCTACGTGTATTTGTTGATGAGTGCCTACCTTTTATGAAACCAGTTTGGTCAGGATGAATTAAGAGGGGGGTTATTTTCTCCAGTCTCTTTGAGAGAGCTTTGCAGATTATTTTAAGGTCTACATTTATAAGGGATATTGGACGATAGCTTGAGGGATATACAGGGTCTTTGCCTGGTTTTAGCAGGAGATTAATGTTTGCAGAATTCATATTTGATGGAAGTCTGCCCTTTTCTTTAATTTCCAACAATGTTCTGTAGAAAACTGGGGCTAGAATCGACCAGAATTCTTTGTAGAATTCTGCAGGGAAGCCGTCTGGACCTGGAGCCTTATTATTGGGCATACTTATCAGGGCTTCCTGGAGTTCACCTGGTGTCAGTGGTGAATCCAGTGCCATTGCTTGAGTGTCCAATAATTTTGGAAGAGTTATGTTGTCCAAAAACTGATCAATTTCTTTTTTAGATGGGTTTATTTGTGGTGAATACAACGTTTTATAGAAATCCCTGAAAATGTTTATTTGTATCGGTTCATATATTGTGTTCCCAGATGAATCTTGAACAGCACATATAGTTGTCTTTTCTTTATTTATTTTTAGCTGGTTTGCTAGAAATTGACCGGATTTATTACCATGTTCATAATTTTGTAGGCGTAGTCTTTGTACTAAGAATTTTGTTTTTTTAATCAATTATCTCATTTAATTCTAGTTTTGTTTTGCGTATTTTGTTCAATGTTTCCTGATCTTGGTGGGACGCGTAGGCTTCTTCTAGTGATTTGAAGTTTTTTTCTAATTCCTGAATATTTTTGTTTTCTTTTTTCTTTTTATGTGATGAGAAAGAAATTAGGCAGCACGGTGGTTAGCACTGTTGCCGCACAGCAAGAAGGTCCTGAGTTCAATTCCAACATCAGGCCGGGGTCTTTCTGTGTGGAGTTTGCATGTTCTCCCCGTGTTTGCGTGGGTTCCCTCCGGGTACTCCGGCTTCCTCCCACCGTCCAAAGACATGCACTTAGTGGGGATAGGTTAATTGGATAACCCAAATTGTCACTAGGTGTGAATGTGCGAATGAAAGTGAGTACGAATGGTTGTCTGTCCCTGTATGTTGGCCCTGCGACAGACTGGCGACCTGTCCAGGGTGTACCCCGCCTCTCGCCCTATGACAGCTGGGATAGGCTCCAGCGCCCCCCGCGACCCCGAAAAAGGATAAGCAGAAGCGAATGGATGGATGGATGGAGAAAGAAATTATTTTACCTCTCATCACAGCTTTCCCTGCTTCCCATAGAACAGAAGCTGATGTTTCGGGAGTGTCATTATAGTCCAAATATGAAGTCCACTCTTTTTTAAAATATTTAATAAAGTCTTCATCTTTAAGTAGTGATATATTAAATCTCCAGTTTTTTCTTGGCGTAGTATTATTCTTGTGCATTAGTGTTAAAGATACAGGACCATGATCGCTGACAGCTATAGGGTGAATCTCAGTGTCTGAAATGTCGTTCAGCAGTGAGCTGCTGACCAAAAAATAATCCAGACGAGAGTAGGAGTGATGGACATGTGAGAAAAAAGTATATTCCTTACTGGTGGGGTGAAGGGAGCGCCATGCATCGCAAAGACCAAAGTCGCTCATATACTGTTTGATTATATTTGTGGACTGCCAATTACGCTGAGTTCCCGCTGTATTGAGCCTATCCATGTCTTCATTTAGTCCAAGGTTGAGGTCGCCTCCAAGAACAAGTGTGCCATCTAAGTGTTCAGAGAGTGCACTGACAAAAACGTGAAAGAATGAGGGATCATCAACATTTGGACCATATACACTTGCAATACATAGCTTTTTATCAAGTATAGATATTTTAATGATTAAGAATCTGCCCTCTGGATCTATAACTGTATCGAGTACCATGAAATTAATATTTTTATGTATTAAAATTGCTACTCCCCTTTGTCTAGAATTATAACAAGCTGAGAACACATTAGGAAACTCAGGTGTTTTAAGTTCATTCGAACCTCTAAGAGGTCTGTGGGTCTCTTGTAATAGGACAACATCTGCCTGTAGTTTTTTGAGTTGGTTAAATATTTTTAACCTCTTTTCTCTGGAGCCAGCTCCATTTATATTCCATGTAATGAACCTCAGTGTACCCATAGATGTTTGTGTATAACTAGGGATGTATGCTGTGTGCGTCGCTTAGACAGGTGGAGAGAATACGTCACTTGTTCATAAATAAAGAGAAGGAGAGAGAGAAAAAATGTGTGGTGAGATGCTCCCTGAGTCTGCCTTTGTGTATGCATATTTACTAATATGAGTAGGCTTGGCTTAAGTGTGTGTATCCTAAACGACTGTGTGCGCTGTCTGACTGAAGTATGTTGGGGGTCGCGGTGGAGCTGTCCGTCCACGTACAGCCGGTCCACAGCGATGACAGCGCGGGAGCCCTTCTGGATAAAGCCGCGTCGGATTGGGAAGAGGACCCTGCGTCGTTCCAGGATCTCTTTGGGGAACTGGTCGTTCACGCTGAAGTCCGTTCCTTTTAATTCCCTGCCGCGGCTTTTCACATGTTGCTTTTGTTTGAAGTGGTCGAATTTGGCCACGATAGGCCGTGGTCTCCTGGCCGTAGCCCGAATGGGGCCGAGGCGATGTACCCGATCGAAGACGATGTTCTTCACAGTGTCCTCCGGCAGCTTCAGGTGGGTTTTCATGAAGCTTTTTACCGTGGTCTCCGTGTCCTCTCCAGCGGCTTCTGGAATACCAGAAAATACCAGATTATCACGCATGCTACGAGCTTGTAGATCGATAACTGTTTCTTTTATTTTTTTATTTTCTCTATTGAGCTGGGTAACATTATCTGTGAGACATTTCACCGACTCCCTTAGCGTGGCATTTTCAGCAGCAAGCGTTTCCACCTGCTGCTGGCTGTACTCCAGGGATTCTCGCAATCATTTAAATTCTCGGTGAAGAATCTCCACCAAGGACAGCCTTGCGTAGAAACTGGACAATCGCTTGTCGATTGACTCCAGTATGTCGGCAATATCTTTGCCGGCTGGCGATGTTGAGCCGGGGGAATCTGCCGGGCGTTGTCTTTTCGACGACGGCGTCTCAGGTTTGGCCGGGGAAGCTGCACACTGGGTCTTCTTCATCACGAGATCCTGAAAGCACTGATCAATAGAATGTTGGAGAGTCTCTAAACTCTCCTCGTTGTTCTCCAGGGTGTTGGAGATTATTTAGACAAATAGTGTTAGTTATAAGACAATTGATAAGTGTATTTGGTAATACTGAAGCTTAAATGAATTTGTTCAAATCTAAACTACCATTTGCTTTAATTTTCCGCCAAAATCTCTGGCGTCTGACGTCAGTTACAACATGAGTCGCTTACCTTGTCCGTCACTTCCATCACTTACCTCTCACTTCCGTCCGTTCCGTACAACTTCATGAAGTTAGCTGTAAATTTTGATAGAAGACTCAGACTCACATATTTATGGCTTTATCTTATAGAATTCAATATCCTCATGCTGGGCAAACAAGTGTTGCAGCAGTTTGAGCTATTCACAAAATGAAAAACTGTGTTTTGTTTCGGGCGAGGTCCCCATTCAAATGCATGTAATAGTCAGAAACGCACTGTCTTGACGAAATAAAGCGTTTTTGTACAACTTCATGAAGTTAGCTGCAACTTTTGATAGAAGAGTCAGACACACATATTTATGGCTTTATCTTATAGAATTCAATATCCTCGTGCTGGGCAAACAGGTTTTGCAGCTGTTTGAGCTAAGATTTTCAAGTTGTTTACATAATGAAAACCTATACTTTGTTTCGGGCGAGTTCCCCATTCAAATGCATGTAATCGTAAGAAACGCACTGTCTTGGCAAAAGAAAGCGTTTTTGTACAACTTCATATAAATAGCTGTAACTTTTGATAGAACACTCAGACACACATATTTATGGCTTTGTCTTATACACTTCAATATCCCTGTGCTGGGGAAACAGGTTTTGCAGCTGTTTCAGCTAAGATTTTCAAGTTATACACATAAAGAAAACCTATACATTCCTTCGGGCAAAACAGTATATATACGTGGATGGATCAGCCAGCAACAAAGGCCCTGGTGAAATGTACTTGGCCTATACCATGAAACACAGGGCCTGGTGAAATGTGAATGGCCTCAGCCAGAAGCACAGGGCCTGGTGCTGTGAAGATGGCCTCACAGAGAGCACTGGCTCTGATGAAATGTGGATGGCATCAACGAGTAGCACAGGCCCTGGCGAAATTTAGTTGGTCTAAGTCAGCAACACAGGCCCTTGTGTAAAGTGGATGGCATCAGCAGGTTCTGGTGAAATGTATATGGCCTCAGAAAGCAGTACAGGCCCTGGTTTGATGAAGATGGCCTCACAGGAAGCAGTGGCCCTGATATAATGTGGATGGCATCAGCCAGAAGCACAGACCCTGGTCTGGTGAAGATGTTCTCACTGGTAGCACTGGATCTGGTGTTATGTTGATGGCATGAGGCACTAGCACAGACCCTGGTCTGGTGAAGATGGTCTCAGACAGAAAGCACAGGCCCTGATGTGGTGAAGACGGCCTCACTGGGAGCAAAGGCCCTGGTGAAATGTGTTAGGTATCGGCAAGAATCGCAAGGCCCTGGTGTAATTTGGATGGCCTCAGCCAGCACCACAGGCCCTGGTGTGGTGGTGATGGCCTCACAGGAAGCACTGGCAGTGGTGTAATGTGGATGGCCTCAGCCAACAACACTGACACTGGTGTAATATGGATGGCATGAGCCAGCAACGCAGGCCCTGGTAAAATTAGGATGGTATCAGCCAGAAGCACAGGCCCTTTTGTGGTGAATATGGCCTTACAGGGAGCAGTGGCCCTGGTGCAGTGTTGATGGCATCAGCCAGTAGCACAGGCCTTTGTATATTGTGGATGGGATCAGCCACCAACACAGGCCCTGGTGAAATGTAGTTGGCCTCAGCCATGACCACGGGCCCTGATAAAATGTAAATGTCCTCAGCCAGTAGCACACACCCTGGTGTAATGTGAATGGCCTTACTCAACACCACTGGCCCTGGTGAAATGTGCATGATATCAGTCAGCCCCAAAGCCCCAGGTGTAATGTGGATGGCATCAACGAGCGGCAGAGGCCCTGGTGGGATGAAGATGGCCTCACAGGAAGTACTGTCTCTGGTGTAATGTGGATGGTAGAAGCCGGCATCAAAGGCCCTGGTGTCATGTGTATGGTATTGGCCAGCACCACAGGCCCTGGTATAATGTGGATGGCATCAGCCATGACCACAGGCCCTGGTGAAATGTAAATATCCTCAGCCAGTAGCACAGGCCCTTGTGTATTGTGGATGTCATCAGCCAGCAACACAGGCCCTGGTGAAATTTAGAGGGTTTCGGACAGCACCACAGGCCCTGGTGTAATGTGAATGGCCTTAGCCAGTAAGCACAGACCCTTGTGTATTGTGGATGTCATCAGCCAGCAACACAAGCCCTGGTGAAATGTGGATGGTATCAACAAGTAGCACAGGCCATGGTGTAATGTGGATGGCCTAAGCCAGCACCACACACCCTGGTGTGGTGATGATGGCCTCACAGGAAGCACTGGCATTGGTGTAATGTGGATGGCCTCATCCAACAACACTGGCCCCGGTGAAATGTGGATGGTATTGGCCAGCACCACAGGCCCTGGTGTAATGTGGATGGCCTCAGAGAGGACCACAGGCTCCAGTGTGGTGATGATGGCCTCACAGGAAGCACTGGCAGTGGTGTAATGTGGATGGGCTCAGCAAACAACACTGGCCCAGGTGTAATGTGGATGGTATAGGCCAGCACCACAGGCCCTGGTGTAATGTGATTGTCCTCGGCCAACACCACTGGCCCTGGTGTAATGTTGATGGCATCAGCCAGTATCACAGGCCATTGTGTATTGTGGATGGTTTCGGACAGCACCACTAGCCCTGGTGTAATGTGGATGGCATCAACGAGTAGTAAAGGCCCTGGTGAAATGTAGTTGGCCTCAGCCAGTAGCACAGGCACTGTTTTTATGTGGATGGCATGAGCCAGCACTGCAGACCCTGGTGAAATGTGGATGGTATTGGCCAGCAGCACAGGCCATGGTGTGGTGAATATGGCCTAACAGGGAGCATTGGCCCTGGTGAAATGTGGATGGCCTCAGCCAGCAACGCAAGCCCTGGTGTGGTGAAGATGGCCTCACAGGGAGCACTGGCCCTGGTGTAATGTGGATGGCATCAGCAAGTATCACATGCCCTTGTGTATTGTGGATGTCATCAGCAAGCAACACAAGCCCTAGTGAAATGTACTTGGACTCAGCTAGTAGCACAGGCCCTGGTGTAATGTGGATGGCCTCAGCCAATAACAAAGGCCCTGGTGTGGTGAAGATGGCCTCACAGGGAGCACTGGCCCTGGTGTAATGTGGATGGCATCAGCCAGTAGCACAGGCCTTTGTATATTGTGGATGGGATCAGCCACCAATACAGGCCCTGGTGAAATGTAGTTGGCCTCAGCCATGACCACAGGCCCTGGTGAAATGTAAATGTCCTAAGCCAGTACCACAGGCCCTGGTGAAATGTGCATGATATCGGTCAGCACCACAGGCCCAGGTGTAATGTGGATGGCCTCAGCCAAAAGCACACTCCCTGGTGTGGCGAATATGGCCTCACAGGCAGCACTGTCCCTGGTGTAATGTGTATGGCCTCAGCCAGAAACAGTGGCCCTGGTGAAATGTGGATGATATTGGCCAGCACCACAGGCCCTGGTCAAATGTGGATGATATTTGCCAGCACCACAGGCCCTGGTGTAATGTGAATGTCTTCAGCCAGTAGCACAGGCCCTTGTGTATTGTGGAACGCATTAGCCAGCAACACAAGAACTGGTGAAATGTGGATGGTATCAGGGCACAGGCCCTGGTGTGGTGAAGATGGCCTCACAGGAAGCACTGTCCCGGGTGTAATGTGTATGGCCTCAGCCAACACCACTGGCCTGGGTGTAATGTGGATGGCATCAGCCAGTATCATATGCCCTTGCGTAATGTGGATGGCATCAACGAGTACCACAGGCCCTGGTGAAATGTATTTGGCCTTAGCCAGTTGCACAGGCCCTGGTGTAGTGTGGATGGCATGAGCCAGCAACGCAGGCCCTGGTGAAATGCAGATCATATCAGCCAGCAGCACAGGCCCTGGTGTGGTGAATATGGCCTCACAGGGAGCATTGGCCCTGGTGCAATGTGAATGGCCTCTACCAGCAATGCAGGCCCTGGTGTGGTGAAGATGGCCTCAAAGGGAGCACTGGCCCTGATGTAATGTGGATGGCCTCAGCCATGACCACTGGCCCTGGTAAAATGTAAATTTCCTCAGCCAGTAGCACAGGCCATGTTGTAATGTGGATGGCCTCATCTAACAACACTTTCCCTGGTGAAATGTGAATGCCCTTAGTCAACACCACTGGCCCTGGTGAAATGTGGATGGCATCAGTCAGTATCAAAGGTCTTTTTATATTGTGGATGGGATCAACCACCAACACAGTCCCTGGTGTAATGTGGATGGCATCAGCCAGTAGGACAGACCCTTGTGTATTGTGGATGTCATCAGCAGAGGCCCTGGTTTGGTGAAGATGGCCTAACATGAAGCACTGGCAGTGGTGTAATGTGTATGGCCTCAGCCAACACCACTGGCCCGGTTGTAATGTGGATGGCATCAGCCAGTATCACATGCCCTTGTGTAATGTGGATGGCATCAACAAGTAGCACAGGCCCTGGTGTAATGTGGATGGCCTCATCCAGAACCACAGGCCCTGGTGTGGTTATGATGGCATCACAGGAAGCACTGGCAGTGATGTAATATGAATGGCCTCATCCAGCACCACAGGCCCTGGTGTGGTGAAGATGACCTCACAGGGAGCACTGGCCCTGGTGTCATGTTGATGGCATCAGCCAGTAGCACAGGCCTTTGTATATTGTGGATGGGATCAGCCACCAACACAGGCCCTGGTGAAATGTAAATGTCCTCAGCCAGTAGATCAGGCCCTGTTGTAATGTGGATGGCCTCATCTAACAACACTTTCCCTGGTGAAATATGGATGGTATTGGCCAGCACCACACACCGTGGTGTAATGTGAATGGCCTTAGCCAACACCACTGGGCCCTGGTGAAATGTTCATGATATCGGTCAGCACCACAGGCCCAGGTGTAATGTGGATTGCATCAACGAGCAGCAGAAGCCCTGGTGTGGTGATGATAGCCTCCCAGGAAGCACTGTCGCTGGTGTAAAGTGTATGGCCTCAACCAACTACAGTGTCCCTGGTGAAATGTGGATGGTATTGGCCAGCACCACAGGCCCTGGTGTAATGTGAATGTCCTCAGCCAGTAGCACAGCCCCTGGTGTGGTGATGATGGCCTCACAGGAAGCACTGCCAGTGGAGTAATGTGTATGGCCTCAGCAAACAACACTGGCCCTGGTGAAATGTGGATGGCCTAATTCAGCACCACACACCCTGGTGTGGTGATGATGGCCTAACATGAAGCACTGGCAGTGGTGTAATGTGTATGGCCTCATCCAACAACACTGGCCCTGGTGAAATGTGGATGGTATTGGCCAGCACCACAGGCCCTGGTGTAATGTGGATGGCATCAGCCAGTATCACAGGCCCTTGTGTATTGTGGATGGTTTCAGACAGCAACACATGCCCTTGTGTAATGTGGATGGCATCAACGAGTAGCACAGGCCCAGGTGAAATGTAAATGTCCTTAGCCAGTAGCAAAGGCCCTGTTGTAATGTGGATGGTCTCATCTAACAACACTGTCCCTGGTGAAGTATGGATGGTATTGGCCAGGACCACACACCGTGGTGTAATGTGAATGGTCTTAGTCAACACCACTGGCCCTGGTGAAATGTGGATGGCATCAACGAACGGCAGAGGACCTGGTGGGGTGAAGATCGCCTCACAGGAAGTACTGTCTCTGGTGTAATGTGGATGGTAGAAGCCGGCATCAAAGGCCCTGGTGTAATGTGTATGGTATTGGCCAGCACCACAGGCACTGGTGTAATGTGTATGGCCTCATCCAACACCACTGGCCCTGGTGAAATGTGAATGGCCTTAGCCAGTAGCACAGGCCCTTGTGTATTGTGGATCGCATCAGCCAGCAACACAGGCCCAGGTGTAATGTGGATGGCCTCAGAGAGGACCACAGGCCCTAGTGTGGTGATGATGGCCTCACAGGAAGCACTGGCAGTGGTGTAATGTGGATGGCCTCAGCAAACAACACTGGCCCTGGTGAAATGTGGATGGTATTGGCCAGCACCACAGGCCCTGGTGTAATGTGAATGTCCTCTGCCAACACCACTGGCCCTTGTGTAATGTGGATGGCCTCAGCCAGTAGCACAGGCACTGTTTTTATGTGGATGGCATCAGCCAGCACTGCAGGCCCTGGTGAAATGTCCATGGTATCAGCCAGCAGCACAGGCCCTGGTGTGGTGAATATGGCCTAACAGGGAGCATTGGCCCTGGTGCAATGCGGATGGCCTCAGCCAGCAACGCAGGCCCTGGTGTGGTGAAGATGGCCTCACAGGGACCACTGGCCCTGGTGTAATGTGGATGACATCAGCCAGTATCACAGGCCCTGTTGTAATGTGGATGGCCTCATCTAACAACACTGTCCCTGGTGAAATATGGATGGTATTGGTCAGCACCACTGGCCCTGGTGTAATGTGGATGGCATCAGCCAGTATCACATGCCCTTGTGTATTGTGGATGTCATCAGCAAGCAACACAAGCCCTAGTGAAATGTAGTTGGACTCAGCCAGTAGCACAGGCCCTAGTGTAATGTGGATGGCCTCAGCAAGCAGCAAAGGCCCGGGTGTGGTGAAGTTGGCCTCACAGGGAGCACTGGCACTGGTGTAATGTGGATGGCATCAGCCAGTAGCACAGGCCTTTGTATATTGTGGATGGGATCAGTCACCAATACAGGCCCTGGTGAAATGTAGTTGGCCTCAGCCATGACCACAGGCCCTGGTGAAATGTAAATGTCCGAAGCCAGTACAACAGGCCCTGGTGAAGTGTGCATGATATCAGGGCACAGCACCACGGGCCCTGGTGAAATGTGAATGTCTTCAGCCAGTAGCACAGGCCCTCGTGTATTGTGGAACGCATCAGCCAGCAAAACAAGCACTGGTGAAATGTGGATGGTATCAGGGCACAGGCCCTGGTGTGGTGAAGATGGCCTCACAGGAAGCACTATCCCGGGTGTAATGTGTATAGCCTCAGCCAGCAACAAAGGCCCGGGTGTAATGTGGATGGCATCAGCCAGTATCACAGGCCCTTGTGTATTGTGGATGGTTTCAGACAGCAACACATGCCCTTGTGTAATGTGGATGGCATAAACGAGTACCACAGGCCCTGGTGAAATGTAGTTGGCCTCAGCCATGACCACAGGCCCTGTTGAAATGTAAATGTCCTCAGCCAGTAGCACAGGCCCTGTTGTAATGTGGATGGCCTCATCTAACAACACTGTCCCTGGTGAAGTATGGATGGTATTGGCCAGGACCACACACCGTGGTGTAATGTGAATGGTCATAGTCAACACCACTGGCCCTGGTGAAATGTGGATGGCATCAACGAACGGCAGAGGACCTGGTGGGGTGAAGATCGCCTCACAGGAAGTACTGTCTCTGATGTAATGTGGATGATAGAAGCCGGCATCAAAGGCCCTGGTGTAATGTGTATGGTATTGGCCAGCACCACAGGCACTGGTGTAATATGAATGTCCGCAGCCAACACCACTGGCCCTGGTGAAATGTGAATGGCCTTAGCCAGTAGCACAGGCCCCTGTGTATTGTGGATCGCATCAGCCAGCAACACAGGCCCAGGTGTAATGTGGATGGCCTCAGAGAGGACCACAGGCCCTAGTGTGGTGATGATGGCCTCACAGGAAGCACTGGCAGTGGTGTAATGTGGATGGCCTCAGCAAACAACACTGGCCCTGGTGTAATGTGGATGGCATCAACAAGTAGCACAGGCCCTGGTGAAATGTAGTTGGCCTCAGCCAGTAGCACAGGCACTGTTTTTATGTGGATGGCATCAGCCAGCACTGCAGGCCCTGGTGAAATGTCCATGGTATCAGCCAGCAGCACAGGCCCTGGTGTGGTGAATATGGCCTAACAGGGAGCATTGGCCCTGGTGCAATGCGGATGGCCTCAGCCAGCAACGCAGGCCCTGGTGTGGTGAAGATGGCCTCACAGGGACCACTGGCCCTGGTGTAATTTGGATGACATCAGCCAGTATCACAGGCCCTGTTGTAATGTGGATGGCCTCATCTAACAACACTGTCCCTGGTGAAATATGGATGGTATTGGTCAGCACCACTGGCCCTGGTGTAATGTGAATATCCTTAGACAACACCACTGGCCCTGGTGTAATGTGGATGGCATCAGCCAGTATCACATGCCCTTGTGTATTGTGGATGTCATCAGCAAGCAACACAAGCCCTAGTGAAATGTAGTTGGACTCAGCGAGTAGCACAGGTCCTGGTGTAATGTGGATGGTTTCGGACAGGACCACATGTCCTGGTGTAATATGGATGGCATGAGCCAGCAACGCAGGCCCTGGTGAAATGTAGTTGGCCTCAGCCATCACCACGGGCCCTGGTAAAATGTAAATGTCCTCAGCCAGTAGCACAGGCCATGTTGTAATGTGGATGGCCTCGTCTAACAACACTTTCCCTGGTGAAATGTGAATGCCCTTATTCAACACCACTGGCCCTGGTGAAATGTGGATGGCATCAACGAGCGGCAGAGGCCCTGGTGGGGTGAAGATGGCCTCACATGAAGCACTGGCAGTGGTGTAATGTGGATGGTATTGGCCAGCACCACAGGCCCTGATGAAATGTAAATGTCCTCAGCCATGACCACAGGCCCTGGTGTAATGTGGATGTCCTCAGTCAACACCACAGGCCCTGGTGTAATGTGAATGGCCTTAGCGAGTAAGCAGAGGCCCTTGTGTATTGTGGATGTCATTAGCCAGCAACACAAGCCCTGGTGAAATGTGGATGGCCTAATTCAGCACCACACACCCTGGTGTGGTGATGATGGCCTCACATGAAGCACTGGCAGTGGTGTAATGTGTATGGCCTTATCCAACAACACTGGCCCTGGTAAAATGTGGATGGTATTGGCCAGCACCAGTGGCCCTGGTGTAATGTGAATGTCCTCTGCCAACACCAGTGGCCCTGGTGTAATGTGAATGTCCTCTGCCAACACCACTGGCCCTGGTGTAATGTGGATGGCATCAGCCAGTATCACAGGCCATTGTGTATTGTGGATGGTTTCGGACATCACCACATGCCCTGGTGTAATGTGGATGGCATCAACGAGTAGCACAGGCCCTGGTGAAATGTAGGTGGCCTCACACAGTAGCACAGGCACTGCTTTTATGTGGATGGCCTAATCTAACAACACTGTCCTTGGTGAAACATGGATGGTATTGGTCAGCACCACTGGCCATAGTGTAATGTGAATGGCCTTAGACAACACCAAAGGCCCTGGTGTAATGTGGATGACATCAGCCAGTATCACATGCCCTTGTGTATTGTGGATGTCATCAGCAAGCAACACAAGCCCTAGTGAAATGTAGTTGGACTCAGCCAGTAGCACAGGCCCTGGTGTAATGTGGATGTCATCAGCCAGCACTGCAGGCCCTGGTGAAATGTGGATGGCATGAACGAGTAGCACAGGCCCTGGCGAAATTCAGTTGGTCTAAGTCAGCAACACAGGCCCTTGTGTTAAGTGGATGGCATCAGCCAGCAACGCAGGTTCTGGTGAAATGTAGATGGCCTCAGAAAGCAGTACAGGCCCTGGTGTGATGAAGATGGCCTCACAGGAAGCAGTGGCCCTGATATAATGTGGATGGCATCAGCCAGAAGCACAGACCCTGGTCTGGTGAAGATGTTCTCACTGGTAGCACTGGATCTGGTGTTATGTTGATGGCATGAGGCACTAGCACAGACCCTGGTCTGGTGAAGATGGTCTCAGACAGAAAGCACAGGCCCTGATGTGGTGAAGACGGCCTCACTGGGAGCAAAGGCCCTGGTGAAATGTGTTAGGTATCGGCAAGAATCGCAAGGCCCTGGTGTAATTTGGATGGCCTCAGCCAGCACCGCAGGCCCTGGTGTGGTGAAGATGGCCTCACAGGGAGCACTGGCCCTGGTGTAATGTGGATGGCATCAGCCAGTAGCACAGGCCTTTGTATTTTGTGGATGGGATCAGCCACCAATACAGGCCCTGGTGAAATGTAGTTGGCCTCAGCCATGACCACAGGCCCTGGTGAAATGTAAATGTCCTAAGCCAGTACCACAGGCCCTGGTGAAATGTGGATGATATTGGCCAGCACCACAGGCCCTGGTGAAATGTGGATGATATTGGCCAGCACCACAGGCCCTGGTGTAATATGAATGTCTTCAGCCAGTAGCACAGGCCCTTGTGTATTGTGGATGGTTTCAGACAGCACCATATGCCCTTGTGTAATGTGGATGGGATCAACGAGTACCACAGGCCCTGGTAAAATGTAGTTGGCCTCAGCCATGACCACAGGCCCTGTTGTAACGTAAATGTCCTCAGCCAGTAGCACAGGCCCTTGTGTATTGTGGATGGTTTCAGACAGCACCATATGCCCTGGTGAATTGTGGATGGCATCAACAAGTAGCACAGGCCCTGGCGAAATTTAGTTGATCTAAGTCAGCAACACAGGCCCTTGTGTAAAGTGGATGGCATCAGCCAGCAACGCAGGTTCTGGTGAAATGTAGATGGCCTCAGAAAGCAGTACAGGCCCTGGTTTGATGAAGATGGCCTCACAGGAAGCAGTGGCCCTGATATAATGTGGATGGCATCAGCCAGAAGCACAGACCCTGGTCTGGTGAAGATGTTCTCACTGGTAGCACTGGATCTGGTGTTATGTTGATGACATGAGGCACTAGCACAGACCCTGGTCTGGTGAAGATGGTCTCAGACAGAAAGCACAGGCCCTGATGTGGTGAAGACGGCCTCACTGGGAGCAAAGGCCCTGGTGAAATGTGTTAGGTATCGGCAAGAATCGCAAGGCCCTGGTGTAATTTGGATGGCCTCAGCCAGTATCACATGCCCTTGTGTATTGTGGATGTCATCAGCAAGCAACACAAGCCCTAGTGAAATGTAGTTGGACTCAGCCAGTAGCACAGGCCCTGGTGTAATGTGGATGTCATCAGCCAGCAACAAAGGCCCTGGTGTGGTGAAGATGGCCTCACAGGGAGCACTGGCCCTGGTGTAATGTGGATGGCATCAGCCAGTAGCACAGGCCTTTGTATTTTGTGGATGGGATCAGCCACCAATACAGGCCCTGGTGAAATGTAGTTGGCCTCAGCCATGACCACAGGCCCTGGTGAAATGTGGATGATATTGGCCAGCACCACAGGCCCTGGTGAAATGTGGATGATATTGGCCAGCACCACAGGCCCTGGTGTAATATGAATGTCTTCAGCCAGTAGCACAGGCCCTTGTGTATTGTGGATGGTTTCAGACAGCACCATATGCCCTTGTGTAATGTGGATGGCATCAACGAGTACCACAGGCCCTGGTAAAATGTAGTTGGCCTCAGCCATGACCACAGGCCCTGTTGTAACGTAAATGTCCTCAGCCAGTAGCAGAGGCCCTGGTGAATTGTGGATGGCATCAACAAGTAGCACAGGCCCTGGCGAAATTTAGTTGGTCTAAGTCAGCAACACAGGCCCTTGTGTAAAGTGGATGGCATCAGCCAGCAACGCAGGTTCTGGTGAAATGTAGATGGCCTCAGAAAGCAGTACAGGCCCTGGTTTGATGAAGATGGCCTCACAGGAAGCAGTGGCCCTGATATAATGTGGATGGCATCAGCCAGAAGCACAGACCCTGGTCTGGTGAAGATGTTCTCACTGGTAGCACTGGATCTGGTGTTATGTTGATGACATGAGGCACTAGCACAGACCCTGGTCTGGTGAAGATGGTCTCAGACAGAAAGCACAGGCCCTGATGTGGTGAAGACGGCCTCACTGGGAGCAAAGGCCCTGGTGAAATGTGTTAGGTATCGGCAAGAATCGCAAGGCCCTGGTGTAATTTGGATGGCCTCAGCCAGTATCACATGCCCTTGTGTATTGTGGATGTCATCAGCAAGCAACACAAGCCCTAGTGAAATGTAGTTGGACTCAGCCAGTAGCACAGGCCCTGGTGTAATGAGGATGTCATCAGCCAGCAACAAAGGCCCTGGTGTGGTGAAGATGGCCTCACAGGGAGCACTGGCCCTGGTGTAATGTGGATGGCATCAGCCAGTAGCACAGGCCTTTGTATTTTGTGGATGGGATCAGCCACCAATACAGGCCCTGGTGAAATGTAAATGTCCTAAGCCAGTACCACAGGCCCTGGTGAAATGTGGATGATATTGGCCAGCACCACAGGCCCTGGTGAAATGTGGATGATATTGGCCAGCACCACAGGCCCTGGTGTAATATGAATGTCTTCAGCCAGTAGCACAGGCCCTTGTGTATTGTGGATGGTTTCAGACAGCACCATATGCCCTTGTGTAATGTGGATGGCATCAACGAGTACCACAGGCCCTGGTAAAATGTAGTTGGCCTCAGCCATGACCACAGGCCCTGTTGTAACGTAAATGTCCTCAGCCAGTAGCAGAGGCCCTGGTGAATTGTGGATGGCATCAACAAGTAGCACAGGCCCTGGCGAAATTTAGTTGGTCTAAGTCAGCAACACAGGCCCTTGTGTAAAGTGGATGGCATCAGCCAGCAACGCAGGTTCTGGTGAAATGTAGATGGCCTCAGAAAGCAGTACAGGCCCTGGTTTGATGAAGATGGCCTCACAGGAAGCAGTGGCCCTGATATAATGTGGATGGCATCAGCCAGAAGCACAGACCCTGGTCTGGTGAAGATGTTCTCACTGGTAGCACTGGATCTGGTGTTATGTTGATGACATGAGGCACTAGCACAGACCCTGGTCTGGTGAAGATGGTCTCAGACAGAAAGCACAGGCCCTGATGTGGTGAAGACGGCCTCACTGGGAGCAAAGGCCCTGGTAAAATGTGGATGGTATCAGCCAGAAGCACAGGCCCTTTTGTGGTGAATATGGCCTCACAGGGAGCAGTGGCCCTGGTGCAGTGTTGATGGCATCAGCCAGTAGCACTTAGCCACTTCACAAGCGCATGGTACAACACAGAAGAGCCACCTCCACAGGACAAGACTCAGCAGTCCATCTGCATCTTAAGGATAAAGGACACTCTTTCGAGGATGCCAATGTTCACATTTTGGACAGAGAGGACAGATGGTTTGAAAGAGGAGTGAAAGAAGCCATCTATGTCCACTGTGAGCGACCATCTTTGAACAGAGGCGGGGGTTTACGACACCAACTCTCTGCCATCTATAATCCAGTTTTGAGATCCCTTCCCAGACGCCTTAACGCCCACTCACATCCTGGGCCATCTGACCTCAGGAATTCGCATGATAAGGTGGGGCCAGGTTTCACAATGAACACACCCGAAACTCTGGCTGATTGGGACCCACGCCCAGTTTCAAACCTTGGCTCAGGCGATTAGAGGATCATCAGGGGGTCCTTTTGTCCCTCTGTGGGGGGTCACTCCCACTAGGTTTATATCTGGGACTCTCCACCATTTGACCTTAGAACTGAAGAAGCTTCTCAGATGAGAGGTGAAACGTCTTCAAGCAACTTAAAGAAGTCCAGACGCTTTTCTTTGCAAGCTCCTTTGACCACTGGCCTTTATATATTGTGGATGGGATCAGCCACCAACACAGGCCCTGGTGAAATGTAGTTGGCCTCAGCCATGACCACGGGCCCTGATAAAATGTAAATGTCCTCAGCCAGTAGCACACGCCATGCTGTAATGTGGATGGCCTCATCTAACAACACTGTCCCTGGTGAAATATGGATGATATTGGTCAGCACCACACACCCTGGTGTAATGTGAATGGCCTTAGTCAACACCACTGGCCCTGGTGAAATGTGGATGGCATCAGCCATGACCACAGGCCCTGGTGAAATATAAATGTCCTCAGCCAGTAACACAGGCCCTGGTGAAATGTAGGTGGCCTCACACAGTAGCACAGGCACTGTTTTTATGTGGATGGCCTAATCTAACAACACTGTCCTCTGTGAAACATGGATGGTATTGGTCAGCACCACTGGCCATGGTGTAATGTGAATGGCCTTAGACAACACCAAAGGCCCTGGTGTAATGTGGATGACATCAGCCAGTATCACATGCCCTTGTGTATTGTGGATGTCATCAGCAAGCAACACAAGCCCTAGTGAAATGTAGTTGGACTCAGCCAGTAGCACAGGCCCTGGTGTAATGTGGATGGCATCAACGAGTAGTACAGGCCGTGGTGAAATGTAATTGGCCTCAGCCATTAGCACAGGCACTGTTTTTATGTGGATGGCAAGAGCCAGCACTGCAGGCCCTGGTGAAATGTGCATGGTATCAGCCAGCAGCACAGGCCCGGGTGTGGTGAATATGGCCTCAGCCAGAAACGCAGGCCCTGGTGTGGTGAATATGGCCTAACAGGGAGCACTGGCCCTGGTGTAATGTGGATGACATCAGCCAGTAGCACAGGCCCTGTTGTAATGTGGATGGCCTCATCTAACAACACTGTCCCTGGTGAAATATGGATGGTATTGGTCAGCACCACTGGCCCTTGTGTAATGTGAATGGCCTTAGACAACACCACAGGCCCTGGTGTAATGTAGATGGCATCAGCCAGTATCACATGCCCTTGTGTAATGTGGATGTCATCAGCCAGCAACAAAGGCCCTGGTGTGGTGAAGATGGCCTCAAAGGGAGCACTGGCCCCGGTGTAATGTGGATGGCATCAGCCAGTAGCACAGGCCTTTGTATTTTGTGGATGGGATCAGCCACCAATACAGGCCCTGGTGAAATGTAGTTGGCCTCAGCCATGACCACAGGCCCTGTTGAAACGTAAATGTACTCAGCCAGTAGCACAGGCCCTGGTGAAATGTTGATGGCATCAACAAGTAGCACAGGCCCTGGCGAAATTTAGTTGGTCTAAGTCAGCAACACAGGCCCTTGTGTAAAGTGGATGGCATCAGCCAGCAACGCAGGTTCTGGTGAAATGTAGATGGCCTCAGAAAGCAGTACAGGCCCTGGTGTGATGAAGATGGCCTCACAGGAAGCAGTGGCCCTGATATAATGTGGATGGCATGAGGCACTAGCACAGACCCTGGTCTGGTGAAGATGTTCTCACTGGATCTGGTGTTATGTTGATGACATGAGGCACTAGCACAGACCCTGGTCTGGTGAAGATGGTCTCAGACAGAAAGCACAGGCCCTGATGTGGTGAAGACGGCCTCACTGGGAGCAAAGGCCCTGGTGAAATGTGTTAGGTATCGGCAAGAATCGCAAGGCCCTGGTGTAATTTGGATGGCCTCAGCCGGCACCACAGGCCCTGGTGTGGTGGTGATGGCCTCACAGGAAGCACTGGCAGTGGTGTAATGTGGATGGCCTCGGCCAACAACACTGACCCTGGTGTAATATGGATGGCATGAGCCAGCAACGCAGGCCCTGGTAAAATTAGGATGGTATCAGCCAGAAGCACAGGCCCTTTTGTGGTGAATATGGCCTCACAGGGAGCAGTGGCCCTGGTGCAGTGTTGATGGCATCAGCCAGTAGCACTGGCCTTTGTATATTGTGGATGGGATCAGCCACCAACACAGGCCCTGGTGAAATGTAGTTGGCCTCAGCCAGTAGCACAGGCACTGTTTTTATGTGGATGGCAAGAGCCAGCACTGCAGGCCCTGGTGAAATGTGCATGGTATCAGCCAGCAGCACAGGCCCAGGTGTGGTGAATATGGCCTCAACCAGCAACGCAGGCCCTGGTGTGGTGAATATGGCCTAACAAGGAGCACTGGCCCTGGTGTAATGTGGATGACATCAGCCAGTAGCACAGGCCCTGTTGTAATGTGGATGGCCTCATCTAACAACACTGTCCCTGTTGAAATATGGATGGTATTGGTCAGCACCACTGGCCCTTGTGTAATGTGAATGGCCTTAGACAACACGACAGGCCCTGGTGTAATGTGGATGGCATCAGCCAGTATCACATGCCCTTGTGTATTGTGGATGTCATCAGCAAGCAACACAAGCCCTAGTGAAATGTAGTTGGACTCAGCCAGTAGCACAGGCCCTGGTGTAATGTGGATGTCATCAGCCAGCAACAAAGGCCCTGGTGTGGTGAAGATTGCCTCACAGGGAGCACTGGCCCTGGTGTAATGTGGATGGCATCAGCCAGTAGCACAGGCCTTTGTATTTTGTGGATGGGATCAGCCACCAATACAGGCCCTGGTGAAATGTAGTTGGCCTCAGCCATGACCACAGGCCCTGGTGAAATGTAAATGTCCTAAGCCAGTACCACAGGCCATGGTGAAATGTGGATGATATTGGCCAGCACCACTGGCCCTGGTGTAATATGAATGTCTTCAGCCAGTAGCACAGGCCCTTGTGTATTGTGGATGGTTTCAGACAGCACCATATGCCCTTGTGTAATGTGGATGGCATCAACGAGTACCACAGGCCCTGGTAAAATGTAGTTGGCCTCAGCCATGACCACAGGCCCTGTTGTAACGTAAATGTCCTCAGCCAGTAGCAGAGGCCCTGGTGAATTGTGGATGGCATCAACAAGTAGCACAGGCCCTGGCGAAATTTAGTTGGTCTAAGTCAGCAACACAGGCCCTTGTGTAAAGTGGATGGCATCAGCCAGCAACGCAGGTTCTGGTGAAATGTAGATGGCCTCAGAAAGCAGTACAGGCCCTGGTTTGATGAAGATGGCCTCACAGGAAGCAGTGGCCCTGATATAATGTGGATGGCATCAGCCAGAAGCACAGACCCTGGTCTGGTGAAGATGTTCTCACTGGTAGCACTGGATCTGGTGTTATGTTGATGACATGAGGCACTAGCACAGACCCTGGTCTGGTGAAGATGGTCTCAGACAGAAAGCACAGGCCCTGATGTGGTGAAGATGGCCTCACTGGGAGCAAAGGCCCTGGTGAAATGTGTTAGGTATCGGCAAGAATCGCAAGGCCCTGGTGTAATTTGGATGGCCTCAGCCAGTATCACAGGCCCTGGTGTGGTGGTGATGGCCTCACAGGAAGCACTGGCAGTGGTGTAATGTGGATGGCCTCAGCCAACAACACTCAGGGTCAGTGTTGTTGGCTGTGTAATATGGAAGGCATGAGCCAGCAACGCAGGCCCTGGTAAAATTAGGATGGTATCAGCCAGAAGCACAGGCCCTTTTGTGGTGAATATGTCCTCACAGGGAGCAGTGGCCCTGGTGCAGTGTTGATGGCATCAGCCAGTAGCACTTGCCTTTGTATATTGTGGATGGGATCAGCCACCAACACAGGCCCTGGTGAAATGTTGTTGGCCTCAGCCATGACCACGGGCCCTGATAAAATGTAAATGTCCTCAGCCAGTAGCACAGGCCATGCTGTAATGTGGATGGCCTCATCTAACCACACTGTCCCTGGTGAAATATGGATGATATTGGTCAGCACCACACACCCTGGTGTAATGTGAATGGCCTTAGTCACCACGACTGGTCCTGGTGTAATGTGGATGGCATCAACGAGCCGTAGAGGCCCTGGTGGGGTGAAGATGGGCTCACAGGAAGTACTGTCTCTGGTGTAATGTGGATGGTAGAAGCCGGCATCAAAGGCCCTGGTGTAATGTGTATTGCATCAGCCATGACCACAGGCCCTGGTGAAATATAAATGTCCTCAGCCAGTAGCAAAGGCCCTGGAGCAATGTGAATGGCCTCAGCCAGTAAGCACAGACCCTTGTGTATTGTGGATGTTATCAGCCAGCAACACAAGCCCTGGTGAAATGTGGATGGTATCAAGAAGTAGCACAGGCCATGGTGTAATGTGGATGGCCTAAGCCAGCACCACACACCCTGGTGTGGTGATGATGGGCTCAAAGGAAGCACTGGCAGTGGTGTAATGTGAATGGCCTTAGCCAGTAGCACAGGCCCTTGTGTATTGTGGATGTTATCAGCCAGCAACACAAGCCCTGGTGAAATGTGGATGGTATCAACGAGCGGCAGAGGCCCTGGTGGGGTGAAGATGGCCTCACAGGATGTACTGTCTCTGGTGTAATGTGGATGGTAGAAGCCGGCATCAAAGGCCCTGGTGTAATGTGTATGGTATTGGCCAGCACCACAGGCCCTGGTATAATGTGGATGGAATCAGCCATGACCACAGGCCCTGGTGAAATGTAAATATCCTCAGCCAGTAGCACAGGCCCTTGTGTATTGTGGATGTCATCAGCCAGCACCACAGGCCCTGGTGTAATGTGAATGGTCTTAGCCAGTAAGCACAGACTCTTGTGTATTGTGGATGTCATCAGCCAGCAACACAAGCCCTGGTGAAATGTGGATGGTATCAAGAAGTAGCACAGGCCATGGTGTAATGTGGATGGCCTAAGCCAGCACCACACACCCTGGTGTGGTGATGATGGTCTCACAGGAAGCACTGGCATTGGTGAAATGTGGATGGCCTCATCCAACAACACTGGCCCTGGTGAAATGTGGATGGTATTGGCCAGCACCACAGGCCCTGGTGTAATGTGGATGGCCTCAGAGAGGACCACAGGCCCTAGTGTGGTGATGATGGCCTCACAGGAAGCACTGGCAGTGGTGTAATGTGGATTGGCTCAGCAAACAACACTGGCCCTGGTGAAATGTGGATGGTATTGGCCAGCGCCACAGGCCCTGGTGTAATGTGATTGTCCTCGGCCAACACCACCGGCCCTGGTGTAATGTTGATGGCATCAGCCAGTATCACAGGCCATTGTGTATTGTGGATGGTTTCGGACAGCACCACATGCCCTGGTGTAATGTGGATGGCATCAACGAGTAGCACAGGCCCTGGTGTAATGTAGTTGGCCTCAGCCAGTAGCACAGGCACTGTTTTTATGTGGATGGCATGAGCCAGCACTGCAGGCCCTGGTGAAATGTGAATGGTATTGGCCAGCAGCACAGGCCCTGGTGTGGTGAATATGGCCTAACAGGGAGCATTGGCCCTGGTGAAATGTGGATGGCCTCAGCCAGCAACGCAAGCCCTGGTGTGGTGAAGATGGCCTCACAGGGAGCACTGGCCCTGGTGTAATGTGGATGGCATCAGCCAGTATCACATGCCCTTGTGTATTGTGGATGTCATCAGCAAGCAACACAAGCCCTAGTGAAATGTACTTCGACTCAGCTAGTAGCACAGGCCCTGGTGTAATGTGGATGGCCTCAGCCAGCAACAAAGGCCCTGGTGTGGTGAAGATGGCCTCACAGGGAACACTGGCCCTGGTGTAATGTGGATGGCATCAGCCAGTAGCACAGTCCTTTGTACAGTATATTGTGGATGGGATCAGCCACCAACACAGGCCCTGGTGAAATGTAGTTGGCCTCAGCCATGACCACAGGCCCTGGTGAAATGTAAATGTCCTAAGCCAGCACCACAGGCCCAGGTGTAATGTGGATGGCATCAACGAGCAGCAGAGGCCCTGGTGGGGATAAGATGGCCTCATGGGAAGCACTGTCCCTGGTGTAATGTGAATGGTTGAAGCCGTCATCACAGGCCCTGATGTAATGTGAATGGCCTCAGCCAGAAACAGTGGCCCTGGTGAAATGTGGATGATATTGGCCAGCACCACAGGCCCTTGTGAAATGTGGATGATATTGGCCAGCACCACAGGCCCTGGTGTAATGTGAATGTCTTCAGTCAGTAGCACAGGCCCTTGTGTATTGTGGAACGCATTAGCCAGCAACACAAGAACTGGTGAAATGTGGATGGTATCAGGGCACAGGCCCTGGTGTGGTGAAGATGGCCTCACAGGAAACACTGTCCCGGGTGTAATGTGTATGGCCTCAGCCAACACCACTGGCCTGGGTGTAATGTGGATGGCATCAGCCAGTATCACATGCCCTTGTGTAATGTGGATGGCATCAACAAGTACCACAGGCCCTGGTGAAATGTAGTTGGTCTTAGCCAGTAGCACAGGCCCTGGTGTAATGTGGATGGCATGAGCCAGCAACGCAGGCCCTGGTGAAATGCAGATCATATCAGCCAGCAGCACAGTCCCTGGTGTGGTGAATATGGCCTCACAGGGAGCATTGGCCCTGGTGCAATGTGAATGGCCTCTGCCAGCAATGCAGGCCCTGGTGTGGTGAAGATGGCCTCAAAGGGAGCACTGGCCCTGATGTAATGTGGATGGCATCAGCCATGACCACTGGCCCTGGTAAAATGTAAATTTCCTCAGCCAGTAGCACAGGCCATGTTGTAATGTGGATGGCCTCATCTAACAACACTGTCCCTGGTGAAATGTGAATGCCCTTAGTCAACACCACTGGCCCTGGTGAAATGTGGATGGCATCAACAAGCGTCAGAGGCCCTGATGGGGTGAAGATGGCCTCACAGGAAGTACTGTCTCTGGTGTAATGTAAATGGTAGAAGCCGGCATCAAAGGCCCTGGTGTAATGTGTATGATATTGGCCAGCACCACAGGCCCTGGTGTAATGTGAATGTCCTCAGCCAACACCACTGGCCCTTGGTGTAATGTGGATGGCATCAGCCATGACCACAGGCCCTGGTGAAATGTGCTTGGCCTCAGCCATGACCACAGGCCCTGGTGAAATGTAAATGTCCTCAGCCAGTAGCACAGGCCCTGGTGTAATGTTTATGGCATCAGCCAACTACACTGGCCCTGGTGTAATGTGGATATCCTCAGTCAACACCACAGACCCTGGTGTAATGTGAATGGCCTTAGCCAGTAAGCACAGACCCTTTTGTATTGTGGATGTCATCAGCCAGCAACACAAGCCCTGGTGAAATGTGGATGGTTTCGGACAGCACCAAAGGGCCTTGTTAAATGTGGATGGCCTAATTCAGCACCACACACCCTGGTGTGGTGATGATGGCCTCACATGAAGCACTGGCAGTGGTGTAATGTGTATGGCCTCACCCAACAACACTGGCCCTGGTGAAATGTAGATGGTATTGGCCAGCACCACTAGCCCTGGTGTAATGTGAATGTCCTCTGCCAACACCACTAGCCCAGGTGTAATGTGAATGTCCTCAGACAACACCACTGGCCCTGGTGAAATGTGAATGGCCTTAGCCAGTAGCACAGGCCCTTGTGTATTGTGGATCGCATCAGCCAGCAACACAGGCCCAGGTGTAATGTGGATGGCCTCAGAGAGGACCACAGGCCCTAGTGTGGTGATGATGGCCTCACAGGAAGCACTGGAGGTGGTGTAATGTGGATGGCCTCAGCAAACAACACTGTCCCTGGTGAAATGTGAATGCCCTTAGTCAACACCACTGGCCCTGGTGAAATGTGGATGGCATCAACGAGCGGCAGAGGCTCTGGTGGGGTGAAGATGGCCTCACAGGAAGTACTGTCTCTGGTGTAATGTAGATGGTAGAAGCCGGCATCAAAGGCCCTGGTGTAATGTGTATGGTATTGGCCAGCACCACAGGCCCTGGTGTAATGTGAATGTCCTCAGCCAACACCACTGGCCCTTGGTGTAATGTGGATGGCCTCAGCCAGCAACAAAGGCTCTGGTGTGGTGAAGATGGCCTCACAGGAAGCACTGTCCCGGGTGTAATGTGTATGGCCTCAGCCAACCCCACTGGCCTGGGTGTAATGTGGATGGAATCAGTCAGTATCACATGCCCTTCTGTAATGTGGATGGCATCAACGAGTACCACAGGCCTTGGTGAAATGTAGTTGGCCTTAGCCAGTAGCACAGGCCCTGGTGTAATGTGGATGGCATGAGTCAGCAACGCAGGCCCTGGTGAAATGCAGATGGTATCAGCCAGCAGCACAGGCCCTGGTGTGGTGAATATGGCCTCACAGGGAGCATTGGCCCTGGTGCAATGTGGATGGCCTCTGCCAGCAATGCAGGCCCTGGTGTGGTGAAGATGGCCTCAAAGGGAGCACTGGCCCTGGTGTAATGTGGATGGCATCAGTCAGTATCAAAGGCCTTTGTATATTGTGGATGGGATCAACCACCAACACAGGCCCTGGTGTAATGTGGATGGCATCAGCCAGTAGGACAGACCCTTGTGTATTGTGGATGTCATCAACGAGCAGCAGAGGCCCTGGTGTTGTGAAGATGGCCTCACAGAGAGCACTGGCTCTGATGAAATGTGGATGGCATCAACGAGTAACACAGGCCGTCGTGAAATTTAGTTGGTCTAAGCCAGCAAGTAAAGTGGATGGCATCAGCCAGCAACGCAGGTTCTGGTGAAATGTAGATGGCCTCAGAAAGCAGTACAGGCCCTGGTGTGATGAAGATGGCCTCACAGGAAGCAGTGGCCCTGATATAATGTTGATTTCATCGGTCAGAAGCACAGACCCTGGTCTGGTGAAGATGTTCTCACTGGTAGCACTGGATCTGGTGTTATGTTGATGGCATGAGGCACTAGCACAGACCCTGGTCTGGTGAAGATGGTCTCAGACAGAAAGCACAGGCCCTGATGTGGTGAAGACGGCCTCACTGGGAGCAAAGGCCCTGGTGAAATGTGTTAGGTATCGGCAAGAATCGCAAGGCCCTGGTGTAATTTGGATGGCCTCAGCCAGCACCACAGGCCCTGGTGTGGTAGTGATGTCCTCACAAGAAGCACTGGCAGTGGTGTAATGTGGATGTCCTCGGCCAACAACACTGACCCTGGTGTAATATGGATGGCATGAGCCAGCAACGCAGGCCCTGGTAAAATGTGGATGGTATCAGCCAGAAGCACAGGCCCTTTTGTGGTGAATATGGCCTCACAGGGAGCAGTGGCCCTGGTGCAGTGTTGATGGCATCAGCCAGTAGCACTGGCCTTTGTATATTGTGGATGGGATCAGCCACCAACACAGGCCCTGGTGAAATGTAGTTGGCCTCAGCCATGACCACGGGCCCTGATAAAATGTAAATGTCCTCAGCCAGTAGCACACGCCATGCTGTAATGTGGATGGCCTCATCTAACAACACTGTCCCTGGTGAAATATGGATGATATTGGTCAGCACCACACACCCTGGTGTAATGTGGATGGCCTCAGAGACGACCACAGGCCCTAGTGTGGTGATGATAGCCTCACAGGAAGCAATGGCAGTGGTGTAATGTGGATGGCCTCAGCAAACAACACTGGCCCTGGTGAAATGTGGATGGTATTGGCCAGCACCAAAGGCCCTGGTGTAATGTGGATGGCCTCAGCCAGTAGCACAGGCACTGTTTTTATGTGGATGGCAAGAGCCAGCACTGCAGGCCCTGGTGAAATGTGCATGGTATCAGCCAGCAGCACAGGCCCGGGTGTGATGAATATGGCCTCAACCAGCAACGCAGGCCCTGGTGTGGTGAATATGACCTAACAGGGAGCACTGGCCCTGGTGTAATGTGGATGACATCAGCCAGTAGCACAGGCCCTGTTGTAATGTGGATGGCCTCATCTAACAACACTGTCCCTGGTGAAATATGGATGGTATTGGTCAGCACCACTGGCCCTTGTGTAATGTGAATGGCCTTAGACAACACGACAGGCCCTGGTGTAATGTGGATGGCATCAGCCAGTATCACATGCCCTTGTGTATTGTGGATGTCATAAGATAAGATAAGATAAGATAAGATAAGATAACCTTTATTAGTCCCACACGTGGTAAATTTGTTTTGTCACAGCAGGAAGTGGACAGTGCAAAAGTTATGAGGCAAAAATTAGAATACAATAAGAA
This sequence comes from Rhamphochromis longiceps, assembly GCF_057381845.1. Taxonomy (NCBI): domain Eukaryota; kingdom Metazoa; phylum Chordata; class Actinopteri; order Cichliformes; family Cichlidae; genus Rhamphochromis; species Rhamphochromis longiceps. The sequence goes on along the minus strand of NC_140577.1, from coordinate 31,547,288 downwards.
TAAATACAGTACACAACTGTACAGAATAGAATAAAATACTATATACAGTAGAATAAAATAAAATAAATATACAATAAGATAAAAATAGAATACAAATACAAATACTATATACAACTGAGTAAAAATACAACGATGACAGAAAGGATTATTGCACTTAGTATTATTGCATATGTATGGATGTGTGTGCTTGATCAGTTAAAGTCTTTATTATGGAGTCTGACAGCAGTGGGGAGGAAAGACCTGCGAAATCTCTCCGTCCCACACCGTGGGTGCCGCAGTCTCCCACTGAAGGAGCTGCTCAGTGCTGTCACAGTCTGCTGCATGGGGTGGGAGATGTTGTCCAACAGGGATGACAGCTTAGCCGCCGTTCTCCTGTCACTCACCACCTCCACTGGGTCCAGAGGGCATCCTAGAACAGAGCTGGCCCTTCGGATCACCCTGTTCAGTCTCTTCCTGTCCCCAGCAGAGATGCTGCCGCCCCAGCAGACCACGCCATAAAAGATAGCAGAAGCCACAACAGAGTCATAGAAGGTCTTCAGGAGTGGGCCCTCCACTCCAAACGACCTGAGTCTCCGCAGCAGGTACAGCCTGCTCTGCCCTTTCCTGTAGAGGGCGTCTGAGTTATGAGTCCAGTCCAGTCTATTGTTCAGATGAACACCAAGGTACCTGTAGCTGTCCACAGCCTCAATGTCCATACCTTGGATGTTCAGTGGTTGCAGTGGAGAATGCTTGTGCCTGCGGAAGTCTACCACCAGTTCCTTGGTTTTACTGGCGTTGATCTGGAGGTAGTTCTGCTGGCACCAGTCCACAAAGTCTTGGGTCAGACCTCTGTACTCCTTGTCGTCCCCATCAGTGATGAGGCCGACTATTGCAGAGTCATCAGAGAACTTCTGCAGGAAGCACTGGGTGGAATTGTGGGAGAAGTCTGCAGTGTAGATGGTGAAGAGGAACGGAGCCAGAACCGTTCCCTGTGGGGCCCCCGTACTGCAGACGATCCTGTCCGACACACAGCCCTGAGTCCTCACATACTGTGGTCGGTCGGTGAGGTAGTCCAGGATCCAGGTAGTGAGGTGATGGTCCACTCCAGAGTTCACCAGCTTGTCATCAGCAAGCAACACAAGCCCTAGTGAAATGTAGTTGGACTCAGCCAGTAGCACAGGCCCTGGTGTAATGTGGATGTCATCAGCCAGCAACAAAGGCCCTGGTGTGGTGAAGATGGCCTCACAGGGAGCACTGGCCCTGGTGTAATGTGGATGGCATCAGCCAGTAGCACAGGCCATTGTATTTTGTGGATGCGATCAGCCACCAATACAGGCCCTGGTGAAATGTAGTTGGCCTCAGCCATGACCACAGGCCCTGGTGAAATGTGGATGATATTGGCCAGCACCACAGGCCCTGGTGTAATGTGAATGTGTTCAGCCAGTAGCACAGGCCCTTGTGTATTGTGGATGGTTTCAGACAGCACCATATGCCCTGGTGTAATGTGGATGGCATCAACGAGTACCACAGGCCCTGGTAAAATGTAGTTGGCCTCAGCCATGACCACAGGCCCTTTTGAAACGTAAATGTCCTCAGCCAGTAGCACAGGCCCTGGTGAAATGTGGATGGCATGAACGAGTAGCACAGGCCCTTGTGTAAAGTGGATGGCATCAGCCAGCAACGCAGGTTCTGGTGAAATGTAGATGGCCTCAGAAAGCAGTACAGGCCCTGGTGTGATGAAGATGGCCTCACAGGAAGCAGTGGCCCTGATATAATGTGGATGGCATCAGCCAGAAGCACAGACACTGGTCTGGTGAAGATGTTCTCACTGGTAGCACTGGATCTGGTGTTAAGTTGATGGCATGAGGCACTAGCACAGACCCTGGTCTGGTGAAGATGGTCTCAGACAGAAAGCACAGGCCCTGATGTGGTGAAGACGGCCTCACTGGGAGCAAAGACATTACACCCACTGGCCTGGGTGTAATGTGGATGGCATCAGCCAGTATCACATGCCCTTGTGTAATGTGGATGGCATCAACGAGTACCACAGGCCCTGGTGAAATGTAGTTGGCCTTAGCCAGTAGCACAGGCCCTGGTGTAATGTGGATGGCATGAGCCAGCAACGCAGGCCCTGGTGAAATGCAGATCATATCAGCCAGCAGCACAGGCCCTGGTGTGGTGAATATGGCCTCACAGGGAGCATTGGCCCTGGTGCAATGTGAATGGCCTCTGCCAGCAATGCAGGCCCTGGTGTGGTGAAGATGGCCTCAAAGGGAGCACTGGCCCTGATGTAATGTGGATGGCCTCAGCCATGACCACTGGCCCTGGTAAAATGTAAATTTCCTCAGCCCCTAGCACAGGCCATGTTGTAATGTGGATGGCCTCATCTAACAACACTGTCCCTGGTGAAATGTGAATGCCCTTAGTCAACACCACTGGCCCTGGTGAAATGTGGATGGCATCAACGAGCGGCAGAGGCCCTGGTGGGGTGAAGATGGCCTCACAGGAAGTACTGTCTCTGGTGTAATGTAGATGGTATAAGCCGGCATCAAAGGCCCTGGTGTAATGTGTATGGTATTGGCCAGCACCACAGGCCCTGGTGTAATGTGAATGTCCTCAGCCAACACCACTGGCCCTTGGTGTAATGTGGATGGCATCAGCCATGACCACAGGCCCTGGTGAAATGTGCTTGGCCTCAGCCATGACCACAGGCCCTGGTGAAATGTATATGTCCTCAGCCAGTAGCACAGGCCCTGGTGTAATGTTTATGGCATCAGCCAACTACACTGGCCCTGGTGTAATGTGGATGTCCTCAGTCAACACCACAGACCCTGGTGTAATGTGAATGGCCTTAGCCAGTAAGCACAGACCCTTGTGTATTGTGGATGTCATCAGCCAGCAAGACGAGCCCTGGTGAAATGTGGATGGTTTCGGACAGCACCAAAGGGCCTTGTTAAATGTGGATGGCCTAATTCAGCACCACACACCCTGGTGTGGTGATGATGGCCTCACATGAAGCACTGGCAGTGGTGTAATGTGTATGGCCTCATCCAACAACACTGGCCCTGGTGAAATGTGGATGGTATTGGCCAGCACCACAGGCCCTGGTGTAATGTGAATGTCCTCAGACAACACCACTGGCCCTGGTGAAATGTGAATGGCCTTAGCCAGTAGCACAGGCCCTTGTGTATTGTGGATCGCATCAGCCAGCAACACAGGCCCAGGTGTAATGTGGATGGCCTCAGAGAGGACCACAGGCCCTAGTGTGGTGATGATGGCCTCACAGGAAGCACTGGCAGTGGTGTAATGTGGATGGCCTCAGCAAACAACACTGGCCCTGGTGAAATGTGGATGGTATTGGCCAGCACCACTAGCCCTGGTGTAATGTGAATGTCCTCTGCCAACACCACTAGCCCTGGTGTAATGTGGATGGCATCAACAAGTAGCACAGGCCCAGGTGAAATGTAGTTGGCCTCAGCCAGTAGCACAGGCACTGGTGTAATGTTTATGGCATCAGCCAACTACACTGGCCCCCGGTGTAATGTGGATGTCCTCAGTCAACACCACAGGCCCTGGTGTAATGTGAATGGCCTTAGCCAGTAAGCACAAACCCTTGTGTATTGTGGATGTCATCAGCCAGCAACCCAAGCCCTGGTGAAATGTGGATGGTTTCGGACAGCACCAAAGGGCCTCTTTACATGTGGATGGCCTAATTCAGCACCACACACCCTGGTGTGGTGATGATGGCCTCACATGAATCAGTGGCAGTGGTGTAATGTGTATGGCCTCATCCAACAACACTGGCCCTGGTGTAATGTGGATGGCATCAACGAGTAGCACAGGCCCTGGTGAAATGTAGTTGGCCTCAGCCAGTAGCACAGGCACTGTTTTTATGTGGATGGCATGAGCCAGCACTGCAGGCCCTGGTGAGATGTCCATGGTATCAGCCAGCAGCACAGGCCCTGGTGTGGTGAATATGGCCTAACAGGGAGCATTGGCCCTGGTGCAATGCGGATGGCCTCAGCCAGCAACGCAGGCCCTGGTGTGGTGAAGATGGCCTCACAGGGAGCACTGGCCCTGGTGTAATGTGGATGACATCAGCCAGTAGCACAGGCCCTGTTGTAATGTGGATGGCCTAATCTAACAACACTGTCCCTGGTGAAATATGGATGGTATTGGTCAGCACCACTGGCCCTGGTGTAATGTGAATATCCTTAGACAACACCACTGGCCCTGGTGTAATGTGGATGGCATCAGCCAGTATCACATGCCCTTGTGTATTGTGGATGTCATCAGCAAGCAACACAAGCCCTAGTGAAATGTAGTTGGACTCAGCCAGTAGCACAGGCCCTGGTGTAATGTGGATGGCCTCAGCCAGCAACAAAGGCTCTGGTGTGGTGAAGATGGCCTCACAGGAAGCACTGTCCCGGGTGTAATGTGTATGGCCTCAGCCAACCCCACTGGCCTGGGTGTAATGTGGATGGAATCAGCCAGTATCACATGCCCTTCTGTAATGTGGATGGCATCAACGAGTACCACAGGCCTTGGTGAAATGTAGTTGGCCTTAGCCAGTAGCACAGGCCCTGGTGTAATGTGGATGGCATCAGCCAGCAACGCAGGCCCTGGTGAAATGCAGATGGTATCAGCCAGCAGCACTGGCCCTGGTGTGGTGAATATGGCCTCACAGGCAGCATTGGTCCTGGTGCAATGTGGATGGCCTCTGCCAGCAATGCAGGCCCTGGTGTGGTGAAGATGGCCTCAAAGGGAGCACTGGCCCTGGTGTAATGTGGATGGCATCAGTCAGTATCAAAGGCCTTTGTATATTGTGGATGGGATCAACCACCAACACAGGCCCTGGTGTAATGTGGATAGCATCAGCCAGTAGGACAGACCCTTGTGTATTGTGGATGTCATCAACGAGCAGCAGAGTCCCTGGTGTTGTGAAGATGGCCTCACAGAGAGCACTGGCTCTGATGAAATGTGGATGGCATCAACGAGTAACACAGGCCGTCGTGAAATTTAGTTGGTCTAAGCCAGCAAGTAAAGTGGATGGCATCAGCCAGCAACGCAGGTTCTGGTGCAATGTGGATGGCCTCTGCCAGCAATGCAGGCCCTGGTGTGGTGAAGATGGCCTCAAAGGGAGCACTGGCCCTGGTGTAATGTGGATGGCATCAGCCAGTAGCACAGGCCTTTGTATATTGTGGATGGGATCAGCCACCAATACAGGCACTGTTGAAATGTAATTGGCCTCAGCCATGACCACAGGCCCTGGTGAAATGTAAATGTCCTAAGCCAGTAGCACAGGCCCTGATGAAATGTGGATGATATTGGCCAGCACCACAAGCCCTGGTGTAATGTGTAATGCATCAGCCAGCAACACAAGCACTGGTGAAATGTGGATGGTATCGGTCAGCACCACAGGCCTGGGTGTAATGTGGATGGCATCAACGAGCAGCAGAGGCCCTGGTGGGGTGAAGATGGCCTCACGGGAAGCACTGTCTCTGGTGTAATGTGAATGGTTGAAGCCGGCATCACAGCCCCTGGTGTAATGTGAATGGCCTCAGCCAAAAGCACACTCCCTGGTGTGGCGAATATGGCCTCACAGGCAGCACTGTCCCTGGTGTAATGTGTATGGCCTCAGCCAAAAACAGTGGCCCTGGTGAAATGTGGATGATATTGGCCAGCACCACAGGCCCTGGTGAAATGTGGATGATATTGGCCAGCACCACAGGCCCTGGTGTAATGTGAATGTCTTCAGCCAGTAGCACAGGCCCTTGTGTATTGTGGAACGCATTAGCCAGCAACACAAGAACTGGTGAAATGTGGATGGTATCAGTGCACAGGCCCTGGTGTGGTGAAGATGGCCTCACAGGAAGCACTGTCCTGGGTGTAATGTGTATGGCCTCAGCCAACACCACTGGCCTGGGTGTAATGTGGATGGCATCAGCCAGTATCACATGCCCTTGTGTAATGTGGATGGCATCAACGAGTACCACAGGCCCTGGTGAAATGTAGTTGGCCTTAGCCAGTAGCACAGACCCTGGCTAAGGCCAACATCTTTAACAAGATGGCGCCGAGTATGGCGCCGAGTATGGCAGCCTTGTCGCGAGCTCCCCCAAGCAACAGCTTTTTTCTGTGTTTAATTTTACTTTTCTTTCATTTTTTCGCGAGTAGCACATGTCTCCTTGTGTACGACCGACAAACCTTACTGGACATAAAAGACGGTCTTTCTTATAACTTTCCGGAGTTCAAGTTTTGCAACACGGACGCTCCGTTTGCAGACCCCCCATTCATCTCACCTGAGACGCCTTTGTTCTCTGGCCCTGGAGGCCGCAAACGCCGACGCAGAGGGAGAAGATCTGGCGTTCTGGTTCGACTGAGACGGCGCACTAACAGACCACCGTTACCCAGTTTATTACTGGGTAATGTGCAGTCTCTGGAGAACAAGCTGTGCGAGCTTCGGGCACGGATCTCATTCCAGCGAGAGATGCGGGACTGCTGCGTGATCTGCCTCACAGAAACCTGGCTATCGGACAAGGTACCGGACTCCGCAATACAACTACCGGGGTTCTCCGTGCATCGCGCGGACAGGTCACAGGATCTTACTGGGAAAAGCAGAGGCGGTGGTGTGTGTTTCATGATCAACAACAGCTGGTGTGATTATGCGAACGTGCACCCGGTCAAATCCTTCTGCTCACCGGACCTGGAGTACCTGATGATTAAGTGCCGGCCATTCTGGTTACCGAGGGAATTTACAGCAGTGATTATTACGGCTGTTTACATTCCCCCACAAGCCGACACTGACCGAGCACTCAGGGAACTGTACAGCGTGATCAGCAGCGAGGAAACCGCACACCCAGAGGCAGCGTTTATCACAGCCGGAGACTTTGATAAGGGAAACCTGAAGAAAGTCTCACCCAAACTCCACCAACACATCCATTTTAACACTCGTGGAGATTGGCTACTCGACCACTGCTACACCTCTTTCCGGGATGCGTACAAAGCCCTCCCCCGCGCCCCATTCGGCCAATCAGATCACCGCTCCATCCTGCTCCTGCCCGCCTACAGGCAGAAGCTGAAACAGGAAGCTCCAACCCGGAGGGCGGTGCACTGTTGGACGGACCAATCGGAGTCTGCGCTGCGGGACTGTTTTGATCACGCGGACTGGGAAATGTTTCACGTGGCTGCTAGGGATATTGATGAATACACAGACTCAGTCTGTGGATTTATCAGGAAATGCGTGGAAGATTTCGTCCCATTCAGAACAGTTAAATCCTTCCCAAATCAAAAACCATGGATTAACGGAGATGTTCGCGCGGCACGGAGCACCGCCTTTGCCTCTGCGAACACATCGGACTACAAACACACACATTACCAACTCCGGAAGACGATCAAAGCAGCCAAACGTGAGTACAGGGACAGGGTGGAGCAACAGTTTGACAACCCTCGGAGTATGTGGCAGGGACTAAACACGATCGCAGACTTTAGAGGGAAAACCAGCACACCGCAGACCACGGCCTCTCTGTGTGAGGATCTAAACGTATTCTACGCTAGATTCGACACAGCGAACACCATGAGACCGGACACTGTGCGCACCGCGGATGACGTCAGTGCGCACACTGTGTCTGAGGAGGATGTGCGGAGGTGCTTCAGGAAGGTGAACGCACGCAAAGCTACTGGTCCGGACGGGATTCCCGGCCGCGTCCTCAAGTCATGCGCGGCTCAGCTGGCTGGAGTGTTCACGCACATCTTCAACCTTTCCCTCTCTCTGTCTGTAGTCCCAGCCTGCTTCAAAATGGCCACCATCGTCCCTGTACACAAATCCTCCACCATCTCCTCATTGAACGACTGGCGACCTGTAGCCCTGACCCCCATCGTAAGCAAATGCTTCGAGAAGCTGGTCAGGGACTTCATCTGCTCTGCACTACCCGACTCACTGGACCGTCTACAGTTCGCATACCGCCACAACAGGTCCACTGATGATGCCATAGCCCTGACACTACATACTGCCCTGTCACACCTGGAGAAGAGAGACACGTATGTGAGAATGCTGTTTGTAGATTACAGCTCAGCATTCAATACCATCGTTCCCTCGAAGCTGGACAGGAAACTGCAGGATCTAGGACTGAGCAGCTCCCTCTGCAGCTGGATCCTTAGCTTCCTGTCTGACACACGCCAAGTGGTCAGACTGGGCAGCATCACCTCATCCCCCGTCACACTGAACACTGGTGCTCCACAGGGGTGTGTACTGAGCCCTCTCCTGTACTCACTCTACACCTACGACTGCACGGCCACTAACAACTCCAACATCATTGTGAAGTTTGCGGACGACACTACAGTGGTGGGTCTTATCACCAACAGTGATGAGACAGCTTACAGGGAGGAGGTCAGCGCCCTGACCCACTGGTGTCAAGACAACCATCTCACCCTCAACGTTGCAAAGACAAAGGAGTTGATAGTGGACTTCCGGAGGTGCAGAGAAGTACACACCCCCATCACCATCAACGGCACTGCTGTGGAGAGAGTGAGCAGCTTCCGGTTCCTTGGTGTACATCTGGCTGAGGATCTTACGTGGTCAGTACACACAAACAAAACAGGGAAGAAGGCGCAGCGGCGCCTCTTCTTTCTCAGGAGACTGAAAAGATTCGGAATGAGCCCCCGCATCCTCAGGACCTTCTATCGCTGTGCCATTGAGAGCATCCTCACTGGATGCATCACCACCTGGTATGGCAACAGCACCGCCTACAACTGCAAAGCTCTCCAGCGAGTAGTGCGGTGCTCTGAACGGATAATTGGAGGTGAGCTTCCCTCCCTCCAAGACATCTACAGGAAGCGGTGCCTGAGGAAAGCGGGGAGGATCATCAAGGACTCCAGTCACCCCAGCCATAAACTGTTCAGACTACTTCCATCAGGAAGGAGGTTCTGCAGCATCCGGTCCCGTACCAGCAGACTGAGAGACAGCTTTTTCCATCAGGCCATCAGACTGCTGAACACTTCATAGACACCTCAGCTTCACTACTGGAACTTTAACATTATGCACTCCATACTGTACAGTAACGCCACTGTTTTGCACATGTCTCACTCTGTATATTTTATTTTATATATTTTATTTATTGTTTACTCTATTTAATTTGTAAAATATGTGTACACACACACACACACACACACACACACACACACACACACACACACACACACACACACACACACACACACACACACGTAGAAAAATATTTAGTATACACATCCAGAAATGCATATACTATTATATATTGTACATATATTTATTAGTCTCAGATGTAGCCATTCTTGTATTTTGCTTGTTTACATTATTGTATTTTGCACAACTCTGTTGCTTGTGAAGCTCGCACACAAGAATTTCACTCACATGTGCTGTACCAATGTACCTGCACATGTGATGTGACAATAAAAGTGATTTGATTTGATTTGATTTGATTTGGTGTAATGTGGATGGCATGAGCCAGCAACGCAGGCCCTGGTGAAATGCAGATCATATCAGCCAGCAGCACAGGCCCTGGTGTGGTGAATATGGCCTCACAGGGAGCATTGGCCCTGGTGCAATGTGGATGGCCTCTGCCAGCAATGCAGGCCCTGGTGTGGTGAAGATGGCCTCAAAGGGAGCACTGGCCCTGATGTAATGTGGATGGCCTCAGCCATGACCACGGGCCCTGGTAAAATGTAAATTTCCTCAGCCAGTAGCCAGGCCATGTTGTAATGTGGATGGCCGCATCTAACAACACTGTCCCTGGTGAAATGTGAATGCCCTTAGTCAACACCACTGGCCCTGGTGAAATGTGGATGGCATCAACGAGCGGCAGAGGCCCTGGTGGGGTGAAGATGGCCTCACAGGAAGTACTGTCCCTGGTGTAATGTAGATGGTAGAAGCCGGCATCAAAGGCCCTGGTGTAATGTGAATGTCCTCAGCCAACACCACTGGCCCTTGGTGTAATGTGGATGGCATCAGCCATGACCACAGGCCCTGGTGAAATGTGCTTGGCGTCAGCCATGACCACAGGCCCTGGTGAAATGTAAATGTCCTCAACCAGTAGCACAGGCCCTGGTGTAATGTTTATGGCATCAGCCAACTACACTGGCCCTGGTGTAATGTGAATGTCTTCAGCCAGTAGCACAGGCCCTCTTGTATTGTGGAACGCATCAGCCAGATAAACAAGCACTGGTGAAATGTGGATGGTATCAGGGCACAGGCCCTGGTGTGGTGAAGATGGCCTCACAGGAAGCACTGTCCCAGGTGTAATGTGTATGGCCTCAGCCAACACCACTGGCCCGGGTGTAATGTGGATGGCATCAGCCAGTATCACAGGCCCTTGTGTATTGTGGATGGTTTCAGACAGCACCACATGCCCTTGTGTAATGTGGATGGCATCAACGAGTACCACAGGCCCTGGTGAAATGTAGTTGGCCTAAGCGATGACCACAGGCCCTGTTGAAATGTAAATGTCCTCGGCCAGTAGCACAGGCCATGTTGTAATGTGGATGACCTCGTCTAACAACACTTTCCCTGGTGAAGTATGGATGGTATTGGCCAGCACCACACACCGTGGTGTAATGTGAATGGCCTTAGCCAACACCACTGGCCCTGGTGAAGTGTGGATGGCATCAACGAGCGGCAGAGGCCCTGTTGGGGTGAAGATGGCCTCACAGGAAGTACTGTCTCTGGTGTAATGTGGATGGTAGAAGCCGGCATCAAAGGCCCTGGTGTAATGTGTATGGTATTGGCCAGCACCACAGGCTCTGGTGTAATGTGAATGTCCGCAGCCAACACCACTGACCCTTGATTTAATGTGGATGGCATCAGCCATGACCACAGGCCCTGGTGAAATGTTCTTGGCCTCAGCCATGACCACAGGCCCTGGTGAAATGTAAATGTCCTCAGCCAGTAAGCACAGACCCTTGTGTATTGTGGATGTCATTAGCCAGCAACACAAGCCCTGGTGAAATGTGGATGGCCTAATTCAGCACCACACACCCTGGTGTGGTGATGATGGCCTCACATGAAGCACTGGCAGTGGTGGAATGTGTATGGCCTCATCCAACAACACTGGCCCTGGTGAAATGTGGATGGTATTGGCCAGCACCACTGGCCCTGGTGAAATGTGAATGGCCTTAGCCAGTAGCACAGGCCCTTGTGTATTGTGGATCGCATCAGCCAGCAACACAGGCCCAGGTGTAATGTGGATGGCCTCAGAGAGGACCACAGGCCCTAGTGTGGTGATGATGGCCTCAGAGGAAGCACTGGCAGTGGTGTGATGTGGATGGGCTCAGCAAACAACACTGGCCCTGGTGAAATGTGGATGGTATTGGCCAGCACCACAGGCCCTTGTGTAATGTGATTGTCCTCGGCCAACACCACTGGCCCTGGTGTAATGTTGATGGCATCAGCCAGTATCACAGGCCATTGTGTATTGTGGATGGTTTCGGACAGCACCACATGCCCTGGTGTAATGTGGATGGCATCAACGAGTAGCACAGGCCCTGGGGTAATGTAGTTGGCCTCAGCCAGTAGCAAAGGCACTGTTTTTATGTGGATGGCATGAGCAAGCACTGCAGGCCCTGGTGAAATGTGTATGGTATTGGCCAGCACCACAGGCTCTGGTGTAATGTGAATGTCCGCAGCCAACACCACTGACCCTTGATTTAATGTGGATGGCATCAGCCATGACCACAGGCCCTGGTGAAATGTTCTTGGCCTCAGCCATGACCACAGGCCCTGGTGAAATGTAAATGTCCTCAGCCAGTAAGCACAGACCCTTGTGTATTGTGGATGTCATTAGCCAGCAACACAAGCCCTGGTGAAATGTGGATGGCCTAATTCAGCACCACACACCCTGGTGTGGTGATGATGGCCTCACATGAAGCACTGGCAGTGGTGGAATGTGTATGGCCTCATCCAACAACACTGGCCCTGGTGAAATGTGGATGGTATTGGCCAGCACCACTGGCCCTGGTGAAATGTGAATGGCCTTAGCCAGTAGCACAGGCCCTTGTGTATTGTGGATCGCATCAGCCAGCAACACAGGCCCAGGTGTAATGTGGATGGCCTCAGAGAGGACCACAGGCCCTAGTGTGGTGATGATGGCCTCAGAGGAAGCACTGGCAGTGGTGTGATGTGGATGGGCTCAGCAAACAACACTGGCCCTGGTGAAATGTGGATGGTATTGGCCAGCACCACAGGCCCTTGTGTAATGTGATTGTCCTCGGCCAACACCACTGGCCCTGGTGTAATGTTGATGGCATCAGCCAGTATCACAGGCCATTGTGTATTGTGGATGGTTTCGGACAGCACCACATGCCCTGGTGTAATGTGGATGGCATCAACGAGTAGCACAGGCCCTGGGGTAATGTAGTTGGCCTCAGCCAGTAGCAAAGGCACTGTTTTTATGTGGATGGCATGAGCAAGCACTGCAGGCCCTGGTGAAATGTGAATGGTTTTGGCCAGCAGCACAGGCCCTGGTGTAATGTGAATGGCCTCAGCCAACAGCACACTCCCTGGTGTGGCGAATATGGCCTCACAGGCAGCACTGTCCTTGGTGTAATGTGTATGGCCTCAGCCAGAAACAGTGGCCCTGGTGACATGTGGATGATATTGGCCAGCACCACAGGCCCTGGTGAAATATGGATGATATTGGCCAACACCACAGGCCCTGGTGTAATGTGAATGTCTTCAGCCAGTAGCACAGACCCTTGTGTATTGTGGAACGCATTAGCCAGCAACACAAGAACTGGTGAAATGTGGATGGTATCAGGGCACAGGCCCTGGTGTGGTGAAGATGGCCTCACAGGAAGCACTGTCCCGGGTGTAATGTGTATGGCCTCAGCCAACACCACAGGCCCTGGTGTAATGTGGATGGCATGAGCCAGCAACGCAGGCCCTGGTGAAATGCAGATCATATCAGCCAGCAGCACAGGCCCTGGTGTGGTGAATATGGCCTCACAGGGAGCATTGGCCCTGGTGCAATGTGGATGGCCTCTGCCAGCAATGCAGGCCCTGGTGTGGTGAAGATGGCCTCAAAGGGAGCACAGGCCCTGATGTAATGTGGATGGCCTCAGCCAGTAGCACAGGCCCTGGTGTAATGTGTATGGCATCAGCCGACTACACTGGCCCTGGTGTAATGTGGATGTCCTCAGTCAACACCACAGGCCCTGTTGTAATGTGAATGGCCTTAGCCAGTAAGCACAGACCCTTGTGTATTGTGGATGTCATCAGCCAGCAACACAAGCCCTGGTGAAATGTGGATGGCCTAATTCAGCACCACACACCCTGGTGTGGTGATGATGGCCTCACATGAAGCACTGGCAGTGGTGTAATGTGTATGGCCTCATCCAACAACACTGGCGCTGGTGAAATGTGGATGGTATTGGCCAGCACCACAGGCCCTGGTGTAATGTAAATGTCCTCAGGCAAAACCACTGGCCCTGGTGAAATGTGAATGGCCTTAGCCAGTAGCACAGGCCCTTGTGTATTGTGGATGGCCTTAGCCAACACCACTGGCCATGGTGAAATGTGAATGGCATCAGCCAGTATCACATGCCCTTGTGTATTGTGGATGTCATCAGCAAGGAATACAAGCCCTAGTGAAATGTAGTTGGACTCAGCCAGTAGCACAGGCCCTGGTGTAATGTGGATGGCCTCAGCCAGCAACAAAGGCCCTGGTGTGGTGAAGATGGCCTCACGGGGAGCACTGGCCCTGGTGTAATGTGGATGGCATCAGAGAGGACCACAGGCCCTAGTGTGGTGATGATGTCCTCACAGGAAGCACTGGCAGTGGTGTAATGTGGATGGCCTCAGCAAACAACACTGGCCCTGGTGAAATGTGGATGGTATTGGCCAGCAACACAGGCCCTGGTGTAATGTGAATGTCCTCAGGCAACACCACTGGCCCTGGTGAAATGTGAATGGCCTTAGCCAGTAGCACAGGCCCTTGTGTATTGTGGATCGCATCAGCCAGCAACACAGGCCCAGGTGTAATGTGGATGGCCTCAGAGAGGACCACAGGCCCTAGTGTGGTGATGATGGCCTCACAGGAAGCACTGGCAGTGGTGTAATGTGGATGGCCTCAGCAAACAACACTGGCCCTGGTGAAATGTGGATGGTATTGGCCAGCACCACAGGCCCTAGTGTAATGTGAATGTCCTCTGCCAACACCACTAGCCCTGGTGTAATGTGGATGGCATCAACGAGTAGCACAGGCCCTGGTGAAATGTAGTTGGCCTCAGCCAGTAGCACAGGCACTGTTTTTATGTGGATGGCATGAGCCAGCACCACAGGCCCTGGTGAAATGTGCATGGTATCAGCCAGAAGCACAGGCCCTGGTGTGGTGAATATGGCCTAACAGGGAGCATTGGCCCTGGTGCAATGTGGATGGCCTCAGCCAGCAATGCAGGCCCTGTTGTAATGTGGATGGCCTCATCTAACAACACTTTCCTTGATGAAGTATGGATGGTATTGGCCAGCACCACACACCGTGGTGTAATGTGAATGGCCTTAGCCAACACCACTGGCCCTGGTGAAGTGTGGATGGCATCAACGAGCGGCAGAGGCCCTGGAGGGGTGAAGATGGCCTCACAGGAAGTACTGTCTCTGGTGTAATGTGGATGGTAGAAGCCGGCATCAAAGGCCCTGGTGTAATGTGTATGGTATTGGCCAGCACCACAGGCCCTGGTGTAATGTGAATGTGCTCAGCCAACACCACTGGCCCTTGGTGTAATGTGGATGGGATCAGCCACCAATACAGGCCCTGGTGAAATGTAGTTGGCCTCAGCCATGACCACAGGCCCTGGTGAAAAGTAAATGTCCTTAGCCAGTAGCACAGGCCCTGGTGTAATGTGGATGGCATCAACGAGTAGCACAGGCCCAGGTGAAATGTAGTTGGCCTCAGCCAGTAGCACAGGCACTGTTTTTATGTGGATGGTATTGGCCAGCACCACAGGCCCTGGTGTAATGTGGATGGCCTCAGCCAACAACACTGACCCTGGTGAAATGTGGATGGCATCAGCCAGCAACACAAGCCCCGGTGAAATGTGGATGGTATCGGACAGCACCACAGGCCCTGGTGTAATGTGAATGTGCTCAGCCACCAATACAGGCCCTGGTGAAATGTAGTTGGTTTCAGCCATGACCACAGGCCCTGGTGAAAAGTAAATGTCCTTAGCCAGTAGCACAGGCCCTGGTGTAATGTGGATGTCCTCAGTCAACACCACAGGCCCTGGTGTAATGTGAATGGCTTTAGCCAGTAAGAACAGACCCTTGTGTATTGTGGATGTCATCAGCCAGCAACACAAGCCCTGGTGAAATGTGTATGGCCTAATTCAGCACCCCACACCCTGGTGTGGTGATGATGGCCTCACATGAAGCACTGGCAGTGGTGCAATGTGTATGGCCTCATCCAACAACACTGGCCCTGGTGAAATGTGGATGGTATTGGCCAGCACCACAGGCCCTGGTGTAATGTGAATGTCCTCAGGCAACACCACTGGCCCTGGTGAAATGTGAATGGCCTTAGCCAGTAGCACAGGCGCTTGTATTTTGTGGATCGCATCAGCCAGCAACACAAGCCCAGGTGTAATGTGGATGGCCTCAGAGAGGACCACAGGCCCTAGTGTGGTGATGATGGCCTCACAGGAAGCACTGGCAGTGGTGTAATGTGGATGGCCTCAGCAAACAACAGTGGCCCTGGTGAAATGTGGATGGTATTGGCCAGCACCACAGGCCCTGGTGTAATGTGAATGTCCTCTGCCAACACCACTGGCCCTGGTGTAATGTGGATGGCATCAACGAGTAGCACAGGCCCTGATGAAATGTAGTTGGCCTCAGCCAGTAGCACAGGCCCTGGTGTGGTGAATATGGCCTCACAGGGAGCACTGGCCCTGGTGCAATGTGGATGGCCTCAGCCAGCAACGCAGGCCCTGGTGTGGTGAATATGGCCTCACAGGGAGCACTGGCCCTGGTGTAATGTGGATGTCATCAGCCAGTAGCACAGGCCCTGTTGTAATGTGGATGGCCTCATCTAACAACACTGTCCCTGGTGAAATATGAATGGTATTGGTCAGCACCACTGGCCCTGGTGTAATGTGAATGGCCTTAGACAACACCACAGGCCCTGGTGTAATGTGGATGGAATCAGCGAGTATCACATGCCCTTCTGTATTGTGGATGTCATCAGCAAGCAACACAAGCCCTAGTGAAATGTAGTTGGACTCAGCCAGTAGCACAGGTCCTGGTGTAATGTGGATGGCCTCAGCCAGCAACAAAGGCCCTGGTGTGGTGAAGATGGCCTCACAGGGAGCACTGGCCCTGGTGTAATGTGGATGGCATCAGCCAGTAGCACAGGCCTTTGTATATTGTGGATGGGATCAGCCACCAATAAAGGCCCTGGTGAAATGTAGTTGGCCTCAGCAATGACCACAGGCCCTGGTGAAATGTAAATGTCCTAAGCCAGTACCACAGGCCCTGGTGAAATGTGCATGATATCGGTCAGCACCACAGGCCCAGGTGTAATGTGGATGGCATCAACGAGCAGCAGAGGCCCTGGTGTGGTGAAGATGGCCTCAGAGGAAGTACTGTCCCGGGTGTAATGTGGATGGCATCAGCCAGTATCACATGCCCTTGTGTATTGTGGATGTCATTAGCAAGCAACACAAGCCCTAGTGAAATGTAGTTGCACTCAGCCAGTAGCACAGGCCCTGGTGTAATGTGGATTGCCTCAGCCAGCAACGCGGGCCCTGGTGTGGTGAAGATGGCCTCACAGGGAGCACTGGCCCTGGTGTAATGTGGATGGCATCAGCCAATAGCACAGGCCTTTGTATATTGTGGATGGGATCAGCCACCAATACAGGCCCTGGTGAAATGTAGTTGGCCTCAGCCATGACCACAGGCCCTGGTGAAATGTGCATGATGTCGGTCAGCACCACAGGACCAGGTGTAATGTGGATGGCATCAACGAGCAGCAGAGGCCCTGGTGGGGTGAAGATGGCCTCACCGGAAGCACTGTCCCTGGTGTAATGTGAATGGTTGAAGCCGACATCACAGGCCCAGGTGTAATGTGGATGGCATCAGCCAGCAGCAGAGGCCCTGGTGTGGTGAATATGGCCTCACAGGAAGCACTGTCCCTGGTGTAATAATAATAATAATAATGGATACTTTATTGATCCCCATGGGGAAATTACTTGTTTTTCTCTGCATTTGACCCATTCACTCAGTGAAGCAGTGGGCAGCCCACTAAGCAGGCGCCCGGGGAGCAGTGTGTAGGGACGGTACCTTGCTCAGGGGTACCTCAGGGTAGCCGTTAAGTGGATTCGAACCGCCGACCTTCCGATCATGGGGCGACCACTTTACCTACTGAGCTATCCCTGCCCCAACAATGTGTAATGTGTATGGCCTCAGCCAGAAACAGTGGCCCTGGTGAAATGCGAATGATATTGGCAAGCACCACAGGCCCTGGTGAAATGTGGATGATATTGGCCAGCACCACAGGCCCTGGTGTAATGTGAATGTCTTCAGCCAGTAGCACAGGCCCTTGCATATTGTGGAACGCATCAGCCAGCAACACAAGCACTGGTGAAATGTGGATGGTATCAGGGCACAGGCCCCGGTGTTGTGAAGATGGCCTCACAGGAAGCACTGTCCCGGGTTTAATGTGTATGGCCTCAGCCAGTATCACATGCCCTTGTGTAATGTGGATGGCATCAACGAGTACCACAGGCCCTGGTGAAATATAGTTGGCCTTAGCCAGTAGCACAGACTCTGGTGTAATGTTGATGGTATCAGCCAGCAGCACACTCCCTGGTGTGGTGAATATGGCCTCACAGGGAGCACTGGCCCTGGTGTAATGTGGATGGCCTCTGCCAGCAATGCAGGCCCTGGTGTGGTGAAGATGGCCTTAAAGGGAGCACTGGCCCTGGTGTAATGTGGATGGCATCAGTCAGTATCAAAGGCCTTTGTATATTGTGGATGGGATCAACCACCAACACAGGCCCTGGTGTAATGTGGATGGCATCAGCCAGTAGGACAGACCCTTGTGTAATGTGGATGTCATCAACCAGCAGCACAGGCCCAGGTGTAATGTGGATGGCATCAACCAGCAGCAGAGGCCCTGGTGTGGTGAAGATGGCCTCACAGGAAGTACTGTCCCGGGTGTAATGTGGATGGCATCAGCCAGTATCACATGCCCTTGTGTAATGTGGATGGCATCAACGAGTAGCACAGGCCCAGGTGTAATGTGGATGGCCTCAGCCAGAACCACAGGCCCTGGTGTGGTTATGATGGCATCACAGGAAGCACTGGCAGTGATGTAATGTGAATGGCCTCAGCCAACAACACTGGCCCTGGTGAAATGTGGATGGTATTGGCCAGCACCACAAGCCCTGGTGTAATGTGGATGGCCTCATCCAGCACCACAGGCCCTGGTGTGGTGAAGATGACCTCACAGGGAGCACTGGCCCTGGTGTAATGTTGATGGCATCAGCCAGTAGCAAAGGCCTTTGTATATTGTGGATGGGATCAGCCACCAACACAGGCCCTGGTGAAATGTAAATGTCCTCAGCCAGTAGCACAGGCCCTGTTGTAATGTGGATGGCCTCATCTAACAACACTTTCCCTGGTGAAGTATGGATGGTATTGGCCAGCACCACACACCGTGGTGTAATGTGAAGGGCCTTAGCCAACACCACTGGCCCTGGTGAAATGTGCATGATATCGGTCAGCACCACAGGTCCAGGTGTAATGTGGATGGCATCAACGAGCAGCGGAAGCCCTGGTGTGGTGATGAGAGCCTCACAGGAAGAACTGTCCCTGGTGTAATGTGGATGGCCTCATCCAACAGTACAGGCCCTGGTGTAGTGAAGATGGCCACACAGGAAGCACTGTCCCTGGTGTAAAGTGTATGGCCTCAACCAACTACAGTGGCCCTGGTGAAATGTGGATGGTATTGGCCAGCACCACAGGCCCTGGTGTAATGTGAATGTCCTCAGCCAGTAGCACAGCCCCTGTGTGGTGATGATGGCCTCACAGGAAGCATTGGCAGTGGTGTAATGTGGCTTGCCTCAGCCAACAAAACTGGCCCTGGTGTTATGTGGATGTCATCAGCCAGTATCACAGGCCCTTGCGTTTTTTGAATGTCATCAGCCAGCAACACAAGCCCTGGTGAAATGCGGATGGCATGAGCCATGACCACAGGCCCTGGTGTAATGTGGATGACATCAGCCAGTAGCACAGGGCCTGTTGTAATGTGGATGGCCTCATCTAACAACACTGTCCCTGGTGAAATATGGATGGTATTGGCCAGCACCACACTCCCTGCTGTAATATGAATGGCCTTAGCGAACACCACTGGCCTTGGTGAAATATGCATGATATCAGTCAGAACCACAGGCCCAGGTGTAATGTGGATGGCATCAACGAGCAGAAGAGGCCCTGGCGGGGTGAAGATGGCCTCACAGTAAGCACTGTCCCTGGTGTAATTTGTATGGCCTGAGCCAGTAGCACAGGATGGCATCATCTAACAATACTGGCCCTGGTAAAATGTGCATGATATCGGCGCATGTAATAGTTAGAAACACACTGTCTTGACGAAATAAAGCCTTTTTGTACAACTTCATGAAGTTAGCTGTAACTTTTGATACACGGCTCAGACACACATATTTATGGCTTTATCTTATAGACTTCAATATCCCTTTGCTGGGCAAACAGGTTTTGCAGCTGTTTGAGCTAAGATTTTCAAGTTATTCACATAATGAAAACCTATACTTTGTTTCGGGCGAGTTCCCCATTCAAATGCATTGAAATCGCAAGAAACGCACTATCTTGACGAAAGAAAGCGTTTTTGTACAACTTCATATAAATACCTGTAACTTTTGATAGAAGACTCAGATATACGTATTCATTAGCGGTGCAACGATACTCGTATCGATATTGAACCGTTCGATACAGTGCTTTCGGTTCTGTACGCATATGTATCGAACCATATAAAATTTGTAATTTATTTTATCAACTTTCCTTCTGACGATGCTGTCTGTGTTGAGCGCTCAGTGAATCTACATTCAACTACTCCGCCTAGGCTGCACTGTCGAGCGCAGATCCACTGAGCGCTCAACACAGACAGCATCGTCAGAAGGAAGAGCGCAGGGCAAGCTAGCGAGACAGAAGTTAAGCTCTCCTTGCAACATGGCAAATTGAACCTCCCCCACCCTCATTCAGATCTGGTGTTTGGAATTATTTTGGTTTTCATGTGAGGTATGACCCTGAAGGTAAGCGAGTCATGGACTAAAGTAAAACAGTATGTTGGATGTGCCACGCAATGCTCAATTACATGGGTGGGAACTAGTGTGTTAGCGCATTTAGCTCGTTAACGTGTTGGCCGTCTAGCCCCACGCACGGGGCGATCAGGGGTAGCTCGTTAACGGAGATTTGCCGTGTTGTGGCGTTAACGTCATTTCAATGAGATTAACGCTGACAGCACTAGTGGGAACACAACGAATATGACTGCACGTTTACGCCGACATCATCCTAGTGCAAAGACAAGTGGAAGCAGACAAAAACAACAAGCATGCATGCTACAAACTTTACTCGAGTCATTTAGACAGCCGTTAGCACATGATTCTCCTTATGGGGACCTGATATGTTTAATATTGTGGCAAGCTCAGACAAGGTGGAGATGGAGGTGTCCATAGCTGGACTGGCCATCGGGCATACCGGGCATTTGCCCGGTGGGCCGCTGGCGATTTTTTGTTTTTATGGGCCGATGGATTTTTTTTTTTAGGAAGGGTATATATATAATGAAAGGTGCTGGATTGGCCAATTGGTCATGATCGACTCTGGGCTGGACCAATTACAGCCGAGGAGGCCGAATGCACCCGCCCCCTTGTTTAGCAATCACGTGATTTTCGCGCATCGCATGCCGGGAAATCGTGGCAAAACAATCCAAGTACCGCATCAAATGCAAGCATTTGCAGCACCGCAAAACGTTCATTCTCCGGTTCCAATACCTTCTTGTTTTTTCTTTGCCGCACAAAAAAGGAATGTACAAAACAAAAGGAGAACAATGCCGGTCCGTACAAAGACAGACTCGACGAAAAGACAAAGAAAAGATACGAGGAAAAAAATCAAAGGAGTGAAAGGGTCAGACCCTTACGAGCACACAGAGGGACAAAAGACGTCAGTGTGCTGCCCAACTTTCACCACGCTCAGATTTATAATTATACGGTTCTTGGAGTGAGTGCATACACTCATGAAGTTTAGTAACTTCAGGTCACTGCAACAAGCCCAGGTACAGTTTACCCACGGATGGGTGCAGGACCTTGAAACGCACCGTGTAGAACGAAAGACCATCGTACGAACAAAGGTAAGTTTACCAGTCTCGCAAATCGTCGTCATGAATACACATTCGTTAACCGTTTAGTAATATAACCTTTGAGCTCAACGGTAATTAATTAGTAGTGGAAATAATTTCTGGTTCATTACAGAAATGTAGCAGTGACAATAATACTGTATGCTGTAATCGCACTGGACAATTAGTGATACAAAACAACTGTTTTATCCTGTGAATAAAAGTATGTGTTTTTGTCAATGTACCATGGTAATAACAGAAGCGAAACGCAATATTGTGTCAGGACAATTTACTATTTATGCACAATAAACAAAGGAGCATAGCGCGACAATTTCTGTTAAGCGCCAGACTTGCTTGTAACCTATATCACCAATTATGTTAAGAAAAATGACGCATTAACGCGCGGCAACAGCACAGCAACAACAACAACAACACACAGGGCGCCCTCTGACCCCGGAAGGACACACCGTCGCAGCGAGAGGGCGTGACCCGTCACTATGGCAACATAAACAAAACATAACTGTACAAACAGAACCCCGAACAGCCCTGACCCGCTACAATATGCTGCTGAGAATATAGCCCAGAAGAAGCGTATAGTATAGTTTTTATTATGGAAAGAGCCATTTCTCTGTAATAAACTCTCTTTTCCAAAGATGAGTGATTCCTCAATCAGATACAGGGCTCGCAAAATCGCTAGCCCAACGTCCCGGGGCTAGCGATTTTTCCAGTCGGGCTACCAAAATCTATCTCTGGCCTGCCCGTTGGGCTATTGTAGGAAGGAAAAATATATGTCAATGCTTTTGCATTCTTTCGGAAATGTAGCTGGGTAATTATGTCATTGGCATCGATGAGCCACTGTCAATATGTGACATATTGAAATCGCGTTTGAATTTGCGCTTGTTTTTTGCTTTTACTTTGCAATCGCACGAACTGTGTATAGAGAGCGACAGTACTGATTGGTGAGCGATGATAATTTGCGCACCAATTCCTCTGACATCGTCTTATCAATCGTTAGCTTACTATGCAAACATGATAAGTGAAATCTCCTGCAGCAAGCTTAAACATGTGAGAGGTTGATCGCGCAGAGAATCGCTGACCGTTATGTGTGTGTGTGTGTGTGTATAAAAGCAGCAGGATATATATTTTAGTTCTGCTGAGCCAAATAAGACAGGTCAGGGTGAAGAAGTGACAGCCAAAGAAAAGCTTACCACAAAATGGAAAAGTTATGACAAATCAGACTATAAGGCAAAAAGAAAGTGCAGCTTTATGGTTTCATGGACAAAATCATTTCTGTGGCTGCAATATGACAAGCTATATAACCGGGGCTACACATAAGTGGTCCGCAGGTGTGCATTCGCTGTCATAATAAAAAAAAAAAACACGCACAAGATATGAAGTTGCAATGGTTAACGTAACCCCCTGGGTGCACTCTGCATGCTAATTGTTAGCAGAGCTAGTGAAATCTCTGAAAACATCTGAGCACTTTTGCAAACATGTTCTATGTTGACAACCTGACCAGACATACGGCGCGACATTCGCGGCTAAAACACTGTTAAAAGTGTAGTTGGTGACAGAAAAACTGGGTATTTTAAAACTACACCACCACCATTGCTGCCTGTGATTTGATCTGCATTCTGGGATACCTGGCTGCCCCAAGTCTACACAAGCAATCGATTATCTAGGATCGACCTGTTTTGACTTACTTTGCACGGCAACCAATCAAATGTTAGAGAAGCTGCATGGGCAGCGTTAACCCCGCCCCCTGAGTTTGATGGGTGAGGCTGACAGATAAAATTATTTCAAGATGAGAGCCAGGCGCCAGGACTGCCAAAATGAAATAAATAAATATATCATTAAATAATCAATTAAATGTGTCAATAATTAATTAAATGTGTCAATAATTAAAATGTGAAATACATGTGTCAATAATTAATTAATTACATGTGTCATAACTATTTATTTAATTAATTAATTCCCATTTTAATTATTGCCACATTTAATTAATTATTTAATGGTGTATTTAATTAATTCATTATGGCAGTCCTGGCGCTCCATACAAGTGTGGCAGCGTGTGTGGAGTTTTGGAGCGAGTGCGGCTGAAGAGGAGTGCGTGTGTGCGGAGGAGCTGTGGCGGTGATTGTGTGGAAGAGGAAGCGTGTGTGTGGATTCCCCCCCCCCCCCCCCCTTCTCTCCCTGGAGCCCTGGACCCCCCTCCCAACTCACTGTACATATATATAGCATTAAGGTGATCCCTGTTGTGAATAAATCTCCTTTTGTTCTCTGCGAAAGAACTGTCTGCGCGTGAGTCCGTTCAATAGCCATGACAATCCCCGTGCTGGGCAAACAGGTTTTGCAGCTGTTTGAGATAAGATTTTCAAGTTATTCAAAAAATGAAAATCTAAATTTTTGTTTCAGGCGAGAACTCCATTCAAATGCATGTATCAGTGAGAAACGCGCTGTCGTTGCCTGTTACCCACCAGCTGACCGCATTTTTATGTTTATTTTTTTTTTTTGTAACGTATAAACAATGAAAGGTGGTGGATTAGCCAATTGGTCATGATCAACTCTGGGCTGGACCAATTACAATACACATTAGGGGTTTTAGATACGGGCGACACGGGCGGTTGCCCGGGGCGGCATCGTGGTGGGGGGCGGCATCACGGGCATCGGCAAGGAAAAAAAAAGAAGAAAATACTCGTACTCATGCTGCCCCGACGTCAGCCAGCGCATATTGGGAATGACATAGGCACCGATCGGTTTTCTCTCACCCATTTCCTGGGAGTAAGGGTGCCCTTCGTTTGCGAGGTGCGCCTGCTGCTTGTGGCGCAGAGAGGAGAGGGCGGGGCGGCGGGGGATTCTCTGACCGGCTGGAGCAGCATCTAATAACCAACTCGCAAAATAAAACAAAATAAAAACAAACCAACAAACACGAAAACACCAGACATTATAATACAGACTTATAATTTGCACCAATGTTTTTTCGAAATTCTATACACGAAAAGTGAGCGTGAGAGCCCTCGGTGCACCTGCTCGCTGCTGAAGTCAAAGTAAACTTTATTGTCATCTCCGCTACAGTCCAGTATATAGAGAGACGAGACGACGAGGCTCCAGTTACAGCAGTGCAAGTAAACAAACAATATATATAAGAAGAGTAAGAAAATAAATATACACTTTAGGACTAGGGATAAAGGGATCAATAACAATTTAAAATTTACAGTTTGATGATTTAAAGTCTCACACACAACCCGTTGAAAGGGGAGGGGGGCCGCTGCTTCCAAATAGAGCGCTTGTCATTTATAATGTTGTAAATCCAAGCTCATTATGTATTCATGATTTGAATCCTGGGTTGTGTGAAATCTCAGAAATGCACAATAGACAAAGTGAATCTGTGAACTAAGGTGCAGGTGTGTTAGATCATGTTGTGTTGATCGACCTTAATTAACCTTAATTTATATTTTATTCCTTCCTAGTTAAATTTACCCTTTTTAATTTTGCATATTTATTTCCTATCTTATTCATAGCCTTTCCTTTTTTTGTTTTCTTTAGGTCACGAGTAGTTGTCCAAGCATTTCACTACATATCGTACTGTGTATGACTGTGTACGTGACAAATAAAATTTGAATTTGATTTGATTTCCTTGGGTTGAGGGATGGGTGTTCATACTAGAGTGCAAAATTAAAACCAATGGAAGATGGACAAGAAAAGTTCAGCCATCAGGTCCTCAGTTTAGAAAAAAGAGAAAAGAAGAGGAAGAGAAACGAGCAAAAGACACAGGTAAGCAGATGTGTCATTGGATAATGGCAGGTCATCCTGAAACAATCAGAAATAGAATCAGAATACTTTATTAATCCCTAAGGAAATTATGTGCGTTACAGTTGCTCCAAGAAGAAATGGTAAAAATAGTAACAGTAACAGACTAAACTCCAAACAATACATTATGTTACAGATCTTAATATTAATTAGTCATTGTCAATTGTTGATTTGTCCTGTTCTCATTGTATGACGAATTATGATGGCTGTTTGATAGCCGTTTGAAAACTATGCATACTCTCTCTCTCTCTTCATATAGGTGTGAGTGTACAACATCTTTATGTTAATGTACAATCCTTAATATGTTTTGTCTGTGTGTGTGTGTGTTGGGGGGGCGCCAGAGGGAGTGTTCGCCCAGGGCGAGGGAGTGTTTGGCGCCCTGGGCAATTCTGCCACTGCCTCCAAGCCACAGTGGCAGAATTCTTCACACCAGTAAAGAGGTGGTCATTTTTGGCTCGCGAACTCGCAAAATGAATGTGAATTCCTCTCCCACTGTCACACCCAATTCACCCGCCATTATTCTGCTCAAAAATTCTTCTTCTGGTTCGAAATGTATGCGACAGATGGCCCGCAATGAATCCTGGGATATAGTAGGACACGAAGGATACATTGGACCCATCCTTAAAATTCAGGGCAAAGTAGGATGCATTTGTCGCCACATTTGAGTACTCTTTGAATTCGGACAGCCTTCGTCGTGTCGCCATGACGTCATTGCCTCAAAATACATACTTCGGAGCATCCTTCCCCTGAATTTGGAGCTTAGATCTTTCACATCAGTACAGGTTTGCTAGTGAAAACTTGCATAGCTTGCTAGATCAACTAATGTGTTTTCTCACTAGGTGTTGGGAACGGAGTTTGTCACGGAAGCGGAGCCACTGTACAAATTTGGAGTTGGAGTTGTCACGATTCACGCCAAGGACACGAGCACTGTGTAGCACCATGAACCCTACACAGTGTTTAATTACATTCTGTAAATTACAATTACATTCTGTAAATGTAATTAAACAGAAATGTTGGTTGATGAAATGTAACGACAGTTTGCTTGTGTTACTAAAGAATGCCTAATTTTGACATTAACAGAGGCCACAGATATTGAAAAGCAGTCACAAAGCATTAAAATAAATGCAGAGAATAAGAATATACTAAATAGTCTGGGTCGATTTTGCCACTTAACAGTGTGTGTTGATTGAAAACGACCCTGCTAACAGCTGCACCTTCCGGGAACATTTTGTTGTTGCTCTTATCTACAGTGTTGGGGAGTAACGGAATACATGTACCGCCGTTACGTATTTAAAATACAAAATATGAGTAACTGTATTCCGTTACAGTTACCGTTTAAAAAGGTGGTATTCAGAATACATTTACTTTGTTGAAATAAATGGATTACACTGCGGTACTTTCCTGTTTCATTTTGTGGCGGGTCAGGACTGTTTGGGTTTTGTTTAACAACTACGTTCCGTTGTTCCAGGCGGCAGCATTACGGTTGCCATGGTTACAGGGCGACGCTCTCTCTCTCTGTGACTGTATGCTTCCTGGGTGAGAGAGCGCCTTTTCGTTGTTGTTGTTGTGCTAAGCTAACAGGCAGAATGCTACAAGCATAGCTCTAAAGAATGTAGCATCGTGGGCAGTGTAGTCCGTGTTGCAGGGAGAATGGACTGCCAATACACGTTATGGGTCTGTGAGCGCGAGGAGGGAGAAAAAGGGGAATGGAATAAGGTTGTCATCGAGGAAAAACGGGAGCTGGAAGCATGTAAATATAATAATAACCACTTCAGCCAAGAAGAGTGCCTGACGAGCCCAGTTGTAAGTAAGCTATTGAGACTCGACTGTACACCGTGTTCGTGTTTTCCTCCGAAAACAATAAGTTCCGTTGGAGCAGCCTTTCAACGCCTCTCTCTGTCTCTCGCAAGAAAAGTTGACCCACACAACAAAGTAAAGCTATTTTTCGGCTACGAGCCGACAGGGACCCAGTATTAGTCAGAGGTCCCTTTACTACAGTTCGGAGTCGCGGACCTTCAGTAATAGTAACAAATCACAGCAATTCACGTTGTTGTAAAAAGCATGATAATATAGTAAGTAATCCAAAGTATTCAGAATACGTTACTGTCATTGAGTAACGTAACGGAATACGTTACAGAATACATTTTGGGGCATGTATTCTGTATTCTGTATTGGAATACATTTTAAAAGTAACCTTCCCAACACTGCTTATCTAGTAGCTGCTAAGCTCATTCAGCCAACAACCAACAACAATAAATTTCACTGAGACACTGAAGGTTTTTAAAACTGTGGTGTAATTTTTTTTTTTTAAGCAACATAAGCCAAGAAGTAGCAACATGCACACAGAGCATCAGTGGTATGAAAGCTAGGCTAACACTAGCTAGCTAGCAAGTTCATTAACCTGGTGTTAAACTGCAAAAAAGCACAAAAAAAGTTTGCATAAAAGTAAACAATTTACTCATTAAATCAAGGATAAGCTTCTTCAGCTGCACACAAGTTTGCTCAGACTATTTCAGAAAGACCCGTACACGGCAAGAACATAAGGAACGATAAGTGGTGGTTAGGAGGAAAGCAAGAAGATGGTATTTTCAAACCATATCAATTAATCCTTCCACTGAACGGGACCTTTTGTCTGTTTCTCTGGAAAGTCATGCGATAATGAGATAAAGCAAAATAAAATACTAATTTCATGTTTTTTTTATTACAATTATGAGGGCATTTGTATGAGCTAAGATGCAGTCTCTCAATCTAGTTCTTTTTTCTAGAAACAAAAACAAACAAATGAACACTAGGAAAAAATAGAATTATATAAAGTGCTTTTGTAGAGTTTGTAAAGTGCTTTACAAACCTGAATATTACAGCTAACAGGCAAATTTTCCCGTTTGAGTGCAGTCAGCTACCCAAACAATAGACAGCCACTTACTTATGCCATCCAACTACAGCCACTTCTGATTTTTATCTACCCCAAAACCCTTTAAATAACCGGCCACAACTGTTTCTGTCCTGGCCATTTCCTTTTGAAAATCTAGAGCAGTTATGAGAGATCATACTAGCTGGGCGGTTCTCCTCCTAAAGCGGAGGGTAACTAAAAATGTACCAAAATCAGACATAAGAAAAAATTATACAAGCACACTGTGAGTACCTATAGTCAATGTTCCCTTTAAGCTGCGCGTGTGCGAAATTGTGCTCTGCTGGCACGGTCTCTGCGCACAGAAAATCTGCGTTGTGCACAAAAAAAAATCTAACCTGAATTGAAATTAAAATTAATACTTTAACAATTCTGTTTTGCAGTGTTAGTCAGTAAGCGACTGGCTGCTCCCATATGGGATTAGAACGATACCACCTTATCCCATAGTCCAGCCAATAATGCGATTCACATTACACAGCTAATCGACGTTGTTGACAGGCTATGACAGCGTCCTTATGTGCCGACACCGGTGCTTTAGCTAGCAAAGCAGCGTGGCTGATGTGGAGTGAAGCCACATTAATGACAACGTGTACGACCATTGGAGATGTGAGCAGGACAGACGGAACAATTGACAGAAAAAGTGTGGACTTTATACAATTTTTTAAATTGTGTTGATAGGCCACATAAAACCAGAGTTATGATAAAAATATATGCAATGTTTGGTTTTCTTCTTGAATACTATCGTTGTTTATATTTACTGCGGGAAGAAATGTAAAAAAGGCGTTTTATAAGGAAAATGCTGGAAAGCACTCTCCACCTGTGAGCAAAAACAACACCAAAAAACCCCCAAACTTTCCTATTGGTCGAAAAAAGTACCATGTCGACCAATCAAAAAATGATATGGCAACATGGCATTTAGTTGTTTAGGAAGGGCGGAAGTTTTAGGAGTGACCGCGGTGTTTTGAGATGTTTAGCGCAAATCTTTTGTAGTTAGTGTGTAGTGTAGTCAATAGTTTTGTTGTGTGTGTCAGAACAATGAGGCAACTGCTGAATGTTGCAGGTGTTACAGCAGTGATACATCTCCTGTTGTCAGGCCCGCAGGTATCAGGCTGTTGTTCTCCTTTATCTCATAGTGGACAGAAATTATTTTTTGGGGTGGCACAAATAATTTGTGTGGCATCAAATTTGATGCAGAACAGCTGAGTGCTTTGCGTTGGGCAGAGGGGGGAGGGGCGGTAGTTACACTTGCAGTAGCACAGGAATAGAGCTGGAGGGAGAGCGAGAGAAAGAGAGCCAGGGACAACAACGTCACATTAGAAAGGTATAGTAATCATCCACAACTATTTTCAGTTGTGGATGATAAAGGATGCAGAAAGTTTATTCATGCAGGTCCATATGACAGAGAATGTGCATCTTCTTTTTGTTTTCATATTTGAATTTATATTTAATTGTGGCTTGCAGTGTTTTGTGTTGTTTCACTTTAAATTTGTTTAAAAGGAAAAAGCTGAAAATTTAAATAGTTAAAAGTTGAACTGTGAATAGTTGGTTGTCGTATTCTATGATTTATTTATTACATTTTATGTGGAGTGAATAAATAAAAGTATATTTACGGTGGCCCCTAGAGACAAAGCACGTACAAACCCCAAAACACGTAAAAACTCAGAAGCACGTAAAAACTCCAAAACACGTACAAAACACAACAGAAGTGCTCCAGGATGCTAGGTGCAGTGTTGAGCTTTTGTTAACTAGTGGCTACACAAGCCAGCAAGTACCAACAACCAGATTTGGTGTGTGGTAGTAACAGGTAAATGAACATTTTTTTTAATTATTTGAATATATATGAGTGCTTGTGTATAAATACACAAACAATACACATATGCTTTCAATTGTGTAATTTAAGTGATCTAGCCCATATGGAAAAGAAATAGTAAAAACTTATATGTGATTACTCATGAAAGTGGCCACTTTCTCATTACTTTCATACATTGTTTTAGTAAGTATCCAAAACATACAAGTTTCATTATATAATTTTTCAAGGGCTCTTATATCTGTTTTCACTCTTATATGCTTTTCATACAAGTTTCACACAAGACAGATAAAAACTTTATAAGATTTATATATATCTTTTCCATATGGGAAGAGCTTGCAAAGAAAAGCGTCTGGACTTCTTTAAGTTGCTTGAAGACGTTTCACCTCTCATCCGAGAAGCTTCTTCAGTTCTAAGGTCAAATGGCGGAGACCCCCTGATGATCCTCTAATCACATGAGCCAAGGTGTGAAAATGGGTGTGGGTCCCAATCAGCCAGGGTTTCAGGTGAGCTCATTGTGAGACCTGGCCTCACCTTATCATCAGGTCAGATGGCCCAGGATGTGAGTGGGCTTTAAGGTGTCTGGGGAGGGAACTCAAAACTGGATTATAGATGACAGACAGTTGGTGTCGTAAACCACCGCCTCTGTTCAAAGATGGTCGCTCACAGTGGACATAAATGGCTTCTTTCACTCCTCTTTCAAACCATCTGTTCTGTCTGTCCAAAATGTGAACGTTGGCATCCTTGAAAGAGTGTCCTTTATCCTTAAGGTGCAGATGGGACTGCTGAGTCTTGTCCTGTGGAGGTGGCTCTTCTGTGTTGTGCCATGCGCTTGTGAAGTGGCTGTTTGGTCTCTCCAATGTAGAGGTCTGAGCATTCCTCGCTGCACTGTACAGCATACACCACATTGTTAAGTCTGTGTTTTGGCGTTTTGTCTTTCGGGTGAACCAGTTTTTGTCTGAGCGTGTCGCTGGGTCTGAAATGCACCGGGATGTCATGCTTGGAGAAAACTCTCCTGAGTTTTTCTGATACACCAGCTATATAGGGGATGACAATGTTGTTGCATCTGTCCTTCTTCCTTTTCTAATTTTATATTATTGTCAATAATAAATTAATTAAAGCAACAAAACAACCTGAAGAGCCAGTTCTCTAAAAAGAGCCGGAAATCCCATCACCAGCACACATCTGCTGTTGCTCACAGTGGTCCAAGTGATCGCTCACGGAGTTTGTGTGTTCGCTCAGACACATGAAAAATTAGAGGTGCTGTGAAAGAAGCCCTCTTTTTGTTGTTAGTTTTTTGCATTTTGTCATACTTCAAAGTATCAGATGATCAAAAAATTCTGATA
This sequence comes from Rhamphochromis longiceps, assembly GCF_057381845.1. Taxonomy (NCBI): domain Eukaryota; kingdom Metazoa; phylum Chordata; class Actinopteri; order Cichliformes; family Cichlidae; genus Rhamphochromis; species Rhamphochromis longiceps. The sequence goes on along the minus strand of NC_140577.1, from coordinate 31,516,076 downwards.
TTAGAAGGTTTGAGTCCTGTTGCATCTGCCGTAAAACTACACAGCATTTCATAAACAGAACATCAGATCAATAGTCAAATGATGGTGGTAGTACGATGGTCTGGGGCTGCTTGGCTGCTTCAGGACCTGAAGAATTTGCAGTAATTGATGAATCCAGGAATTCTGTCCTCTAGCAGAAAGTCTTGAAGGGGAATGTCCACCCTTCCGTTCTGGTGTGACCAGAAAAAAAAAGTTCAGATTAAATCAGATTCTTTGGGGTGATTTTATTCAGGTAGCTCATGCTGGAAATCCCTCTAGTGTGGCTAAACTTCATAGACTTGAAGTTTAGCCAGTCCTGAGACCTAGCTAAGATGTCAGGGTTTGTTTAGCTAATCTGTGCAGGTGAATGCATTTACTAAAGAAATCAAGAGAAAGGCCCCGGGCTACTCAGTCACTAATTACTGTTACTGTACTTTTATTACAAGTATTATACTGTAAAAGCAACAGGCTGCATCCTGCTTCAGCTCCTGTGCAGAGCTGAATATTAAAGATGTGCAAATAGGGCTGCCACAAACGATTATTTTGATAGTCGACTAGTCACCGATTATTTTTGCGATTAGTCGACTAATCAGATCATCATCCATTGGACGTAAAAGTACAGCTTATTGCACCAGCATGCATCTGCTCTTATATAACCATCATTAGCTGACAGCTTTAAGTGTTTACGGTATGTGCTAACTAAAAATAAAGACAAGATGATCGTTTATTAAATTTTAATGAAATTTGCAGATTGTTTCGGTGAAGTTTAATAAACTCCTTGCTATCTAAAATATAACAGGACACCGGAGTATATTCTTGAGCATCTCACACTTCTGATAATCAGTTGTTTATTCAGCTGTGTAAAAACTATAACTTTAATCTCAGCCAAACCGATTTTCTCAGGAACAAATAAAATACTAAAAAAGCCAAACAATAACATTTTGAAGTTATCTAAGTGACTTATATATATTGACCTGAGTAGCAAAAGACGGCAGTGGGTTTGAAAGCGATTTGCAGGTAAGCCTTGCCCCCGGCTAGCTATCGAGCTAGTAACAGACTTCTCCGAAAACGTCGGAGCACTTTTGAAAATATGTGGTATCTTGATAAACTGAGCAGATATTTGAGGTTTACACAGCTACATTCTCGCCTGAAAATACAGTGGGGCAAAAAAGTATTTAGTCAGCCACCGATTGTGCAAGTTCCCCCACTTAAAATGATGACAGAGGTCAGTAATTTGCACCAGAGGTACACTTCAACAGTGAGAGACAGAATGTGAAAAAAAAATCCATGAATCCACATGGTAGGATTTGTAAAGAATTTATTCGTAAATTAGGGTGGAAAATAAGTATTTGGTCACCTCAAACAAGGAAAATCTCTGGCTCTCACAGACCTGTAACGTCTTCTGTAAGAAGCTTTTCTGTCCCCACTCGTTACCTGTATGAATGGCACCTGTTTGAACTCATCATCTGTATAAAAGACGCCTGTCCACAGCCTCAAACAGTCAGACTCCAAACTCCGCCATGGCCAAGACCAAAGAGCTTTCGAAGGACACCAGGAAAAGTATTGTAGACCTGCACCAGACTGGGAAGAGTGAATCTACAATAGGCAAGCAGCTTGGTGTGAAAAATCAACTGTGGGAGCAATCATCAGAAAATGGAAGACATACAAGACCACTGATAATCTCCCTCGATCTGGGGCTCCACGCAAGATCTCATCCCGTGGGGTCAAAATGATCATGAGAACGGTGAGCAAAGATCCCAGAACCACACGGGGGGACCTGGTGAATGACCTGCAGAGAGCTGGGACCACAGTAACAAAGGTCACCATCAGTAACACACTACAACGGCAGGGAATCAAATCCCGCAGTGCCAGACGTGTTCCGCTGCTGAAGCCAGTGCATGTCCAGGCCCGTCTGAAGTTTGCCAGAGAGCACATGGATGATACAGCAGAGGATTGGGAGAATGTCATGTGGTCAGATGAAACCAAAGTAGAACTTTTTGGTATAAACTCAACTCGTCGTGTTTGGAGGAAGAAGAATACTGAGTTGCATCCCAAGAACACCATACCTACTGTGAAGCATGGGGGTGGAAACATCATGCTATGGGGCTGTTTTTCTGCCAAGGGGACAGGACGACTGATCCGTGTTAAGGACAGAATGAATGGGGCCATGTATCGTGAGATTTTGAGCCAAAACCTCCTTCCATCAGTGAGAACTTTGAAGATGAAATGAGGCTGGGTCTTCCAACATGACAATGATCCAAAACACACCGCCCGGGCAACAAAGGAGTGGCTCCGTAAGAAGCATTTGAAAGTCCTGGAGTGGCCTAGCCAGTCTCCAGACCTCAACCCCATAGAAAATCTGTGGCGGGAGTTGAAAGTCCGTGTTGCTCGGCGACAGCCCCAAAACATCACTGCTCTCGAGAAGATCTGCATGGAGGAATGGGCCAAAATACCAGCTACTGTGTGTGCAAACCTGGTAAAGACCTATAGTAAACGTTTGACCTCTGTTATTGCCAACAAAGGTTATGTTACAAAGTATTGAGTTGTATTTTTGTTATTGACCAAATACTTATTTTCCACCCTGATTCACGAATAAATTCTTTACAAATCCTACCATGTGGATTCATGGATTTTTTTTTCACATTCTGTCTCTCACAGTTGAAGTGTACCTCTGGTGCAAATTACTGACCTCTGTCATCATTTTAAGTGGGGGAACTTGCACAATTGGTGGCTGACTAAATACTTTTTTGCCCCACTGTATGTTAAACATTTATTTTGTGATCCAGAAAGAATAATAAGAGTAACATTAAAACTAACTAGCTGTCGCCATTGTTGGAAACTGAGCTGGGCTGCGCTATGAATTCTGGGACACAGCTTCTTCTTCTTCTTCGGGGTTTAACGGCAGCTGGCATCCTTGTATATGCAGTGCTGCCATCTTCTGTTTCAGTCCGTTATTACACTCCTAAATCCTACTACTTATTCCTGCGTCTTTTGTGATGTTACAAAGCTTCAAACGACGCGTCGACTAGTAAATCAGTCGTCGACGATTTTGATAGTCGACGTAATCGTGACTAGTCGACTAATCGTGGCAGCCCTATGTGCAAACAACAGCATGTTTTCAGTCTCTTGCCACATCTGTAAAGACAGTAACATTTTTTTTAAAAAGCTTGTACTTCAGTAACTCCTCATTAATCAGGAACTATGGATTAAAGTACTATAGTGTACTGTAATACTGAAAAAAAATGTAAGAGAAGAACTTCAGATCCTGAGTGTGTGAGGACAGAAGAATCAGCTTTATTTCAATTTTGAGGGATAAAATTTATATCTGAGTTTGATGGTTCTGTTCTCTTTGTGATTACAGGAGCTGCCCTCAGATTCAGACCTCAGCCCCATCAAGTGACAGCAGACAGATCATCCAACATGTTCACATGTTAACTGCAAAATGAACTGATGAAAACAGTACAAAGGTTAAAGTACCACATGTGCTGTAGTGAAAGCTGCAGCTGTTTTATTGATAAAGTTAAAGACAAAAAGTCAAAAGGATTAATCACTCATGTAACTGTGTCACTATATATCAGCATTAACAGGACCTCAGTTTGTATCTCAGACCTGCACACCTTCCGTTTTAAACACTTGATGTACTCAGCTGCATGAAGAGCATGAGATTTTGTCTAACACAATTAAATAAAACCTGATGAAGGTCAAAGGTCATCATGTTGAATGTTGTAGTATGTTGAACTACAAACTTGTCATCTGGAATTCTTTCACAGTTTTTTGCAGATAATGTGTTATTTACCATAAAGTGATTCAGAGTTATTCATACCAGAGTAACAAGAGAGGATCATATATTTTAAATATATAACTTTACATAACTTTAAAGGACTGAATATCATATATTTATATAAAAGTCTGGAGCCTTTGGGGAGTATCCGAGTATTTATGACATTACACAAACCAAAGGTCTCATCACAGTGTTGATGAAATGCTGGGTTTATCCATCTCCTGGGGCGGGCCTACGGAGGAGTGCTGAAGATTTCCCTGTGAGGGAGCTGCTGGTGAAGATCACGAGTCCTGCTTGATCAATGCCTTTGAGCTTCAGTGTTCCTGTTGTTTCTTAAATGATGCCTTTTTGAGTGGGTCAACAGAACTTCTGGCACAGGACAGCTGTGATGAAAGAAAGGGAAGAAGTTTCTCCAAACCTCTGGACCCAGGAAACCCAGCTTGGTCCTGATGGTCTCCCTCACTAGTTTCTCTCCAGGGTGAATGTAGCTGTTGATATAATATGGACTCTATTATTAAATGAAAAGAACAAATTAGACTACACTACTGAAACGTTCTGCTGATGTTTTTAAAGTCTCCATGTTACCAGGATGTAGAGCGCTCTGAAGATTTAAACCGTTTTAGATCCATTACACTCACAGTCTTATGTTAAAATCTCAAAGGACAGCATTATATTTTTGATAATAACAGTAACTCTGGGCTTCTGTAGAGTGTGCAGATGATCTCATCGCTGTCTTAAAATGTATAACAAAACCTAAGGAGTGCTGAATGCTTCAATAACACAGACTATTAGAGTAGCAGGTGTGTAGCATCGCTAACAAGCTAGCAACAAGCCTTCAACACAGTGCGTATGCTAGCGGCTAATCTAGCAAACGAATTAACAACAGAGCGATTTTAGAACTATAAGATGATAAACTGTGTCTTTTTTTTATAGCAGTGACATGGTTGTATTTACCTTAATTAAACGAGTCGTCAGTCGTGGTAAACCAGCAAAACAAACTCGAGCAGCCGGGCTACGTAAAAAGTGTAGGGGGCGTGTTTGCGGTCAACAGCGGGTGTGTGAGCAGGAGCGTTACACAGTCGCTCCACCTCAAGTCACTACTCCAAATTTGCAAGATGGCAGCCTCCATCTGAGACTGAGACCTGACATTTTTTCATGTGAGTCTGAGACCTGACATTTTTTCGTGTGAGACTGAGACCTGACATTTTTTCGTGTGAGACTGATACCTGACATTTTTTCATGTGAGTCTGAGACCTGACATTTTTTTTTGTGTGAGACTGAGACCTGACATTTTTTCGTGTGAGACTGATATAGGGTTGCCAACTCCCTGGAAAATAAATAAGGGACACCTCGTGGCCAGGGCCGGGCGACCCAGTTGTCTTCACCCTTCCCAGTGTGGTGAATTTTCTAGCTCTTTTTTTGTGTGTGAAATTATTTTTTTTAACCATTTGACTTGAATTTGATTTAAGTAGATGTGTATTCTTTGTGATATGAACACATGTGAAACAAATGATCATTTAGCCATTTATTTTTAGCTCAAAATGACAACATTAACACAATAAAACAGGTCTCCTTCTTAAACAGAAGCCTGTCATACTTAACTTTTGAGAATATAAGTAAATCTTTCTTTAAAAGAACTCTGTCCTGCTTAACTTAAAATAATAGAAAACAATAGAAAGAAAAATATTCTTGTAACTGTGCACATTTAGTGCATTTAGTACAATTGGCTTCAGCTGAGGTATTATTTCAGCTTTTCTAAAGCTAATCAGCTGCTCCTGTTTGTAAACCCGCTTGTTCCCATGATTACGCATCATAACTCATCATTATTCATCTATGTATTACTTTTATGTATTAGTCATCTATTTGTTGTAATCATCTATCCTTGCAGTCGTTTATTACACAAAATAAGTTATATTATCACACTTCTGGCCACATAGCGCTGATATTCACTGCACATGCCCATATTAACTTTTTCCAGCCAGGTGTTTTCCTTTTCCCATTCTTCCCTTTGTCTGAGGGGAACAAACATTGCTGCTCTAACGCTGGGCTTACACTGTGCGATTTTTGGCCCATTTTGAGCCGATTTTTGAGTGATCGGACCGATTTTGGCCTTCATCGTGCATCGTGTAGTATACGTGGGGTAACGAGAAGTGATTAACACCTCACGACCAGCTCCCGATCATCAATCGCTCGTGAGGGTGTCACCACAGGGGCTCACACTGCTCGCGCGCAAACACGTAAACGTCGGTGAAAAAGACGGAGCAGCACAGCTGTGCAGCGTGTGATCTGGACACAAGCGACGGAGGCACAACTTGTAGAACTTTGGAAAGCTCATCCGAGCCTTTTCGATGTGGCATCACAAAATTATCACGACCACAACAACCATGAAAATAGTTGGATCGACACTGCTGCTCAATCACAGCTGCCTGATCATGTTTTTCATTAGCAATTTAGCAAAGTTGATGGTGGTGGTGTGTCTGTGTGAGTGAGAGACAGAGAGAGCGAGCGAGCGACAGATTTTCTGTTATAAGCTTCATGTTATGGAGGCACAGTGTGAGCACTCAGGTCGCATCAGAGCATCGGGCCGTATAGTGTGAGACCTGCATCGTGACCTACCAACTTCTAACCCCTGCGAGTCAATCGTGCAGTTTGAGCAGGAGCTGAATAACGTGACTGAAAAAAATCGCACAGTGTCTGCCCAGCTTTAGGTGTACTGTCGTCCGAGACTTGCACCGCAGTGTCGGCGTTTGCTTCCCTGTTGGCCATGCTTCTTGTTGTGGTCATCTGTTATCTTCCGGTATTTTCTCTGTAAGCGACCTTTCCTCGACCAATGAGATGAGCGGTAATCTGAATTGTCGTACTCGAATTGTCATAAGTGTGCTGTCAGCTCATTGGTCACAAAGCAGGAGAGGGGCTGGGAATTATGTTTTCAAACAAAGTGTTAATTCCATTAACATTTATAGACTACTTTTGATTCTCACTGTATTACGGGACAAAGTGCGTCCCTTATTAGCTCAATACGGGACGTGTGCTTTTGTTTCTAAATACGGGACGATTCCGTTTTTTAAGGGACGGTTGGCAACCCTAGACTGATACCTGACATTTTTTCATGTGAGTCTGAGACCTGACATTTTTTTTGTGTGAGACTGAGACCTGACATTTTTTCGTGTGAGGCTGAGACCTGACATTTTTTCATGTGATTCTGAGACCTGACATTTTTTCGTGTGAGTCTGAGACCTGACATTTTTTCGTGTGAGACTGAGACCTGACATTTTTTCATGTGAGTCTGAGACCTGACATTTTTTTTGTGTGAGACTGAGACCTGACATTTTTTTGTGTGAGGCTGAGACCTGACATTTTTTCATGTGAGACTGATACCTGACAACTTTTTTCCTGAGACCTGACGATGTCCTAAAATGTACACCGTAGACAGGGCTCTTCTGCTTCCTGCTACCATGTCAAAAAAAAGATTTGAGCAAATTAATCGGGCAGTAAGATTCGATGATCGTCTCTCCCGTCCAGGTCGCTACAGCAGGGACAAGGCTGTGGTTTCCTACATCCCCAAGCAAAGAAAAAATGTTGTCTTATTGAGCACCAGGCACCGTGAGCTACAAGTCCAGGACTCTGGGAAGAGAAAGCCCCACATCATCCTGGATTATAACAAATGCAAAGGGGCTGTGGATCATCTGGACCAGGTAAGCACAATTATAAGTCATTTATTTGCCAAATTGTTTACCGTTTCTCATTGTTACAACTAATAAAGTCAGATAATGTGACTATGATATTTTTGATATGAGATGATCGTTTTAGACTATGATAATTTTGATAGTTACAGTAAGGAGGGGGGGGGGGGGTCTAGTTTGACGCCCACAGGCAGGAAGAATCTCTTGCTTATGGCTGTATAAATCTATTCATGTCACCTGATCATTTCTTTTTGTTTTGCAGGTTTGTGGCAACTACTCCTGCCGTAGGAGGACACGTAAGTGGCCCATGTGTCTGTTCTACCACATGATCGAGGTAAGCTGCTATAATGCTTTCATTCAAGACAGCTGTAACTTTTGATAGAAGACGCATATACACATATTTATGGCTTTATCTTATAGACTTCAATATCCCCGTGCTGTGCAAACAGGTGTTGCAGCTGTTTGAGCTAAGATTTTCAAGTTGTTCACATAATGAAAACCTATACTTTGTTTCGTGCGACAACTCCATTCAAATGAATGTAATAGTCAGAAACACACTGTATTGGCGAAATAAAGCGTATACAACTTCATGAAGACAGCTCTAACTTTTGATAGGAGACTCAGATATGCGTATTTATGGCTTTATCTTATAGAATTCAATATCCCCATGTTGAGCAAACAGTTTTAAAGCTATTTGAGCTAAGATTTTCTTTTTTCTTTTTTTTTTTTCTTTTTTTTTCTTTTTTTCTTTTTTTTACTGGTTGTCAAGATTTTATTGAATTTCCATGCTTTTGTGAAGTCGGGTTTACAAAATATAGAAGCAGGAAGTGTAAAAAAAAAGAAGAAAGAAAATAAAGAGATAATACTTTTTGTTCATGCATTATTATTATTCATCATGTTCTATTGTCAGTGATTTAGGTGGACTATAGTATACATGCACAGAACACACAGGTCTTATGTAGATGCGGGGTTGTCAGCACCTGACTGCTTAGCATCATATCCCAGTGATTTACTGATTATTATTATTATTTTTTTTTTTTTTTGAGGAGGCACGTCTGTATTAAATCACACTGCTTGCTCACCTGTTGTTATTTATTAAGATAATGAAGGCAGACTAAAAAGCGCAGCACACTATGCAGACTTTCAAACATCTAAGAAAGAAAAGGAAATAAAAGAAACAGATGAAATGCAATACAAACTCTGATCATTTTGAAATAAGCCACATTTTGTTTTTCTGTGAAAAATTCAACAGCTGCTTTCTGATCCGTGTAGCCAGGTACAGCTCATCTTTTTTTTTTTTTTTTGCCTGTCCCGTTTGGCTCTTTTGCCATCAGAATTGTTGTCTAAAGGCAAACAAAGATGCCCAACGGATTTACTTTATCAAATTGACCATCCCAGCCTTGCCGTAATGGTCCATTTGATTCACCTTTTATTGTTTATTTTATTTTCACTTACTGAATATGGGACAGACTTGACTGGGGGAAAGAAGGGGAGAAAGAAAGGGAAAGAGAAACAGCTGAGAAGAGGGACGGGGGAGAAGGGCAAAAAAACATAAACCAACAGAACGGGCAGAGAAAAAAAAATGCATATATTGATCACCTGGATCACCTGCTGAGAAAGAAAAAGGAAAATAAGCAGAAGAGAACAAGAGTACTAGAATAAACAACATCACAATGATATATGGGAATATGACAGTAAACACTAAATATTAAACATTATTGTGCAGCACATAAGATAAATAGAACACAGTGTGCTTTGAGGTAGGAGCCAAAAAGGGTGTAGTTTGTGGGTGTGATCACCCGTGTGTACACCTGTGAGCATGGACGCGCTTGTTTTTTTTTTGTTTTTTTTTAAAGGTTCCTTCATGTAATGATCTGCTAGAGGGTGTGGGGGGGCCACAGCCCCGTCCTCCAGGGCATGAAGCAGGTATGGAGGAGATCAAAACTCCAGACATCCAGAGGCCCCCAGAACACAAGAGACCAAGGAAGACCAACAGAGGGGCAGCCGCGCCACTGTCCCAGAAAGAGCTGAGGAGAGTCCCAGATGAGGGCTCACTCAGCAGCCGCGGAGCAGAAGCCAGGGGGAGTTGCAGTGACGTGCCCGCGAGCTCCGCCGGCAGCCAGCCGTGCCTGAGTGACCGAGCCCCAGGCCGAGAGGCTGGGGGCACCCCACCTCCGAAGTGGCCCGAGCGAGCCCCAGGCTCCAGGCCCCGATAAGCGGCTGCCAAGGAGTGAGCCGGTGTGTACCTGGACGCCCATCCCCGGACACAAAGAACCACCAACGCACCGATGTCTGAGGGAGTCCGCCACTGGCAGGGGAAGTGGTGGTGGGGGGAGATAGGCCTCCAAACCTTGGAGGCCCTGAGATGTCCCCAGAGAGGTGGCGCCTGACACCCAACCTGACATATAGACACAGACATACAGGCACACACAGATACAAACATCCATTCCCACCCTCATGCTCTCATATGCACTTACTCCACACTCAACCAACGTGGAGACAGACATAAAGAGACGCTGTACACACGATCACACTCCCCAAGCGTACTCTACAAACCGGGTCTAGGTACCCTTGCCCCTGGAGGGGGGAACTGCACCCAGACCCAGGTGGTGTTACCCTTTTCCCTGCGGTGGGGGGAGGCAGACCGCCCCAACTCCGCAGCAGCAGGAAGGCCCCACACTCCAGACCGCAGTTGGACGGCCAACTCCTCCTCCTAGCCCCCCCGGTCCAGCAGGTCGCAGAGAATGGGGGTGAGAGAAGACTCCAAACCTCCCTCCACCCGCTCATTGTAGTGTTGATGCATGTGTGTTCTAAGGTGCATTTAAAACCCAGGAGGGCATGGAGCTACCTGCCAGAGAGCAGCAGGTAAGCGCATGGTCCCTCCTGCTAGCCCTCAATGTCTACGTGTATTTAAAATTGAGAGGTGGGCAACGACGCCAGGGGTGAGGTGTACACCCTGATGGTACTTTGGATTCCGTGTATCGTGCCCAGCCCCAAGATCCTACATGTATGTGTAATGAGAGTGTGAGTAATGTGAATGTCTAAGTTGTGGGATAAAATTGAGGCAGAGGCAGCCAGAAGGGGACAGGGGGGTTAGCCTCCTCTGCACCCTGGTGACATACCCCTACTCCAAGGTCCTGCATGTGTGGGTGGTTGTGGTGGAGCGGGAAGAGGGAGGCAGCTGGAGATGGGGAGGGAAGGAAGGGAGGGGCAAGTGACCCCTCCCTGGGGCCAGCTCCCCCACTGACCCCAGTAGGCACCCCCATACTCCGCGACCCGCCAGGGAAAGGGGGCCCAGGCCCATCCAGACCGGGGCCCAGTGCAGCAGCGCCTCCCGGCCCCACAGAGCCCGGGACAGTCCACCCAACCCCACCACAGAGAAAACTGCACCCACCCCACCATCCACTCATCTTCCAGACTACATAAGGCAATAAACACCCAGGCTGAGATCTTCCTCCACCTCTCCTGTATCTTCCCCTCCTGCAGAGGGAGCTCCTGAGGAGAGGAAAGCTCCTGCAAGATGTGACAATCTCCCCCACCAGTTGAAGAGCCCCCCAGGTGGCTCGATGCACCGGCGGCACCCTGCTCCAGGGCTGGGCCCCCATGCACCCACCCGCCCACAACCCCGGCAACACACCAACCAGGACCCAAGCCCTCGAGGCCCGGCCCGGGCCCCAGCCCAGAGACGGAGCGCCCCCAGAACCTCACGCCCATCCCGGACCCACCCAGGGGCAGCCAGGCTACCAGGTCAGTAACCCACGTCCGTCAGCACAGACCCTCCCCTAGCCCCGCTGCACGCAGCCACGAGGAAACAGTCACCTGAGAGCCAACAGAGCCCCCAACCGGACATGACCGCTACCCCGGGTTGAGCCCCCCAAGGAAGATGCCTCCGGGGAACCCCCCGACGCCCTAAGCCTGTCCCTACCCCCACACCAATCACAACAGTGAAGGCGGGACCAAACTATGACCCCCCACCCCCACTAGATGATGGAGCTGATCAAAGGAGCCCAGAGCAATTGATCTGATGTGGTGGCAGAGGCTGTATCAAGACTAATGTAATCTAATAGATAATTTCTATATTGGTTAGAGTTAAGATTATTTTTATTTTTCCAGTTCATGAGGACTGTTTTCTTGGCTATGCATAGGGCAGTGAAAACCATATGGGCGATATTCTTTTCTGAAGTGACATTATCTAAGCTGCCCAACAAACACACTAAGGGGGAAGTTGGAATGTTACATTTCAGACACTTCGATAAGTCTTCACATACAGTGGGGCAAAAAAGTATTTAGTCAGCCACCGATTGTGCAAGTTCCCCCACCTAAAATGATGACAGAGGTCAGTAATTTGCACCAGAGGTACACTTCAACTGTGAGAGACAGAATGTGAAAAAAAAATCCATGAATCCACATGGTAGGATTTGTAAAGAATTTATTCGTAAATCAGGGTGGAAAATAAGTATTTGGTCAATAACAAAAATACAACTCAATACTTTGTAACATAACCTTTGTTGGCAATAACAGAGGTCAAACGTTTACTATAGGTCTTTACCAGGTTTGCACACACAGTAGCTGGTATTTTGGCCCATTCCTCCATGCAGATCTTCTCGAGAGCAGTGATGTTTTGGGGCTGTCGCCGAGCAACACGGACTTTCAACTCCCGCCACAGATTTTCTATGGGGTTGAGGTCTGGAGACTGGCTAGGCCACTCCAGGACTTTCAAATGCTTCTTACGGAGCCACTCCTTTGTTGCCCGGGCGGTGTGTTTTGGATCATTGTCATGTTGGAAGACCCAGCCTCGTTTCATCTTCAAAGTTCTCACTGATGGAAGGAGGTTTTGGCTCAAAATCTCACGATACATGGCCCCATTCATTCTGTCCTTAACACAGATCAGTCGTCTTGTCCCCTTGGCAGAAAAACAGCCCCATAGCATGATGTTTCCACCCCCATGCTTCACAGTAGGTATGGTGTTCTTGGGATGCAACTCAGTATTCTTCTTCCTCCAAACACGACGAGTTGAGTTTATACCAAAAAGTTCTACTTTGGTTTCATCTGACCACATGACATTCTCCCAATCCTCTGCTGTATCATCCATGTGCTCTCTGGCAAACTTCAGACGGGCCTGGACATGCACTGGCTTCAGCAGCGGAACACGTCTGGCACTGCGGGATTTGATTCCCTGCCGTTGTAATGTGTTACTGATGGTGACCTTTGTTACTTTGGTCCCAGCTCTCTGCAGGTCATTCACCAGGTCCCCCCGTGTGGTTCTGGGATCTTTGCTCACCGTTCTCATGATCATTTTGACCCCACGGGATGAGATCTTGCGTGGAGCCCCAGATCGAGGGAGATTATCAGTGGTCTTGTATGTCTTCCATTATCTGATGATTGCTCCCACAGTTGATTTTTTCACACCAAGCTGCTTGCCTATTGTAGATTCACTCTTCCCAGTCTGGTGCAGGTCTACAATACTTTTCCTGGTGTCCTTCGAAAGCTCTTTGGTCTTGGCCATGGCGGAGTTTGGAGTCTGACTGTTTGAGGCTGTGGACAGGTGTCTTTTATACAGATGATGAGTTCAAACAGGTGCCATTCATACAGGTAACGAGTGGGGGACAGAAAAGCTTCTTACAGAAGACGTTACAGGTCTGTGAGAGCCAGAGATTTTCCTTGTTTGAGGTGACCAAATACTTATTTTCCACCCTAATTTACGAATAAATTCTTTACAAATCCTACCATGTGAATTCATGGATTTTTTTTTCACATTCTGTCTCTCACAGTTGAAGTGTACCTCTGGTGCAAATTACTGACCTCTGTCATCATTTTAAGTGGGGGAACTTGCACAATCGGTGGCTGACTAAATACTTTTTTGCCCCACTGTATCTCGCGCCAAAACTTCTGAACTGGTGGCCAGAACCAGTTCAGAGTGTGGATATAATTGTCCGGTGAATTTGATTGGCAGTGTGAGCAGTTGTTGGTAGACGTAAAGCCCATCTTGAACATCCGATGACCTGTATAGTGCACTCTATGTAATATTTTGTATTGAATTAATTGAAGACTGGGATTTCTAATTAGATGAAAGGTTTTTTTTTTAAACAATGTCTTTTTTATTAAGAGGTTTCCTTTTGTACACATAAACATCAACATATATATTATACATATAGACAGAAAAAAAAGAGAAGGATTACAGATGATCTGTACATTGAGGTTAAGTAGTACATTTAAGCTGTGAAATGAGTCCAAAAATGTATCTTCGGCTGTGAAATAAAAGAAAGAAAAAAAAAGGAAAAAGGGAAAGAAAGAGAAAAAAAAAATAATATAAACAAATGTATAATATATCCCAAAGTAACATAATCCCTGCAAAACAATCCCATTCATTCCCACCCAGGTCACTGCCTGCACCCGCACACTGTATTTAACCACTGTTTGTGAGTGGGAGGGGCAGCGTCCCGCCACCTCAGTAGGATTGCCCTTCTGGCCAACAGGGAACAGAATGATAATGCCTGTTTTTTAGAGGCCGGTAGAAGCACCTCATTCCCACTGATGCCAAACAGAGCAAGAAGGGGGCCGGGGGCCAGCGTCACACTGAGAATTCCGGACAGGGTACGAAAAACCTCTGACCAGAACTGAGTGAGATTGGGACAAGACCAGTACATGTGGACCAGTGAGGCTTCAGCAGTTTTGCATCTGTCACAGTATGGAGTGATTTCAGGGTAGATACGGGATAATCTGGATTTTGAGAAATGGGCTCTATGCACCACTTTGAACTGGATTAAACAATGGCGGGCACATAGTGATGTAGTGTTGACATGTTTGAGTATAGAGGCCCATGTTTCATCAGAGATTGTCATGTTTAAGTCCTCTTCCCACAGTGTCTTGAGCTTGGATGAAGAGGTATGTGTCAAATTTAACATTTTATTGTAAAGCAAGGAAATCAGCCCTCTATTGGTTGGATTGAGTTGTAGAATAGTTTCTAGTAGTGTAGGCTCTGGTGGAGGGCTTGAGCCTGAAATCTGGGAACAAATAAAGTGCCTGACTTGCAAGTATCTGAAAAAGTGTGATGGTGGAAGAATATATTTATTAGCAAGTTGTTCAAATGATGCTAGTTTGTTGGCTATGAATAGGTCCTTAAAGCAAGTTATTCCACTTCTGTGCCATTCCGCAAACCCACTGTCCTGGGTAGAAGGTTTAAAGAAATGGTTAGATGCAATGGGGCTGAGGAGGGAGAAGTCACAAAGTTTAAAATATTTCCTAAACTGGCCCCATATTTTTAATGAGTGCACCACTACAGGGTTGGGAATGAAGTTGAATGAAGAGGATGGGAGTGGAGAACAAAGTGCAGCTGGTAAGGATATACTGTTGTCACTATGCAATTCCATAGTGACCCAGTCAGGACAACCACTCCGATTATGGTAAAAATACCAAAACACCAAACATCGTATGTTAGCAGCTCAATAATAAAAACGAAAGTTGGGAAGTGCAAACCCACCCTCAATTTTAGATTTTTGAAGATGCATCTTATTGAGCCTTGGGCGTTTACCCTGCCATAGATAAGATGAGATGACAGAGTCCAGCTTATTGAAAAAAATGTTGGGAATGAAAATGGGTATGGCCTGGAAAAGGTATAGAAATTTGGGTAGAATGGTCATTTTAATTGAATTGATACGTCCTACCAGAGACATAGAGAGTGGTGTCCAGTGGGTAAGGGACCGCTTCACTTGGTTCAGCAAAGCACTCACATTTTCTGTGAAAAGGTTTTTATGTTTTTTTGTCACTGTGATTCCCAAATATGTAATTTTTGTCATTTCAACTCTGAAGGGCAAGCAGGTGAAGTCTAACATACTGGCTTTGCTACTAAGCGGGAAGAGCTCACTTTTATTAAGGTTCAGTTTATACCCTGAAATCTGACCAAATTGACTAAGCAGATTCAATGCAGATGGTAGTGAGGCTAAGATCATCTGCATAGAGCGAGACCTTATGTTCTGTATTGTTTCTCCAAATGCCGTGTACCTCTTTGCAACTGCGGAACGCAATGGCAAGGGGTTCTATGGCCAGATCAAAAAGCAGGGGGCTGAGAGGACATCCCTGGCGTGTGCCTCTGTGAAGTTTGAAGGGTTTTGACAATTGGAGGTTAGTTCGTATTGTAGCAGATGGTTGAGAATAGAGTAATTTGATCCATGAAGTAAATTTCGCTCCAAAGCCAAATCTATCAAGGACTGCAAAGAGATAATCAAACTCAACTCGATCAAAGGCCTTTTCAGCGTCAAGCGAGACCACACATTCATCAGAGTCTGTAGAGCTGGAGTAGACTATGTTAAATAGCCTCCTTATGTTAAAATATGAATGACGACCTTTAATGAAGCCTGTCTGGTCTTTCGAAATAATTTTTGGAAGAACTATTTCTAGTCTACGGGCAAGTATCTTGGCTAATATTTTAGCGTCTGTGTTCAGTAGAGAAATGGGTCTATAGGAGGCGAATTCCAACGGATCTTTTCCTTTCTTTTTAATAAGTGTAATACAGGCTTCATAGAATGATCGAGGAAGAGATCCTTGTTCCTTGCAGTCCGTGAGGGTTGCACTAAGCTGCGTGGACAGTAATGAAGAGAAGTGTTTGAAAAATTCTGGCGGAAAGCCATCCGGACCTGGACACTTACCAGAGTGCATCGAAGCTATAGCCAAGGAAACTTCTAACTGGGAGATGGGTTCATCCAGCCTTGTTTTAAGTTCTGGTGGAATTTCAGGAATGTCAAGTTTAGCTAAAAACTCATTAATTGCATTACAGTCAGTTTGGGACTCTGAGGTGTAAAGCTGTGAGTAAAAATCCCTGAACACTTCATTGATTTTTCCATGATCTGTGACTATGTTGCCATCTTGTTGTCGAATTTTAAGAATACTTTGCCTTGCCCGAGAACCTTTTAGAAGGCTCGCCAGTAATTTATCAGGTTTGTCACCATGCATATAAAATTTGGATTTGTCATGTAAGAGTAAACGTTCAGTCGAGTACGTTGTGAGTAGGTCAAGTCTTGTTTTAAGTTCTACACGCTTTTTAAATATTTCATGACTCTGTTTGAGAGCATACTGTTCATCAGTCTCCTTAATTTGTTGCATTAACTTGTTCCTTTCATGGGTGGACTGTTTTTTGATTCTTGCCGAATAAGCAATAATCTGGCCTCTGATATACGCCTTAAAGGCATCCCATACGACAAGGCTGGAAGTCTCTGGGGAAGAGTTGGTGGCAAAGTAAAAGCGTATCTCATCCTGGATAAACTTTACAAAATTTTAATCCGACAGGAGGGTCGAGTTGAAACGCCATTGTGCAGCTTTAACAGGAGGATGTGGAAGAGACAGAGACAAAGTAAGAGGGGCGTGATCTGAAATAACTATGCTATGGTAGGCACAGGAGTGGACCTGCTGCAGACAATTAGTGTCAATGATAAAGTAATCAATTCTTGAATATGTATGGTGCACATGTGAAAAATAGGAGTAATCTCTTTTATGAGGATTTAGAGTACGCCAAACATCACACACTCCATATTCTGATAGAAAGGCATGAATGACAGATGCAGATTTGCTTAAAACATTGCTCTTAGTGGATGAGCGATCCAGGGCTGGGTCTAACCAGCAGTTAAAGTCACCCCCCAGAAAAAGAGAGTAGACATTTAAGTCAGGCAAAGAGGAGAATAGTTGATGAAAGGTTTTTAAGCAAATCTGAGACCAGAAGTTTAGGTCTAAGTTAACTGATAAATCCGCTTCCCATTTTGCAATAGGAAGTGATATTGATTCATCTGTTTTAGAAAGCATTCTGTATATTTTGGATAGTAATTTGGGGGTTTTAAGAGTAAGAAATTGAACCACACTTGGTGGTGTTTGTAGTTCAACTTGACCCGGTTTAAATTTCTTTTTTACTATGGATTTAATTTGTTGATATTCTAAAAATCTTTTCTTGTTGATCCCATATTGTGTAACTAGTCCGTCAAATGAAATAAATTCTGTTCCTTCTAGTATATGTTCTAAATATTTGATTCCTTTACCACTCCAATCTGAAAAGTTTATCATATTATTGTTTTGTAATATGTCAGGGTTGTTCCAGATAGGTGTACGTTTGCATGGGATTAATGAAGACGCCGTCAATTTTAGAAACTCCCACCACGCTGTCAGAGAAGAGCTGATGTTGATGCTTTTAAAGCATTCATGTCGTTGGATGTTTGAGCTGATAAATGGTAGGTCTGAGATCTCTAGATTATTGCAGAGTGCTTGTTCTACATCTAGCCAAGGTTCATCTAAGAGGGTATGTTTTAGCCATCCTGAGATAAACTGAAGCCTGTTGGCTAAGAAGTAATGCTGAAAGTTAGGCAGTTCTAACTGAGCTAAGATTTTCAAGTTATTCACATAATGAAAACCTATACTTTGTTTCGGGCGAGTTCCCCATTCAAATGCATGTAATCGTAAGAAATGCACTGGCTTGACGAAATAAAGCGTTTTTGTACAATTTCATATAAATACCTGTAACTTTTGATAGAAGACTCAGACACACATATTTATGGCTTTATCTTATAGACTTCAATATCCCCGTGCTGGGCAAACAGGTTTTGCAGCTGGTTGAGCTAAGATTTTCAAGTTATTCACATAATGAAGACCTATACTGTCATGGTCCTGGGTCCCCTGACCCAGCGTTTTTAGTTCCTTGTGATGTTTGTAATCTTGTACTTGTGTGAGTTATTCTATGGTTTCTAGTTTCAATCCCTTGCCCTTCATGTTTCTCTGTGTCCCCTCTGTTCTGTGTATGTTAAGAGATTTTCTACATTATACATTATTACCAAATCTCTATAATACAATATAATCAAGTGTGCCTTATATTCTAACCAAGTATGCCTTATATTTTGTGTGTTCATATATTTTCACATAACCAAGCTTATTGTTAAAGAGAACATAATGCATTCCTTACCTCAGTGTGTGATGTCAGATAAGCATGATATACTTCTGCATTGTTATTTTCAGTGTATGTGTGCAAGGTCAGATAAGCTGAGATAATGCCTGACCTCTCCCTTTACAGTTAAAAGAGGAAGTACTATGTAACTTACTTTCACTATAAATAAAGAACCAAGCCTGCGCTCAGTGTGTGTGTCTTCTTAGAGACATTCACCCGTGCGCACGTTTTCTAATTACTCTCTGAGTCGGTCTGCAGTTGTCTTATTTCTCTTATCTGTGTTTGAACTAATGTCAACTCCTGACATTAAATTGGTCCTTCGTAGCCGGATAACTGACTGTTATTTTTAACGTCTAGTTTTCCACAGACGGTCTTCATCGGATCCTGACGTCGTGACGCCTGCGCTGGAAAAAATCTGTGCACAGTAAACAAGAAAAACCGGGAGCGTGAATTCGATCTCCGGTCAGCGTCTTATACAGGCCTTCACGGCTCCAGGACCCGATGAGCGCCGGATTCAAAACGCAGCGCCACAGTAAGGTGAATATGAAACACTGCACTCCATCAAGCGCTAAAATACGTTGATATTGAAATTTTCCTTTAAAATAGTGTGTAAACCTGGTTAGCGACGACAGATCTCAGTCGAGAAGGGACTTAGAGACAAACAGGCAAGAGCGAAATTCTAGAAATCGCTGTTAAAAGTTCCGGTTGCTCTGGGAAGCAGCTGTAACGGAACAAGTTCCGGTCGCTCTAGGAGTGGCTGCAACGGAACAGGTTGAAGGTGTTACATAAAAAATACGGAAAATCTCAATAAAAATCATAAAAACGCACTTTGTTTGTGTTGAAATACAGGAGTGAGTTGTCATTTACGACCCAATAAGCGGTCGAACCGCTCCTGAAAATTGTTTTCCTGTGTACACTCACGTATTGGTTGAAGTGGGAATTCGGTTGTGCGTCATCACGTAAAATCAATAACCGCTCTCTCAAATAGTGGGAAAGTAGAAGCCTGTTATTGATAACCCCCCCACTTCTTTGTGCCAAAGACGGTGTCACAGTTCTGACGTAATTAGTTCAAAATGGGTAATTCTAAAACCAAAGTCAAATTAACAGCAGATGAAGAATGGCTAGAAAAAAACTGTCAAAATGCAGGGAGAGTCAGTGCAAATAGGTGGAGAAATCCACATAAAATTTATTGTCCAGCCTGGCAAGGCAAATGCAACCCAGAGTCAATAACTGCTTTAAAAGCTGCTTTGCAAAAAGAACTATATGAGGAAAGAAGTCAAAAGAAAAAAGCAAAACGTGTAGCAGAATGGCAGCTTTTCAAAGCATGGGAGGCAGAAAATGATAAACGCAGTGCTAAACGTGCCCAAAAACAAGAAAATAAAGATAAACAGAAAACTGCAACGAATGATAAGAAACCCCCCCCCCTTATGCACCTCAGCCCACACACACTGCAGCAGCAGCTGCACCAATTCCTACGTCACCACTTCCTGTAATCTCTCCTCACAACCCTTTTCTTCCAGATCCCTATGCAGAGGCAAAACATCACCTTAATCTTATGACTAAACATAATCACTACAAAAAAGAAGGAACTGTAGGTCAGTTTCCAATGGTTGCCTTATCAAATCCTAGGTTTGGGCAACCCTGTGGGCCCGCAGACGGCCAAGGAAACATACCAATAGATGGAGAGCCTCTGATATATGCATTCCGACCCTGGTCCCATAAGGACAGAGAGAATGTGCTAAAAGATGTGCCACCCCTTAACGAAGGTTTCCAGCCGTGGCGAAACGCAGTAGAGTTGATTCGACATGGCTGGGGATTGAACGGCCATGAAATGCTGCAAGTTCTTCAAGATTTATTAGGTTTACGTTTTCCTAGAGCCAGAGGCCAATACACAGGAAATGACCAAAACGGCGACGTGCTAGGACCAGACACTCCTCAGTTAGGACAGGAACTAAATGACTTGTACGGCAGAGTAGAAGTTAATTTAGCCCCAAGGCCAGATTATGGAAAAATAGGAGAGTGCAAACAAAAGGAAGGAGAGACAGCATCAGACTATTTGGATCGCCTACGCCCAGTTTTCAGGCAAAACTCAGGGCTGAATCATGATCCCGATCCACAGTCTGCTTTTCAACAACAATTAAAAAATGCTTTTCTGAATGGCCTGCTGCCCAAAATAAAAGCACAAGTAGACAAACAGTGGGTAACTCAAAATACGGGAACACTGCCCGACGCTCTGCAGCACGCGGAACATGCAGTAAAAATACAAAGAAAGAAAGAAAAAACAGAAGGAGTTTTCGTGATTGACCCAGAGACAGGCTTTATAGCTTTCTCAGGACAGCAAAAAAACACAACAGGCTATAAGCCACGTAAGGGAAAGCAAAAAGCAGGACAAAGAAGAGACAAAAGAGATATGAAATGTTATAACTGTGGTAAAAACGGGCATTTTGCTCGAGACTGTAGAAGTGTAAGCCAAGAACAGGAAAGTGACGATGACAGGCACAGACGACGTGATGAATGACTAGCACAAGAGGAAGGAAGTGAAACAGATGAAGGGGAAGTTTACAATATCGAACAACTACTGCTAGGATCAGAAGCAAAGCCAACAGTTATAGTACACGTGAATGGTGTCCCAGTAAAATTCCTTTGCGACACAGGAGCGTGTAAATCTGTTCTAACAGTAGAAGTCCCAAATGTAACTTTTTCAAAAGACACTCTAATTGTGAAATCAGCCTCAGGACATGTGACAAAACAGCAGTTAACCATCCCCCTCTTTATGTCACATAGAGAAAGTGGCCGTGGCTGCAAAAATCAGTGCATCTATGACCCATCTTGTCCGCTGAATCTGTTAGGAAGAGATGCTTTAACAAAATTAAAAATAGGAGTTATCCCTGAAGAAAGTGGCATGCAAGCCAGACTCCTACTCTCTGACAGTCAGAGCCAAACTGAAGACATTTTTGTTTGTGAAGGTTTAGGTGAGCCAAATTATTACTGGACCTTAGATTTACCAAAACTTGAACCTCTAGAGGCCAAAGCTAATATGTACTTACCTGAACACTCACACAGGCAGGACCCAGCGAAATACCACAACACCCTGTGGTATAAACACGTCCCAGGCCCAGACAAAATTTATGATCAGCAAGTACACAGATTGGGACCACAAAAATTAGTCCTACAACACCTGTATGTGACACAGAGTGGCAATGCAGTATGCTCAGTGTTACAGACAGACGCAGTGCAGTGCATAAACAAAATGTTGAACCCTCATGTATCTGTTGCACGCAACGACCAAACGTCTGAGTTGGGTACAGTGCTGAGATCTGTAGAAATGGACAGATATGACAAAACAGAGTGTGATGGCTGGCAAAAAGGCCGCAGGACAGGCTGCATGAGATATACTTTATGCTGGCCATTAACCACCACGCCGGCTACACACTTAACCACAACAGAACAAGATGAATGACAAGTGTTAACATTTGAAACATACCCTGAACTAGAAAAGCTACCACAAACATTATGGTCTCAAGGACCCACAGATGTAGGCCTAATAAAAGGAGCAGATCCAGTAGTGGTGAAAACTACAACCACATACAGGCCTGTGAAACCACAATATCCCTTGAGTGCAGAGGCGAGAGAAGGAATTGGACCAGTCATAGCAGACATGCAAAAAGCAGGTATTCTCGTGAAAACTAATGAAGCCACGAGTAATACACCAATTTTTCCAGTAAAAAAGGCTAATACAGGAAAATATCGCCTAGTTCATGACCTAAGAGCAATAAACGAGGTAACAGAGCAAATACCTCCAGTGGTTGCTAACCCACACACAATTTTAAATCAAGTAACACCAAAGGAACAGTGGTTCTCTGTAATAGACTTGTCCAATGCTTTCTTTTCTGTGCCTCTACACCCTGACTCACAGAAGCTATTCGGATTCACCTTTGACAATCAAAAGTATACTTATACAAGGTTGCCTCAGGGATTCCAGAATAGCCCCACTCTTTATGCAGAGGCTTTGAGAAAATCAATGTCATCTTGCTCCCTCCCTGCTCCAGGGCAATTCCTGCTGTATGTAGATGATATATTGATTACAGGCCATACACAGGATGAGTGCAAAGCAAACATACTGGCAGTTTTGCAACATCTAGCAGAGCAAGGCCATAAAGTCTCACAGCATAAATTGCAGTTGTGGAGCCAGGAAGTGATATACCTTGGCCACAAACTGACAGGACAAGGCAGGCAGCTGTTAGACAGCAGAAAAGTAGCTGTACAAAATGCTCCTAAGCCAATTACCAAACAACAAATGATGAGTTATTTAGGTCTGTGCAATTTCTGTAGATGCTGGATTCCAGAGTATGCACTGCTGGCCCAGCCACTACAGAACCTCATTTATGGTAAAGACCTAGCATTAAAAGACAAAATACAGTGGACCCCAGAAGCAGAAAAAGCTTTCATTGATTTAAAAATAGCATTGCAAACATGTACCGTCTTAGCATTACCAGACTATGAAAAACCTTTTATTCTCCATGTTGATGGTGCAGGAGGGTACATGAAAGCAGTCTTAACTCAAGCTTTTGGAGAAAAACAATGCCCATTAGCTTTCTATTCATGCAAACTTGACTCTGTAGCTGCTGGATTACCTACCTGTGTTCAGGCATGCGCAGCAGCAGCAGAGGCAGTTAAAAAATGTGCAGACATTGTTCTGGGACATAAGTTGATCATCAAAGTCCCACATGCTGTGACCTCTATTTTGCTCCAAGCAAATCTCTCTTTCCTCACACACGCCAGACAACTTTCTTATGTGGGGATTTTACTTTCGCAATCACACATAACAATAGAGAAGTGTCGCCAGCTGAACCCAAGCACACTTTTGCCGACCCCTCTGAATGGAGAACAACATTGTTGCATTAAAAAATTAGAGGAAGACACAAAACCTCGCACTGATATACATAGTTCCCCCCAGAGCAGTTTCAGTAATGTTTTTGTAGACGGCTCAGCGTCAAAAGACATTTTCGGTAGAAATTGTGTGGGTTACGCGGTCACAACTGTTGATACAGTGGTAGAGGCAAAAGCTCTCAGTTCCTCAAACTCTGCTCAAAGCGCAGAACTGACCGCGGTCATTAGAGCATGTACACTGTACGAAGGTCAAAGTGTCAATATACACACAGACAGCCAATATGTCTATTCAGCAGTTCACCATTTTGCGAAAATATGGCAAAACAGAGGAATGACAACTTCCTCAGGCAACCCAGTTCAACATGCAAACCTTCTAAAAAAGCTATTAGAAGTGATAACATTGCCAAAAGAATTAGCACTATGCAAATGTGCAGCTCATCAGAAAGATGACACAGAAATAACAAAAGGAAATAACTTTGCTGACAAAGCAGCCAAAGCAGCTGCAGAAAAACACATTGATGTTTTAACAACAGAAACCATAGATTTAATACCATTACAAATACTAGCAGATGCACAAAAGACAGCATCACTGAGTGAACAAAAATCTTGGTTGAAAGATGGAGCAGAATTAAAAGACAATCTCATGATGTGCAATGGCAAACCAGTTCTTCCAAAATCTTTGCATAAAACTGCTGCCTTAGTGACACATTCCAAGACTCATGTGTCATCAGGAGGGATGGTTTCTATACTTAATAAACAATTCTATACAAAAAATTTTGAAAGTTCAGCAAAAGAGTTTATTAGAACATGCATGATTTGCCAAAAACACAATGCTCAGGGCAATTTAAGACCAAAGCGAGGCCGGTTTCCTATACCGCCACACCCATTTCACACTATCCACATGGATTTTATTGAACTAAATGAATCTCAATCCTCCAAGTATGCACTTGTGATAATAGATGTATTTTCCAAGTGGCCAGAAATATACCCAGTGAAAAAAGCAGATGCAATCTCAGTAGCAAAATGTTTGTGCAACCATTTCATTCCAACATATGGCATTCCGTCTCTGATAAGATCAGATAATGGTACACATTTTGTAAATGAAGTAATAAGTAAAGTTTCTGAAGCTTTAGGTTTCAGCATAAAACATCACTGTTCTTATCATCCACAAAGTGCAGGATTAGTCGAGAGAACTAACGGCACAATTAAACAGAGATTGAGGAAATGTATGGAGGAAACTAAAAAACCATGGCCTGAATGTCTAAGCTTAGTTAAGCTATGGATGAGAATAACTCAGGGAGCAGGTGGTCTAACACCATTTGAGGTTGTACATGGCAGACCCTTCCCTCTCCCCATAACTAGTGAGCCAATTAATAAATCTATTGCCGAAACAACAATGGCAGAATGGATGACAAAACTGTTTGAGAATAAAGAAGTGATTTTGAACAATCAGCTGCCGTGTGATCCATCTCCAGTCTCTTGCAGGTTGAACCCCGGTGATTGGATTCTGATTAAAGTCCTCCAGCGGAAAAACTGGAGTGCTCCGCGGTGGGAGGGTCCATTCCAGGTGTTGCTGACTACACCGACAGCTTGTAAGATAGCTGAAAGACCTTCGTGGATCCATTAAAGTCACGTGAAGAAAGTGTTTGCACCACAATAAGACGCCGGTTCCCCCGACTCTTTGGTGTCCCCTGGTGGAGGGAAAGGCTGATTGGGTATATCCCGCCTTTTACCTTCTCGCCAGTGGTCTACTCACCTGGAGCCCGGGTGTGCCTGGTCGCCCTGAAGAACAAACACATAATAAAGAGTGACCCATCCCACCAAAGAGAAGAACCAATGACAACACCGGGGACGCCTGAAATAGAGGAAACCAGCCCAATGAATCTAGGAGAAGAAGAGCCACCAGCCCCAGCCCCAAAGCTGTTATGCTTAAGTGCTTGTCACTTTGAACGGAAACGGTTCATGTGCCGCCTGATCTGTCTGATGGCCGTCATCTTAGTGATGATGCTCTTCTGGCTGATACCTGGAAGAGCCCACAGAACAGCACCAACTATTCCCCGTCTCAAGAGGTGGACCCATGACAATTCCCATCTGACCGAAATGACCCAAGATCACATTAACCCTTGGATGAACAATGCCTGGTACCGATACCTATACAATACAATAGAAGAAAAAGACTGTTATGTCTGTTCTCACATGCCTAGTACTTCAGTCTACCCCACCATATATGGTCGCATGACGAACAGTCACTGGCAAAGTGAATGTGCAGCAAGTTTCGCCAGCATTGGAAGACAACATTATGCAATCAGAATTGGAGCTTCACTCCCATGGGCAAAAGGCCTGAAGGATGGAACCTGTGACGACAAATTCTGGGTAGATATGACAGTAAAAAACAGAAATGCTTCTGTCCCTTTCCCTGTTTTTATGACCCCTACAGAGAAGCAGCATCCTCTGTGCTTCTACCAAGCAGCAGAGCAAGGACGCCACCCCCTGGGCCAGACCAGCAACTGCAACACAACCTATGGAACAGTACCATACGGGACAGTCAAACTACATCGACAGGTAAATGGTACTTATTGGGTACAAGGTATGGCATGGCTGTGCGGACAGCGTGCATACTTTATGCTGCCACCCAATTGGTCAGGATGCTGTGCACCTATCTTCATTTCAGATCACACTTTTAAGATAACAGTGCACAACAAGACCAGAGTTAAGCGCGATGTAGAAATCAAGCCTCATGATTCAATCCTTGGAACTGACGTTCCAGAGAACTTCAAACTCTGGAACACCGGCGAGAAGGTAGTCCACGCTCTGTTTCCCTGGACAGGAGTAGGAAAGCACGCACTACGAATAGAGACTTTAGACTATCGTTTTGGACTGTTTTTGAATGCTTCCACCCGCATTGACAAATCACAGAATGAAGAAATTGATGCAATCCGCATCACTGTCATGCAACACCGAGTAGCTTTAGACATTATTCTTGCAGAAAAAGGAGGTCTCTGCATATTGTTTAACAAGACATGTTGCACTTACATACCTGACAACATACACTCATTAAACATGACAAATGCTTTGAATGTTCTGAAACAACTGAGAGACGCTCAGCAACAGGACTACGTAACCGATGAGCAAGGCTGGTGGGACTGGTTGCTGAACGGCTCCTGGAAATCTTTGCTGATTAAAGGACTGTTGGCCCTCTGCAGTATGATGTTACTATTTTGCATTTTTGCTGCTTGCATTATCCCTTGTCTGAGACGCATGGTGATGAATATGTTTAACCATACTTTAGGAAATTATGTCTTGATCCAGAGAAATGTTGAGGATCCCTTTCGCCAGTATGATATGCTAAACATGGAGGAAAGAGTGGAGAATTTCTATTCTTATTAGGAGCTGTTGTTTAAATACTTCACTGAATGACATGCAAGTTGAAAATGTGATTTAACAAGTGACTATGCATTGATATAAACCTGTGAAATATATTAACATCAGGAGGGAAATGTTAAGAGATTTTCTACATTATACATTATAACCAAATCTCTATAATACAATATAATCAAGTGTGCCTTATATTCTAACGAAGTATGCCTTATATTTTGTGTGTTCATATATTTTCACATAACCAAGCTTATTGTTAAAGAGAACATAATGCATTCCTTACCTCAGTGTGTGATGTCAGATAAGCATGATATACTTCTGCATTGTTATTTTCAGTGTATGTGTGCAAGGTCAGATAAGCTGAGATAATGCCTGACCTCTCCCTTTACAGTTAAAAGAGGAAGTACTATGTAACTTACTTTCACTATAAATAAAGAACCAAGCCTGCGCTCAGTGTGTGTGTCTTCTTAGAGACATTCACCCGTGCGCACGTTTTCTAATTACTCTCTGAGTCGGTCTGCAGTTGTCTCATTTCTCTTATCTGTGTTTGAACTAATGTCAACTCCTGACAGTGTAGTCTGTGTCTGCATGTTTGAGTTCCCCTCTGTGTCTCTCGGTTCTTAGAGTCCTCTGCCTTATGGTTTATGTCTCTGTGTTTCTTAGTTGCTGTCTCCACTGTGTCAAGTTTGCGTCTCTGTATGATACTTCCTGTTTTACTTTGATGGTCCGTGTCTTATGTGAATGTGTCCTGCTTTGCTTGTCTCGTCAGTCCTGATTTCTCCCAGCTCTGCCCTCCTTTTGTGTCTCATTCCCCTCGTTACTTCCCAGTGTATTTAAACCCTGTGTTTCTCTGAGTCAGTGTCGCGTTGTCCCTCATGCTGTGTGGATCTCCCTGTGTCTCTCTGTGGGTTTAGTTTGTGAGTTTCCAGTTTAGTTTGCTTTGTTTGACTTTCTCCTGCCAGCGAATAAAGCCGAGTTGTTTGTGTTTAAACTTCGTGCCTGAGTGCTTGCCTTTTGGGTCCAACTCCTGCCTGCCGCACAGCGATTCATGACATATACTTTGTTTCGGGCGAGTTCCCCATTCAAATGCTTGTAACAGTGAGAAACGCACTGTCTTGACGAAATAAAGCTTTTTTGTACAACTTCATATAAATAGCTGTAACTTTTGATAGAAGACTCAGACACAAATATTTATGGCTTTATCTTATAGACTTCAATGTCCCCGTGCTGGGCAAACAGGTTTTGCAGCTGTTTGAGCTAAGATTTTCAAGTTATTCACGTTGTCATGGTCCGCGGCCCGGCGTCTGAGGTGCTGATGGGATGCCCACGCCCACGGGCGTGGCTGTTAACTCCACACCTGCACCCCATCCCAGGCGATCATCAGGTGGACCATTTGATCCAGCCCAGCCTGCTGCTCCACGCCAGTCCGTAGTCATCTCACAGCGGTAACGTACACCTGCGGGAAAGCGATTGTGAAAACTCATCTGTCTGAACTAGCGCTTATTCTGTCCTGTGCACTCAGATAACAACTCGGCGTGTTTTTTGAGCCACCTGCCTGTCCACCCACCCGTCTGGATTTTGGATCGCCTTCAGTACTCGCCACCTCGACTTTCCTGGAGCTCCCCCGCGGACCCTCACCCCTCCCTCCGGCTCCCACGGCCCCAGTCATTGTAAGACTCATACTCTTCCCCCACGTATGCTGCTATTTCCCTGCGCCCCAATAATTCTTTTCCTTTTTTTGTTGCAGCCTCCCACAGTCCCGTTTTCGGCGTTCCTGCGCGACTCATCTCCCGGTCCCTTGGTTTCTCTAGTTTCACGCGTGTTTTCCTTCTACCCTCCCGGGACACCTTCAGTTAAAATAAAGTTTATTTTCTCATACTCCTGTGTGTGTTGGCTCTGCTTCTGGGTCCAGCTTGTGCGCTGAACTTTGGTTCATGACAGTACGGACTGGCCAGTATGGACCCAGCAGACCCACTCCACTCCGCCATTAACAAACAGGGCGCTATTCTTGGTCGCCACGATCAGCAGCTCCAATCACTCCAAGACCGTTACCAGGAGCTTAGTGACACTCAGGATCAGCTGCGAGCCAAGCAGCCCGACCCCGTGCACCGCAACGTTTCACCTCCGCCGCTGGAGCCCTTCCACGGGGAGTTAGACCTCTGTGGGGGGTTCCTTTTCCAGTGCTCCTTATTCTTCAGCCGTACGCCGCACGCCTTCCCCACGAATGCTGCTAAAATTTCCCACTTTGTGGGGTTGTTACGGGGACGAGCTTTAGCATGTGCTGAGGCTTATTTAACCTCTCACCCCATTCGTGGTTGCGATTATGACTATTTTCTGGAGGAGTTCAAGGCGACGTTCTCCCCTCAAGTCTCGGAGGACGACGCCGCACAGAAATTGCTGGGGCTCCGTCAGGGGCGGCGCAGTATTGCTGAGTACATAGTCGAGTTTCGTACCAGGGGTTGGCCGTGGGTTGGCCCGATTCGGCCCTCCGTGGGGTCTTTTTACGTTCGCTAAACGACCAGATGAAAGACCAACTAGCGTTCCACGAGGAAACGAAATCCTTTGAAGAATTGGCTTCCCTCGCCCGCAGGATCGATAGACGCCTGCGGGAGAGGGATGCCGAGCGGCGGCTTAAGCCTATGGGCTCCGTATTGCGCCCCGGGATTCGTGTTTCTTCATCCCCACCCACGGCTGCATGTGCGCGTTCTCCATCGCCTCCTCCGCCCGAACCCATGCAAATCGGATGCTCTCGGCTTTCTCCGGAGGAGAGGGAACGCCGATTTCGGGCTGGGGACTGCCTGTACTGCGGGAGGCCCGGTCATCGCATCGCTGTTTGCCCGGTCCGCCCAAACGAACCGGCCCACCGGTAAGTCCGGGGATACGGGTGGGCGGCACTTTAAGCACAACTAGACCCCGATTGTTACTGTCCGTTACCATCGTGACTAATAACCAGACTTTTACATGCCCCGCGCTGGTGGACTCCGGGGCGGAACAGAACCTCATGGATGAGAAACTGGCTAAGAGGTTAGAGGTATCTCTTACTCTGCTCGAACCGCCCATCCCTGCGTCTACGTTGAATAATCAGGTGTTTGCTTTTATCACCCACCAAACCGCGCCAGTACAGTTAGTCACATCAGGAAACCACAAGGAGCAGCTGTCCTTTTTCACTTTCCCCTCCCCTGACACCCCACTTATCTTAGGTTACCCCTGGCTACAGAGGCATAATCCTCACATTGATTGGGCCGGAAAGAGAATCGCTAGCTGGAGTTTGTTTTGTCTGGCGAACTGCTTGGGGTCAGCCGTTCCCCCCGCCTCAGCGGAACGGATTCCAGTCCCGCCACAAGCACTAGACCTCTCTTCCGTTCCCCCCGAATATCACGATTTACGGCAGGTGTTCAGTAAAGACGAGGCGCTCTCACTACCACCTCACTGACCATATGACTGCGCCATTGATTTACTCCCGGGAGCTTCGCTGCCCTCTAGCAGATTGTACAACCTGTCTCGTCCCGAAAGAGAAACTATGGTGAATTACATCCAAGAGTCGCTAGCAGCAGGAAGAATCAGGCCGTCATCCTCCCCCGTCGCTGCGGGTTTTTTCTTTGTGGGAAAGAAGGACGGGTCGCTCCGACCGTGCATCGATTACCGGGGTTTAAACGACATCACTGTTAAGAATAAATATCCCCTCCCGCTAATCAATTCTGTTTTCGACTCACTCCAGGAAGCCACAGTCTTCACCAAGCTGGACCTGCGGAACGCCTATCACCTGGTTCGCATACGAGAGGGTGACGAATGGAAGACCGCCTTCAATACTCCATTAGGGCACTTCGAATATGTAGTGATGCCGTTTGGGTTAACCAACGCCCCGGCGGTTTTTCAGGCCCTGGTCAATAACGTGTTACGGGATTTCCTGAACGTGTTTGTTTTTGTGTACCTGGATGATATCCTGGTTTTTTCCAGAACGCTCGAGGAACATCACATCCATGTGAGGAGCGTGCTACAGCGGCTGCTCGAAAACAGATTGTACGTCAAGGCAGAGAAATGTGAGTTCCACGCTTCATCTCTGACATGACATGACACACGTAATGAAAACCTATACTTTGTTTCAGGCGAGTTCCCCATTCGAATGCATGTAATCGTAAGAAACGCACTGTGTTGACGAAAGAAAGCGTTTTTGTACAACTTCATATAAATCGCTGTAACTTTTGATAGAAGACTCAGACACACATATTTATGGCTTTATCTTATAGACTTCAATATCCCCGTGCTGGGCAAACAGGCTTTGCAGCTGTTTGAGCTAAAAGGCTTTATTTTGTCAAGACAGTGCGTTTCTGACTATTACATGCATTCGAATGGGGAACTCGCCCGAAAAAAAGTATAGGTTTTCATTATGTGAATAACTTGAAAATCTTAGCTCAAACAGCTGCAAAACCTGTTTGCCCAGCACAGGGATATTGAATTCTTTTTTTTTTGTGGGTGTGATCACCAGTGTGTACACCTGTGAGCATGGACGCGCTTGTTTTTTTTAAAAGGTTTCTTCATGTAATGATCTGCTAGAGGCTGTGGGGGGGCCACAGCCCCGTCCTCCAGGGCATGAAGCAGGTATGGAGGAGATCAAAACTCCAGACATCCAGAGGCCCCCAGAACACAAGAGACCAAGGAAGACCAACAGAGGGGCAGCCGCGCCACTGTCCCAGAAAGAGCTGAGGAGAGTCCCAGATGAGGGCTCACTCAGCAGCCGCGGAGCAGAAGCCAGGGGGGGGTTGCAGTGACGTGCCCGTGAGCTCCGCTGGCAGCCAGCCGTGCCTGAGTGACCGAGCCCCAGGCCAAGAGGCCGTGGGCACCCCACCTCCGAAGTGGCCCGAGCGAGCCCCAGGCTCCAGGCCCCGATAAGCGGCCGCCAAGGAGTGAGCCGTTGTGTACTTGGATGCCCATCCCCAGACACAAAGAACCACCAACGCACCGATGTCTGAGGGAGTCCGCCACTGGCAGGGGAAGTGGTGGTGGGGGGAGATAGGCCTCCAAACCTTGGAGGGCCTGAGATGTCCCCAGAGAGGTGGCATCTGATACCCAACCTGACATATAGACACAGACATACAGGCACACACATATACAAACATCCATTCCCGCCCTCATGCTCTCATATGCATGGCGCCGAGTATGGCAGCCTCGTCGCGAGCTCCCCCAAGCAACAGCTTTTTTCTGTGTTTAATTTGACTTTTCCTTGATTTTTTCGGGAGTAGCACATGTCTCCTTGTGTACGACCGACAAACCTTACTGGACATAAAAGACGGTCTTTCTTATAACTTTCCAGAGTTCAAGTTTTGCAACACGGACGCTCCGTTTGTAGACCCCCCATTCATCTCACCTGAGACGCCTTTGTTCTCTGGCCCTGGAGGCCGCAAACGCCGACACAGAGGGAGAAGATCTGGCATTCTGGTTCGACTGAGACGGCGCACTAACAGACCAGTTTATTACTGGCTAATGTGCAGTCTCTGGAGAACAAGCTGTGCGAGCTTCGGGCATGGATCTCATTCCAGCGAGAGATGCGGGACTGCTGCGTGATCTGCCTCACAGAAACCTGGCTATCGGACAAGGTACCGGACTCCACAATACAACTACCGGGGTTCTCCGTGCATCGCACGGACAGGTCACAGGATTTTACTGGGAAAAGCAGAGGCGGTGGTGTATGTTTCATGATCAACAACAGCTGGTGTGATTATGCGAACGTGCACCCGGTCAAATCCTTCTGCTCACCGGACCTGGAGTACCTGATGATTAAGTGCCGGCCATTCTGGCTACCAAGGGAATTTACAGCAGTGATTATTACGGCTGTTTACATTCCCCCACAAGCCGACACTGACCGAGCACTCAGGGAGCTGTACAGCGCGATCAGCAGCGAGGAAACCGCACACCCAGAGGCAGCGTTTATCACGACCGGGGACTTTAATAAGGGAAACCTGAAGAAAGTCTCACCCAAACTCCACCAACACATCCATTTTAACACTCGTGGAGACCGGCTACTTGACCACTGCTACACCTCTTTCCGGGATGCGTACAAAGCCCTCCCCCGCGCCCCATTCGGCCAATCAGATCACCGCTCCATCCTGCTCCTGCCCGCCTACAGGCAGAAGCTGAAACAGGAAGCTCCAACCCGGAGGGCGGTGCACTGTTGGACGGACCAATCGGAGTCTGCGCCGCGGGACTGTTTTGATCACGCAGACTGGGAAATGTTTCACGTGGCTGCTAGGGACATTGATGAGTACAGACTCAGTCTGCGGATTTATCAGGAAGTGCGTGGAAGATGTCGTCCCATCCAGAACAGTTAAATCCTTCCCAAATCAAAAACCCTGGATTAACGGAGATGTTCGCGCGGCACTGGCGGCACGGAGCACCGCCTTTGCCTCCACAAACACATCGGACTACAAACACGCACATTACCAACTCCAGAAGACGATCAAAGCAGCCAAACGTGAGTACAGGGACAGGGTGGAGCAACAGTTTGACAACCCTCGGAGTATGTGGCAGGGACTAAACACGATCGCAGACTTTAGAGGGAAAACCAGCACACCGCAGACCACGGCCTCTCTGAGGATCTAAACGTATTCTACGCTAGATTCGACACAGCGAACACCATGAGACCGGACACTGTGCGCACCGCGGATGACATCAGTGCGCACACTGTGTCTGAGGAGGATGTGCGGAAGTGCTTCAGGAAGGTCCGTTGTCATCACAACCATTATGTCAGTCACCCTCAGTTCAGCCTCCTGTTCAGCAGCCACTAGCCCTGCATCCTGTGTCAGTTGCTCCACCTGTAAAACAATACAAGTCAATTCAACCCGAAAGACACTGTTCCTCGCCCATCCATTCCAAGCAGAGAGAAATCTAATAATAATGTAATCATCCCTCAACAGCTGACCAGTTTTGAGACTGTGATGCACTCCAGGGCCCCCCCAGAGGCTGGGTTTCAGTCCTCAGCAGACTGGGGGCTGAAACCCCCCAGTCTGCTGGGGGCCAGGGGTCTGGACCCCCTGGAGGTCCAGACCCCTGGAGGTTAAGAAACCAGGGGTTCTTAACCTGGCTTCTTAACTGAGCATGCTCGATGCTCAGGCATCGACTCTGCCAGCAGCTGCTATGTGTTTGCAGCTGCTTGCAAATACATGCAGCCTGCTATGTGTTTGCCAGAAGCCACCGTGTCTGCTGGTCCTGTTCTGTCCCTGCCAGAGACCCGTGCGGCTGCTGGTTCTGTCCTGCCCCTGCCCGAGACCCGTGCGCCTGCTGGTTCTGTCCTGTCCCTGCCAGAGGCCCGTGCGCCTGCTGGTCCTGTTCTGTACCAGCAGGCACAGCAGTGGATGAGGCTGCTGCTCCACCAGCAGCCTCATCCACTGCCAGAGGCCCGTGCGGCTGCTGGTTCTGTCCTGTGCCTGCCAGAGGCCCGTGCGGCTGCTGGTTCTGTCCTGTCCCTGCCAGAGGCCCGTGCGCCTGCTGGTCCTGTCCTGTCCCTGCCAGAGGGCCGTGAGCCTGCTGGTTCTGTCCTGCCCCTGCCAGAGGGCCGTGCGCCTGCTGGTTCTGTCCTGTCCCTGCCAGAGGCCCGTGCACCTGCTGGTTCTGTCCTGTCCCTGCCAGAGGCCCGTGCGCCTGCTGGTCCTGTTCTGAACCAGCAGGCACAGCAGTGGATGAGGCTGCTGCTCCACCAGCAGCCTCATCCACTGCCAGAGGCCCGTGCGGCTGCTGGTTCTGTCCTGTCCCTGCCAGAGGCCCGTGCGCCTGCTGGTCCTGTCCTGTCCCTGCCAGAGGCCCGTGAGCCTGCTGGTTCTGTCCTGCCCCTGCCAGAGGCCCGTGCGCCTGCTGGTCCTGTCCTGTCCTGTCCCTGCCAGAGGCCCGTGCGCCTGCTGGTTCTGTCCTGCCCCTGCCAGAGGTCCGTGCGCCTGCTGGTTCTGTCCTGCCCCTGCCAGAGGCCCGTGCGCCTGCTGGTCCTGTTCTGAACCAGCAGGCACAGCAGTGGATGAGGCTGCTGCTCCACCAGCAGCCTCATCCACTGCCAGAGGCCCGTGCGGCTGCTGGTTCTGTCCTGTCCCTGCCAGAGGCCCGTGCGCCTGCTGGTCCTGTCCTGTCCCTGCCAGAGGGCCGTGAGCCTGCTGGTTCTGTCCTGCCCCTGCCAGAGGCCCGTGCGCCTGCTGGTCCTGTCCTGTCCCTGCCAGAGGCCCGTGAGCCTGCTGGTTCTGTCCTGCCCCTGCCAGAGGCCCGTGCGCCTGCTGGTCCTGTCCTGTCCTGTCCCTGCCAGAGGCCCGTGCGCCTGCTGGTTCTGTCCTGTGCCTGCCAGAGGCCCGTGCGCCTGCTGGTTCTGTCCTGCCCCTGCCAGAGACCCCTGCGCCTGCTGGTTCTGTCCTGTCCCTGCCAGAGGCCCGTGCGCCTGCTGGTCCTGTTCTGAACCAGCAGGCACAGCAGTGGATGAGGCTGCTGCTCCACCAGCAGCCTCATCCACTGCCAGAGGCCCGTGCGGCTGCTGGTTCTGTCCTGTCCCTGCCAGAGGCCCGTGCGCCTGCTGGTCCTGTCCTGTCCCTGCCAGAGGGCCGTGAGCCTGCTGGTTCTGTCCTGCCCCTGCCAGAGGCCCGTGCGCCTGCTGGTTCTGTCCTGTCCCTGCCAGAGGCCCGTGCGCCTGCTGGTCCTGTCCTGTCCCTGCCAGAGGGCCGTGAGCCTGCTGGTTCTGTCCTGCCCCTGCCAGAGGCCCGTGCGCCTGCTGGTTCTGTCCTGTCCCTGCCAGAGGCCCGTGCGCCTGCTGGTTCTGTCCTGTTCCTGCCAGAGGCCCGTGCGCCTGCTGGTCCTGTCCTGTCCTGTCCCTGCCAGAGGCCCGTGCGCCTGCTGGTTCTGTCCTGCCCCTGCCAGAGGCCCGTGCGCCTGCTGGTTCTGTCCTGCCCCTGCCAGAGGTCCGTGCGCCTGCTGGTTCTGTCCTGTCCCTGCCAGAGGCCCGTGCGCCTGCTGGTCCTGTTCTGAACCAGCAGGCACAGCAGTGGATGAGGCTGCTGCTCCACCAGCAGCCTCATCCACTGCCAGAGGCCCATGCGGCTGCTGGTTCTGTCCTGTGCCTGCCAGAGGCCCGTGCGCCTGCTGGTTCTGTCCTGTTCCTGCCAGAGGCCCGTGCGCCTGCGGGTTCTGCTCTGCCCCTGCCAGAGGCCCGTGCGCCTGCTGGTCCTGTCCTGTCCCTGCCAGAGGCCCGTGAGCCTCCTGGTTCTGTCCTGTCCCTGCCAGAGGCCCGTGTGCCTGCTGGTTCTGATCTGTTCCTGCCAGAGGCCCGTGTGCCTGCTGGTTCTGATCTGTTCCTGCCAGAGGCCCTTGTGCCTGCTGGTTTCCATCTGTTCCTGCCAGAGGTCCCCGCACCTGCTGGTTTTGTCCTGTGTGTTCCAGGGGCCCCTGTGCCCACTGGTCCTGAGACTGTTCTCGCTGGAGGGCCCGAGGAGCCCGTCCAGCCTTTTGCATCGTCAGCTGGAGGGCCGGAGGAGCCCGTTCAGCCACCAGCTGCTCCACCAGCAGCCTCATCCTTGCTTGCAGACGCAGTTTCATCCATGCCGCCGCCTGCTGCAGCGCCTTCGTCTCCAGCTTCCACGCCTGGTCCGGCTCCGGCTTCATCCTCGCCTGGTCCAGCTTCAGCATCACCCACGCCTGGTCCAGCTTCAGCATCATCAGCGTTGCCTGCAGCAGTCTCTTCATTAGCATCATCAACGTCGCCTGGTCCAGCCTCTGGCTCAGCTTCGCCTGGTCCAGCCTCTGCCTCAGCTTCAGCTTCGCCTGGTCCAGCGTCTGCTTCAGCTTCAGCTTCGCCTGGTCCAGCGTCTGCTTCAGCTTCAGCTTCGCCTGGTCCAGCGTCTGCTTTAGCTTCATCTGCTTCGCCTGGTCCAGCGTCTGCTTTAGCTTCATCTGCTTCACCTGGTCCAGCCTCCGCATCCGCTTCAGCCTCGCCTGGTCCAGCCTCCGCATCCGCTTCAGCCTCGCTTGGTGCAGCCTCCGCATCCACTTCAGAGTCGTCTGGTCCAGCCACTGCTTCATCCTCGTCTGGTCCAGCCTCCGTGTCTTCATCCTCGTCTGGTCCGGCTCCCGCATCACCTGCAGTGGCCTCTGCATCAGCTTCGTCTTCACCTGGTCCGGCTTCAGCCTCGCCTGATTCAGCCTCCGCATTCGCTTCAGCGTCGCCTGGCCCAGCTTCGGCTTCAGCCTCTGCCTTGTCTGGTCCAACCTCCGCTTCGCCTGGTGCTGCAGGTGCCACGCAGCCTTCGGGTCCCCTTATACCACCTCCACATCGTCGGTCATCTGCCAGGCCGCTTGTTGGGGATCATCGCCACCATGGCCGCCCTCCGGACTTCTGTTGCCGCCATTGCCTTCCGCGTGGCCGGCCTCCAGGCTTGCATTCCCGCCGCTGTTGCCGTCCACACGATCGGACCCCAGAACTGCTTCCTCACCGTTGCCGTCCGCACGGTCGGCCCCCAGAACTGTTTCCTCGCCGTTGCCGTCCGCACGGTCGGCCCCCGGAACTGTTTCCACGCCACTGCCTACGGCGTGGCCGGCTTCCAGGCTTGCATTCCCGCCGCTGCCAGTGCAGCCCCACTGCTGCTGCCATTCGCATGGTCGGCCTCTGGAACTGCACTGTTTTGGCCTCCTGCGCTGTCGGCCCCCTGAACTTGGCCATCTGGGCCTTTTTGGACTCTGTCCCTCCGTCCTGGGCCCCCTCCGCCCACCCTGGTCGGGTTGTTTTCTGTTTTGTTTTGGTCCGTTTTTGTGTTTCTGCTGGGCTGTCTGGAGCCAGCCCTTGAGGGGGGGTACTGTCATGGTCCTGGGCCGGTGACCCAGCGCTTTTAGTTTGTTATTGTCATGGTCCTGGGTCGGTGACCCAGCGCTTTTAGTTTGTTATCATTTTCATGATGATGATGATGATTGTTTGAGTTCTATGTGTTATATTCGGTCTGCCTTTGAGTCTTGCATCTGTGTCTCTGTCTGTCTATGTTGTCAACCCGTCTGTTTGTGAAGCTGTCTGTTTAGTTCTGTGTCTTGCTTGGTTCCCTGTGTTTGAGTTTCCTGCTTTATTGTGAAGGTCTCTGTGTGATGTGAGTGTGTTCAGTTTACATTTCCCCTGTCCCGTCAGCTCCGATTCCTCCCAGCTGTGTTGCCCTCCTGTCTCTCATCCCCTGATTACTGGTGTGTGTATTTAAGCCCTGTGTGTTCTCCTGCCTGTTGCCGGTTTGTCTGTATTACGCCGTGTCAGTCTGTGTTCCACGGTGTCCTGTTCCTCGTCTGCGTCTGCGTCTCTCTGCTTCTCATCCCGTTGTCGTATGCTCCCAGGTCTGTTATTTTTTTAGTTCTCCCAGTTTAGGTGTCTTCAGTTATTTGTTATGCCCCACTGTCTGTGAAGGTTCTCAGTCATCCAGGTCATCATAGTCAAAGGAGCTTGCAAAGAAAAGCGTCTGGACTTCTTTAAGTTACTTGAAGACGTTTCACCTCTCATCCGAGAAGCTTCTTCAGTTCTGAGCTGTGTGAGCTAAGATGTTAAGTTATTCACATAATGAAAACCTATACTTTGTTTCGTGCGAGTTCCCCATTCAAATGCATGTAATAGTCAGAAATATAAATCCAAGCATCACACCTACTCCGAAGTTGATCCTCTTATCTGCCATGGGGGCTACCATTTCCCAGGCATCCCAGGCATCCCAGGCATCCCATCCCTTGCTGGGAAATGGTAGCCCATTTCCCAGCAAGGAGCGGTATGACAGCGTGGAGCTCCACGCCGTTCATATGTGTTGGGCCATAGCCTCCAATAGCATACACCATCCCATCTAGGACAGCGGTAGCAAAGCAGCTGCGAGACTTCGTCATGGGTGCCACAGGCTGCCACTCCTTCAGCTTCGAGACATACTTCTCCACAGACTGGAGGTAATACTGGCCGTCATAGCCTCCCAGGGCATACAGCTCTCCGGCCAGGACCACTACACCGAGAGTGCTGCGACACTCTGCCATACGCTCCACTGAAGACCACGTGTTGGTTTCGGGGTCCCAGCTTTCGACTGTGCTCTCGTGCCTCCGATAGCTAATGCCCTGCCTCATATGTGTGGCGATGCCTCCCACAACATAAACTTTGTGGTCCAGCACCGCCACTCCAAATTAATATCTGGGTACACTGAGAGGGGCCAGTCCTATCCATGAATCCGTCTGAGGGAAATACATTTCCGTGCTTTCCAATGTGGCAAACAGTCCAGCCTTGCCTCCTACTGCAAGCAGCACCTTTGGGACACACCTGGGTCGTGCAGACAACACAGTCTGATAGGACAGCCGGTGTTCAGGCATAAAGTGATATTTGAGGGCCTCATTGAGCAGATGCTTGCAGGCGTGGTCATCTCGTATAAGATGGTTGGCTTCATATAGGCGAGTGAGGAATTTGACGCTGAGCAGCGGAAGGCGAACACAGTGCAGCAGTTGAGCCAGATGCTGCTGTCTCTCAGTTACATCATATTTGATCCATGATTCGAGGGCATAAAATACAGTCTCCTCTGTGACTACCTTAAGGCAATCATTGGACACAATTTCATCCAACTCGGCTCTCGTCAGTTCATAAAACTCCTCCGTTTGACAGACTTCCTCAAAGTTCTCACAGATGAACTTTGTTGCGGCCAAGCACAGGTCATGACAGCCGTAAGTCTCTGCAAAGCGGGAAATGCCTATACAGTTTCCAGCGTCCAGCTGGCTCTCTAAGAAGGAACAACACTCCTTAAGTACAAGCTTAACCTGGAGTAAGTTGGCAGCGGGTAGCAAAGATTCCACTGTCTCCTGGGAGATAAACACCGTCCCGGTATAAGCATACTCCACTATAGCCTGCAAGGCAGCTTCATCAATGCACTGGAACTCCACCTCAGAGGTCTCCTTTTCTGACAGGTTACACGTAAACATGGCCTTGAAATAAGGACTGATGCTGGCCAGCACTACTTTGTGGGCATGGATCTTGGCATCACCCACACGCAGCACAATGTCACATAGTTCGTGATCCTGCCGCAAGAGCTGGAGGCCTTGCACCAGCTCCTCTGAGTGAGAACGTGTCAGACTTGCAAACATATAGGACTGGTCCTGCTGGTCCATCTGTAGTTTACAGCCCGTCTGGCGTGCCGCTGTAATGACCGATTTTGCAGTGGCGACGACAGCGAAGCCCGGGCGGCTATCAAGAAAACAACTAAATGCAACTAAATAAAGCCTTTTTGTACAACTTCATGAAGTTGGCTGTAACTTTTGATAGAAGGCTCAGACTCACATATTTATGGCTTTATCTTATAGAATTCAATATCCCCGTGCTGGGTTTTGCAGCTGTTTGAGCTAAGATTTTCCAGTTTTTCACATAATGAAAACGTATACTTTGTTTCATGCGAGTTCCCCATTCAAATGAATTGAAATCGCAAGAAACGCACTGTCCTCACGAAATAAAGCGTTTTTGTACAACTTCATATACATCTTATAGAATTCAATATCCCCGTGCTGGGCAAACAGGTTTTGCAGCTGTTTGAGCTAAGATTTTCAAGTTATTCACATAATGAAAACCTATACTTTGTTTCGGGCGAGTTTCCCATTCGTAACAGTGAGAAATGCACTGTCTTGACGAAATAAAGCGTTTTTGTACAACTTCATATAAATAGCTGTAACTTTTGATAGGAGACTCAGACTCACATATTTATGGCTTTATCTTATACAGGTGGAGGTGACACAAACCACCTGCAACTCAACACCTCAAAGACTAAGGAACTGGTTGTGGACTTCGGGAGGTCCAGAGAAGGTCCACTGCCGGTTCAGATAGAGGGGGAGGAGGTGGAGGTGGTCAACAAGTACAAGTACCTCGGGCTGTGGGTGGACAATAAACTGGACTGGTCATGCAACACAGAGCACCTGTATAAAAAAGCCCAAAGCCGACTGTACTTCCTCAGGAAGCTGAGGTCTTTTAACATCTGCAGGAAGCTCCTGAGGATGTTTTACCAGTCGGTGGTTGCTGGAGTACTTTTCTATGCTGTGGTGTGCTGGGGGAGCAGCACAGCAAAGAAGGACTCATCCAGGCTGGAGAAACTGATCAGGAAGGCTAGCTCTGTGGTCGGCATGAAGCTGGACACTCTGGTGAGAGTGGCAGAGAAAAGGACATTAAAGAAACTGATGGACATTATGAACAATGCTGGGCATCCTCTGCACACGGCCATTAACAACCAGAAGAGTCTTTTCAGTGACAGGTTGGTTCTCCCCAAGACAAGAACTAACAGACTTAAAAACTCCTTTGTCCCACACGCCATCAGACTGTTTAACTCCTCTCTGGAGGGGAGAGGGAGGGGAAACAGGAGGACAAAGGAGGGGGGAACAACTAAGCTGTAGTGCCTCTTCACCTCACTGCACCTTGTGCAATACTTTTTGTAAATAGTCAATGGTGCAATAGACTCAATACTTGAAATGTGCAATTCACTTGTATTTTTATTTTTATTCCTATTTATTCTATTTATCCCCTTCGTATATTTTATTTATATTTGTCTCTGTATTTATATATGTGTGTGTGTGTGTGTGTGTGTATATATATATATATATATATATATATATATATATATATATATATATATATATATATATATATATATAATTATTATTATTATTATTATGTAACCTCTGTCGGTGCTGTGCTTTTTGGAAATCGAATTTCCCAGAGGAACCCACCCGAGGGATTAATAAAGTTCTATCTTATCTTAATTCAATATCCCCGTGCTGGGCAAACAGGTTTTGCAGCTGTTTGAGCTAAGATTTTCAAGTTATTCACATAATGAAAACTTGTACTTTGTGTCAGGCGAGTTCCCCATTCAAATTAATTGAAATCGCAAGAAACGCACCGTCTTGGCGAAAGAAAGCGTTTTTGTACAACTTCATATAAATAGCTGTAACTTTTGATAGAAGACTCAGACATACATATTTATGGCTTTATCTTATAGAATTCAATATCCCCGTGCTGGGCAAACAACTTTTGCAGCTGTTTGAGCTAAGATTTTAAAGTTATTCACATAATGAAAACCTATACTTTGTCTCAGGCGAGATTCCCATTCAAATGCATGTAACAGTGAGAAACGCATTGTCTTGGCGAAATAAAGCGTTTTTGAACAACTTCATATAAATCGCTGTAACTTTTGATAGAAGACTCAGACAAACATGTTTATGGCTTTATCTTATAGAACTCAATATCCCTGTGCTGGGCAAACAGGTTTTGCAGCCGTTTGAGCTAAGACTTTAAAATTATTCACATAATGAAAACCTATACTTTGTTTCAGGCGAGTTTCCCATTCAAATGCATGTAACAGTGAGAAACGCATTGTCTTGGCGAAATAAAGCGTTTTTGAACAACTTCATATAAATCGCTGTAACTTTTGATAGAAGACTCAGACAAACATGTTTATGGCTTTATCTTATAGAACTCAATATCCCCGTGCTGGGCAAACAGGTTTTGCAGCCGTTTGAGCTAAGACTTTAAAATTATTCACATAATGAAAACCTATACTTTGTCTCAGGCGAGTTTCCCATTCAAATGCATGTAACAGTGAGAAACGCATTGTCTTGGCGAAATAAAGCGTTTTTGAACAACTTCATATAAATCGCTGTAACTTTTTATAGAAGACTCAGACAAACATGTTTATGGCTTTATCTTATAGAACTCAATATCCCCGTGCTGGGCAAACAGAACAGGTTTTGCAGCCGTTTGAGCTAAGATTTTAAAATTATTCACATAATGAAAACCTATACTTTGTCTCAGGCGAGTTTCCCATTCAAATGCATGTAACAGTGAGAAACACACTGTCTTGGCGAAATAAAGCGTTTTTGTACAACTTCATATAAATCGCTGTAACTTTTGATAGAAGACTCAGACAAACATGTTTATGGCTTTATCTTATAGAACTCAATATCCCCGTGCTGGGCAAACAGAACAGGTTTTGCAGCCGTTTGAGCTAAGATTTTAAAATTATTCACATAATGAAAACCTATACTTTGTTTCAGGCGAGTTTCCCATTCAAATGCATGTAACAGTGAGAAACGCATTGTCTTGGCGAAAGAAAGCGTTTTTGAACAACTTCATATAAATCGCTGTAACTTTTGATAGAAGACTCAGACAAACATGTTTATGGCTTTATCTTATAGAACTCAATATCCCTGTGCTGGGCAAACAGGTTTTGCAACCGTTTGAGCTAAGACTTTAAAATTATTCACA
This sequence comes from Rhamphochromis longiceps, assembly GCF_057381845.1. Taxonomy (NCBI): domain Eukaryota; kingdom Metazoa; phylum Chordata; class Actinopteri; order Cichliformes; family Cichlidae; genus Rhamphochromis; species Rhamphochromis longiceps. Next base: position 31,473,165 of record NC_140577.1, on the reverse strand, counting down.
TAATGAAAACCTATACTTTGTTTCAGGCGAGTTTCCCATTCAAATGCATGTAACAGTGAGAAACGCATTGTCTTGGCGAAATAAAGCGTTTTTGAACAACTTCATATAAATCGCTGTAACTTTTGATAGAAGACTCAGACAAACATGTTTATGGCTTTATCTTATAGAACTCAATATCCCCGTGCTGGGCAAACAGAACAGGTTTTGCAGCCGTTTGAGCTAAGATTTTAAAATTATTCACATAATGAAAACCTATACTTTGTTTCAGGCGAGTTTCCCATTCAAATGCATGTAACAGTGAGAAACGCATTGTCTTGGCGAAATAAAGCGTTTTTGAACAACTTCATATAAATCGCTGTAACTTTTGATAGAAGACTCAGACAAACATGTTTATGGCTTTATCTTATAGAACTCAATATCCCCGTGCTGGGCAAACAGGTTTTGCAGCCGTTTGAGCTAAGATTTTAAAATTATTCACATAATGAAAACCTATACTTTGTTTCAGGCGAGTTTCCCATTCAAATGCATGTAACAGTGAGAAACGCATTGTCTTGGCGAAATAAAGCGTTTTTGAACAACTTCATATAAATCGCTGTAACTTCTGATAGAAGACTCAGACAAACATGTTTATGGCTTTATCTTATAGAACTCAATATCCACGTGCTGGGCAAACAGAACAGGTTTTGCAGCCGTTTGAGCTAAGATTTTAAAATTATTCACATAATGAAAACCTATACTTTGTCTCAGGCGAGTTTCCCATTCAAATGCATGTAACAGTGAGAAACACACTGTCTTGGCGAAATAAAGCGTTTTTGTACAACTTCATATAAATCGCTGTAACTTTTGATAGAAGACTCAGACAAACATGTTTATGGCTTTATCTTATAGAACTCAATATCCCCGTTCTGGGCAAACAGAACAGGTTTTGCAGCCGTTTGAGCTAAGATTTTAAAATTATTCACATAATGAAAACCTATACTTTGTCTCAGGCGAGTTTCCCATTCAAATGCATGTAACAGTGAGAAACGCATTGTCTTGGCGAAAGAAAGCGTTTTTGAACAACTTCATATAAATCGCTGTAACTTTTGATAGAAGACTCAGACAAACATGTTTATGGCTTTATCTTATAGAACTCAATATCCCTGTGCTGGGCAAACAGGTTTTGCAGCCGTTTGAGTTAAGACTTTAAAATTATTCACATAATGAAAACCTATACTTTGTTTCAGGCGAGTTTCCCATTCAAATGCATGTAACAGTGAGAAACGCATTGTCTTGGCGAAATAAAGCGTTTTTGAACAACTTCATATAAATCGCTGTAACTTTTGATAGAAGACTCAGACAAACATGTTTATGGCTTTATCTTATAGAACTCAATATCCCCGTGCTGGGCAAACAGAACAGGTTTTGCAGCCGTTTGAGCTAAGATTTTAAAATTATTCACATAATGAAAACCTATACTTTGTCTCAGGCGAGTTTCCCATTCAAATGCATGTAACAGTGAGAAACGCATTGTCTTGGCGAAATAAAGCGTTTTTGAACAACTTCATATAAATCGCTGTAACTTTTGATAGAAGACTCAGACAAACATGTTTATGGCTTTATCTTATAGAACTCAATATCCCCGTGCTGGGCAAACAGAACAGGTTTTGCAGCCGTTTGAGCTAAGATTTTAAAATTATTCACATAATGAAAACCTATACTTTGTCTCAGGCAAGTTTCCCATTCAAATGCATGTAACAGTGAGAAACGCATTGTCTTGGCGAAATAAAGCGTTTTTGAACAACTTCATATAAATCGCTGTAACTTTTGATAGAAGACTCAGACAAACATGTTTATGGCTTTATCTTATAGAACTCAATATCCCCGTGCTGGGCAAACAGAACAGGTTTTGCAGCCGTTTGAGCTAAGATTTTAAAATTATTCACATAATGAAAACCTATACTTTGTCTCAGGCGAGTTTCCCATTCAAATGCATGTAACAGTGAGAAACACACTGTCTTGGCAAAATAAAGCGTTTTTGTACAACTTCATATAAATCGCTGTAACTTTTGATAGAAGACTCAGACAAACATGTTTATGGCTTTATCTTATAGAACTCAATATCCCCGTGCTGGGCAAACAGAACAGGTTTTGCAGCCGTTTGAGCTAAGATTTTAAAATTATTCACATAATGAAAACCTATACTTTGTCTCAGGCGAGTTTCCCATTCAAATGCATGTAACAGTGAGAAACACACTGTCTTGGCGAAATAAAGCGTTTTTGTACAACTTCATATAAATCGCTGTAACTTTTGATAGAAGACTCAGACAAACATGTTTATGGCTTTATCTTATAGAACTCAATATCCCCGTTCTGGGCAAACAGAACAGGTTTTGCAGCCGTTTGAGCTAAGATTTTAAAATTATTCACATAATGAAAACCTATACTTTGTCTCAGGCAAGTTTCCCATTCAAATGCATGTAACAGTGAGAAACGCATTGTCTTGGCGAAATAAAGCGTTTTTGAACAACTTCATATAAATCGCTGTAACTTTTGATAGAAGACTCAGACAAACATGTTTATGGCTTTATCTTATAGAACTCAATATCCCCGTGCTGGGCAAACAGAACAGGTTTTGCAGCCGTTTGAGCTAAGATTTTAAAATTATTCACATAATGAAAACCTATACTTTGTTTCAGGCGAGTTTCCCATTCAAATGCATGTAACAGTGAGAAACGCATTGTCTTGGCGAAATAAAGCGTTTTTGAACAACTTCATATAAATCACTGTAACTTCTGATAGAAGACTCAGACAAACATGTTTATGGCTTTATCTTATAGAACTCAATATCCCCGTGCTGGGCAAACAGAACAGGTTTTGCAGCCGTTTGAGCTAAGATTTTAAAATTATTCACATAATGAAAACCTATACTTTGTCTCAGGCGAGATTCCCATTCAAATGCATGTAACAGTGAGAAACGCATTGTCTTGGCGAAATAAAGCGTTTTTGAACAACTTCATATAAATCGCTGTAACTTTTGATAGAAGACTCAGACAAACATGTTTATGGCTTTATCTTATAGAACTCAATATCCCCGTGCTGGGCAAACAGAACAGGTTTTGCAGCCGTTTGAGCTAAGATTTTAAAATTATTCACATAATGAAAACCTATACTTTGTCTCAGGCGAGTTTCCCATTCAAATGCATGTAACAGTGAGAAACACACTGTCTTGGCGAAATAAAGCGTTTTTGTACAACTTCATATAAATCGCTGTAACTTTTGATAGAAGACTCAGACAAACATGTTTATGGCTTTATCTTATAGAACTCAATATCCCCGTTCTGGGCAAACAGAACAGGTTTTGCAGCCGTTTGAGCTAAGATTTTAAAATTATTCACATAATGAAAACCTATACTTTGTCTCAGGCGAGATTCCCATTCAAATGCATGTAACAGTGAGAAACGCATTGTCTTGGCGAAATAAAGCGTTTTTGAACAACTTCATATAAATCGCTGTAACTTTTGATAGAAGACTCAGACAAACATGTTTATGGCTTTATCTTATAGAACTCAATATCCCCGTGCTGGGCAAACAGAACAGGTTTTGCAGCCGTTTGAGCTAAGATTTTAAAATTATTCACATAATGAAAACCTATACTTTGTCTCAGGCGAGTTTCCCATTCAAATGCATGTAACAGTGAGAAACACACTGTCTTGGCGAAATAAAGCGTTTTTGAACAACTTCATATAAATCGCTGTAACTTTTGATAGAAGACTCAGACAAACATGTTTATGGCTTTATCTTATAGAACTCAATATCCCCGTGCTGGGCAAACAGAACAGGTTTTGCAGCCGTTTGAGCTAAGATTTTAAAATTATTCACATAATGAAAACCTATACTTTGTCTCAGGCGAGTTTCCCATTCAAATGCATGTAACAGTGAGAAACACACTGTCTTGGCAAAATAAAGCGTTTTTGTACAACTTCATATAAATCGCTGTAACTTTTGATAGAAGACTCAGACAAACATGTTTATGGCTTTATCTTATAGAACTCAATATCCCCGTGCTGGGCAAACAGAACAGGTTTTGCAGCCGTTTGAGCTAAGATTTTAAAATTATTCACATAATGAAAACCTATACTTTGTCTCAGGCGAGTTTCCCATTCAAATGCATGTAACAGTGAGAAACACACTGTCTTGGCGAAATAAAGCGTTTTTGTACAACTTCATATAAATCGCTGTAACTTTTGATAGAAGACTCAGACAAACATGTTTATGGCTTTATCTTATAGAACTCAATATCCCCGTTCTGGGCAAACAGAACAGGTTTTGCAGCCGTTTGAGCTAAGATTTTAAAATTATTCACATAATGAAAACCTATACTTTGTCTCAGGCGAGTTTCCCATTCAAATGCATGTAACAGTGAGAAACGCATTGTCTTGGCGAAAGAAAGCGTTTTTGAACAACTTCATATAAATCGCTGTAACTTTTGATAGAAGACTCAGACAAACATGTTTATGGCTTTATCTTATAGAACTCAATATCCCTGTGCTGGGCAAACAGGTTTTGCAGCCGTTTGAGTTAAGACTTTAAAATTATTCACATAATGAAAACCTATACTTTGTTTCAGGCGAGTTTCCCATTCAAATGCATGTAACAGTGAGAAACGCATTGTCTTGGCGAAATAAAGCGTTTTTGAACAACTTCATATAAATCGCTGTAACTTTTGATAGAAGACTCAGACAAACATGTTTATGGCTTTATCTTATAGAACTCAATATCCCCGTGCTGGGCAAACAGAACAGGTTTTGCAGCCGTTTGAGCTAAGATTTTAAAATTATTCACATAATGAAAACCTATACTTTGTTTCAGGCGAGTTTCCCATTCAAATGCATGTAACAGTGAGAAACGCATTGTCTTGGCGAAATAAAGCCTTTTTGAACAACTTCATATAAATCGCTGTAACTTCTGATAGAAGACTCAGACAAACATGTTTATGGCTTTATCTTATAGAACTCAATATCCCCGTGCTGGGCAAACAGAACAGGTTTTGCAGCCGTTTGAGCTAAGATTTTAAAATTATTCACATAATGAAAACCTATACTTTGTCTCAGGCGAGATTCCCATTCAAATGCATGTAACAGTGAGAAACGCATTGTCTTGGCGAAATAAAGCGTTTTTGAACAACTTCATATAAATCGCTGTAACTTTTGATAGAAGACTCAGACAAACATGTTTATGGCTTTATCTTATAGAACTCAATATCCCCGTGCTGGGCAAACAGAACAGGTTTTGCAGCCGTTTGAGCTAAGATTTTAAAATTATTCACATAATGAAAACCTATACTTTGTCTCAGGCGAGTTTCCCATTCAAATGCATGTAACAGTGAGAAACACACTGTCTTGGCGAAATAAAGCGTTTTTGTACAACTTCATATAAATCGCTGTAACTTTTGATAGAAGACTCAGACAAACATGTTTATGGCTTTATCTTATAGAACTCAATATCCCCGTTCTGGGCAAACAGAACAGGTTTTGCAGCCGTTTGAGCTAAGATTTTAAAATTATTCACATAATGAAAACCTATACTTTGTCTCAGGCGAGATTCCCATTCAAATGCATGTAACAGTGAGAAACGCATTGTCTTGGCGAAATAAAGCGTTTTTGAACAACTTCATATAAATCGCTGTAACTTTTGATAGAAGACTCAGACAAACATGTTTATGGCTTTATCTTATAGAACTCAATATCCCCGTGCTGGGCAAACAGAACAGGTTTTGCAGCCGTTTGAGCTAAGATTTTAAAATTATTCACATAATGAAAACCTATACTTTGTCTCAGGCGAGTTTCCCATTCAAATGCATGTAACAGTGAGAAACACACTGTCTTGGCGAAATAAAGCGTTTTTGTACAACTTCATATAAATCGCTGTAACTTTTGATAGAAGACTCAGACAAACATGTTTATGGCTTTATCTTATAGAACTCAATATCCCCGTTCTGGGCAAACAGAACAGGTTTTGCAGCCGTTTGAGCTAAGATTTTAAAATTATTCACATAATGAAAACCTATACTTTGTCTCAGGCGAGTTTCCCATTCAAATGCATGTAACAGTGAGAAACGCATTGTCTTGGCGAAAGAAAGCGTTTTTGAACAACTTCATATAAATCGCTGTAACTTTTGATAGAAGACTCAGACAAACATGTTTATGGCTTTATCTTATAGAACTCAATATCCCTGTGCTGGGCAAACAGGTTTTGCAGCCGTTTGAGCTAAGACTTTAAAATTATTCACATAATGAAAACCTATACTTTGTTTCAGGCGAGTTTCCCATTCAAATGCATGTAACAGTGAGAAACGCATTGTCTTGGCGAAATAAAGCCTTTTTGAACAACTTCATATAAATCGCTGTAACTTCTGATAGAAGACTCAGACAAACATGTTTATGGCTTTATCTTATAGAACTCAATATCCCCGTGCTGGGCAAACAGAACAGGTTTTGCAGCCGTTTGAGCTAAGATTTTAAAATTATTCACATAATGAAAACCTATACTTTGTCTCAGGCGAGATTCCCATTCAAATGCATGTAACAGTGAGAAACGCATTGTCTTGGCGAAATAAAGCGTTTTTGAACAACTTCATATAAATCGCTGTAACTTTTGATAGAAGACTCAGACAAACATGTTTATGGCTTTATCTTATAGAACTCAATATCCCCGTGCTGGGCAAACAGAACAGGTTTTGCAGCCGTTTGAGCTAAGATTTTAAAATTATTCACATAATGAAAACCTATACTTTGTCTCAGGCGAGTTTCCCATTCAAATGCATGTAACAGTGAGAAACGCATTGTCTTGGCGAAAGAAAGCGTTTTTGAACAACTTCATATAAATCGCTGTAACTTTTGATAGAAGACTCAGACAAACATGTTTATGGCTTTATCTTATAGAACTCAATATCCCTGTGCTGGGCAAACAGGTTTTGCAGCCGTTTGAGCTAAGACTTTAAAATTATTCACATAATGAAAACCTATACTTTGTTTCAGGCGAGTTTCCCATTCAAATGCATGTAACAGTGAGAAACGCATTGTCTTGGCGAAATAAAGCGTTTTTGAAAAACTTCATATAAATCGCTGTAACTTTTGATAGAAGACTCAGACAAACATGTTTATGGCTTTATCTTATAGAACTCAATATCCCCGTGCTGGGCAAACAGAACAGGTTTTGCAGCCGTTTGAGCTAAGATTTTAAAATTATTCACATAATGAAAACCTATACTTTGTTTCAGGCGAGTTTCCCATTCAAATGCATGTAACAGTGAGAAACGCATTGTCTTGGCGAAATAAAGCCTTTTTGAACAACTTCATATAAATCGCTGTAACTTCTGATAGAAGACTCAGACAAACATGTTTATGGCTTTATCTTATAGAACTCAATATCCCCGTGCTGGGCAAACAGAACAGGTTTTGCAGCCGTTTGAGCTAAGATTTTAAAATTATTCACATAATGAAAACCTATACTTTGTCTCAGGCGAGATTCCCATTCAAATGCATGTAACAGTGAGAAACGCATTGTCTTGGCGAAATAAAGCGTTTTTGAACAACTTCATATAAATCGCTGTAACTTTTGATAGAAGACTCAGACAAACATGTTTATGGCTTTATCTTATAGAACTCAATATCCCCGTGCTGGGCAAACAGAACAGGTTTTGCAGCCGTTTGAGCTAAGATTTTAAAATTATTCACATAATGAAAACCTATACTTTGTCTCAGGCGAGTTTCCCATTCAAATGCATGTAACAGTGAGAAACACACTGTCTTGGCGAAATAAAGTGTTTTTGTACAACTTCATATAAATCGCTGTAACTTTTGATAGAAGACTCAGACAAACATGTTTATGGCTTTATCTTATAGAACTCAATATCCCCGTTCTGGGCAAACAGAACAGGTTTTGCAGCCGTTTGAGCTAAGATTTTAAAATTATTCACATAATGAAAACCTATACTTTGTCTCAGGCGAGATTCCCATTCAAATGCATGTAACAGTGAGAAACGCATTGTCTTGGCGAAATAAAGCGTTTTTGAACAACTTCATATAAATCGCTGTAACTTTTGATAGAAGACTCAGACAAACATGTTTATGGCTTTATCTTATAGAACTCAATATCCCCGTGCTGGGCAAACAGAACAGGTTTTGCAGCCGTTTGAGCTAAGATTTTAAAATTATTCACATAATGAAAACCTATACTTTGTCTCAGGCGAGTTTCCCATTCAAATGCATGTAACAGTGAGAAACGCATTGTCTTGGCGAAAGAAAGCGTTTTTGAACAACTTCATATAAATCGCTGTAACTTTTGATAGAAGACTCAGACAAACATGTTTATGGCTTTATCTTATAGAACTCAATATCCCTGTGCTGGGCAAACAGGTTTTGCAGCCGTTTGAGTTAAGACTTTAAAATTATTCACATAATGAAAACCTATACTTTGTTTCAGGCGAGTTTCCCATTCAAATGCATGTAACAGTGAGAAACGCATTGTCTTGGCGAAATAAAGCGTTTTTGAACAACTTCATATAAATCGCTGTAACTTTTGATAGAAGACTCAGACAAACATGTTTATGGCTTTATCTTATAGAACTCAATATCCCCGTGCTGGGCAAACAGAACAGGTTTTGCAGCCGTTTGAGCTAAGATTTTAAAATTATTCACATAATGAAAACCTATACTTTGTCTCAGGCGAGTTTCCCATTCAAATGCATGTAACAGTGAGAAACACACTGTCTTGGCGAAATAAAGCGTTTTTGTACAACTTCATATAAATCGCTGTAACTTTTGATAGAAGACTCAGACAAACATGTTTATGGCTTTATCTTATAGAACTCAATATCCCCGTTCTGGGCAAACAGAACAGGTTTTGCAGCCGTTTGAGCTAAGATTTTAAAATTATTCACATAATGAAAACCTATACTTTGTCTCAGGCGAGTTTCCCATTCAAATGCATGTAACAGTGAGAAACGCATTGTCTTGGCGAAAGAAAGCGTTTTTGAACAACTTCATATAAATCGCTGTAACTTTTGATAGAAGACTCAGACAAACATGTTTATGGCTTTATCTTATAGAACTCAATATCCCTGTGCTGGGCAAACAGGTTTTGCAGCCGTTTGAGTTAAGACTTTAAAATTATTCACATAATGAAAACCTATACTTTGTTTCAGGCGAGTTTCCCATTCAAATGCATGTAACAGTGAGAAACGCATTGTCTTGGCGAAATAAAGCGTTTTTGAACAACTTCATATAAATCGCTGTAACTTTTGATAGAAGACTCAGACAAACATGTTTATGGCTTTATCTTATAGAACTCAATATCCCCGTGCTGGGCAAACAGAACAGGTTTTGCAGCCGTTTGAGCTAAGATTTTAAAATTATTCACATAATGAAAACCTATACTTTGTCTCAGGCGAGTTTCCCATTCAAATGCATGTAACAGTGAGAAACGCATTGTCTTGGCGAAATAAAGCGTTTTTGAACAACTTCATATAAATCGCTGTAACTTTTGATAGAAGACTCAGACAAACATGTTTATGGCTTTATCTTATAGAACTCAATATCCCCGTGCTGGGCAAACAGAACAGGTTTTGCAGCCGTTTGAGCTAAGATTTTAAAATTATTCACATAATGAAAACCTATACTTTGTCTCAGGCAAGTTTCCCATTCAAATGCATGTAACAGTGAGAAACGCATTGTCTTGGCGAAATAAAGCGTTTTTGAACAACTTCATATAAATCGCTGTAACTTTTGATAGAAGACTCAGACAAACATGTTTATGGCTTTATCTTATAGAACTCAATATCCCCGTGCTGGGCAAACAGAACAGGTTTTGCAGCCGTTTGAGCTAAGATTTTAAAATTATTCACATAATGAAAACCTATACTTTGTTTCAGGCGAGTTTCCCATTCAAATGCATGTAACAGTGAGAAACGCATTGTCTTGGCGAAATAAAGCGTTTTTGAACAACTTCATATAAATCGCTGTAACTTTTGATAGAAGACTCAGACAAACATGTTTATGGCTTTATCTTATAGAACTCAATATCCCCGTGCTGGGCAAACAGAACAGGTTTTGCAGCCGTTTGAGCTAAGATTTTAAAATTATTCACATAATGAAAACCTATACTTTGTCTCAGGCGAGTTTCCCATTCAAATGCATGTAACAGTGAGAAACACACTGTCTTGGCGAAATAAAGCGTTTTTGAATAACTTCATATAAATCGCTGTAACTTTTGATAGAAGACTCAGACAAACATGTTTATGGCTTTATCTTATAGAACTCAATATCCCCGTGCTGGGCAAACAGAACAGGTTTTGCAGCCGTTTGAGCTAAGATTTTAAAATTATTCACATAATGAAAACCTATACTTTGTCTCAGGCGAGTTTCCCATTCAAATGCATGTAACAGTGAGAAACACACTGTCTTGGCGAAAGAAAGCGTTTTTGTACAACTTCATATAAATCGCTGTAACTTTTGATAGAAGACTCAGACAAACATGTTTATGGCTTTATCTTATAGAACTCAATATCCCCGTGCTGGGCAAACAGAACAGGTTTTGCAGCCGTTTGAGCTAAGATTTTAAAATTATTCACATAATGAAAACCTATACTTTGTCTCAGGCGAGTTTCCCATTCAAATGCATGTAACAGTGAGAAACACACTGTCTTGGCGAAATAAAGCGTTTTTGTACAACTTCATATAAATCGCTGTAACTTTTGATAGAAGACTCAGACAAACATGTTTATGGCTTTATCTTATAGAACTCAATATCCCCGTTCTGGGCAAACAGAACAGGTTTTGCAGCCGTTTGAGCTAAGATTTTAAAATTATTCACATAATGAAAACCTATACTTTGTCTCAGGCGAGTTTCCCATTCAAATGCATGTAACAGTGAGAAACGCATTGTCTTGGCGAAAGAAAGCGTTTTTGAACAACTTCATATAAATCGCTGTAACTTTTGATAGAAGACTCAGACAAACATGTTTATGGCTTTATCTTATAGAACTCAATATCCCTGTGCTGGGCAAACAGGTTTTGCAGCCGTTTGAGCTAAGATTTTAAAATTATTCACATAATGAAAACCTATACTTTGTCTCAGGCGAGTTTCCCATTCAAATGCATGTAACAGTGAGAAACGCATTGTCTTGGCGAAAGAAAGCGTTTTTGAACAACTTCATATAAATCGCTGTAACTTTTGATAGAAGACTCAGACAAACATGTTTATGGCTTTATCTTATAGAACTCAATATCCCCGTGCTGGGCAAACAGAACAGGTTTTGCAGCCGTTTGAGCTAAGATTTTAAAATTATTCACATAATGAAAACCTATACTTTGTTTCAGGCGAGTTTCCCATTCAAATGCATGTAACAGTGAGAAACGCATTGTCTTGGCGAAATAAAGCGTTTTTGAACAACTTCATATAAATCGCTGTAACTTCTGATAGAAGACTCAGACAAACATGTTTATGGCTTTATCTTATAGAACTCAATATCCCCGTGCTGGGCAATCAGAACAGGTTTTGCAGCCGTTTGAGCTAAGATTTTAAAATTATTCACATAATGAAAACCTATACTTTGTCTCAGGCGAGTTTCCCATTCAAATGCATGTAACAGTGAGAAACACACTGTCTTGGCGAAATAAAGCGTTTTTGTACAACTTCATATAAATCGCTGTAACTTTTGATAGAAGACTCAGACAAACATGTTTATGGCTTTATCTTATAGAACTCAATATCCCCGTTCTGGGCAAACAGAACAGGTTTTGCAGCCGTTTGAGCTAAGATTTTAAAATTATTCACATAATGAAAACCTATACTTTGTCTCAGGCAAGTTTCCCATTCAAATGCATGTAACAGTGAGAAACGCATTGTCTTGGCGAAAGAAAGCGTTTTTGAACAACTTCATATAAATCGCTGTAACTTTTGATAGAAGACTCAGACAAACATGTTTATGGCTTTATCTTATAGAACTCAATATCCCTGTGCTGGGCAAACAGGTTTTGCAGCCGTTTGAGCTAAGACTTTAAAATTATTCACATAATGAAAACCTATACTTTGTTTCAGGCGAGTTTCCCATTCAAATGCATGTAACAGTGAGAAACGCATTGTCTTGGCGAAATAAAGCGTTTTTGAAAAACTTCATATAAATCGCTGTAACTTTTGATAGAAGACTCAGACAAACATGTTTATGGCTTTATCTTATAGAACTCAATATCCCCGTGCTGGGCAAACAGAACAGGTTTTGCAGCCGTTTGAGCTAAGATTTTAAAATTATTCACATAATGAAAACCTATACTTTGTTTCAGGCGAGTTTCCCATTCAAATGCATGTAACAGTGAGAAACGCATTGTCTTGGCGAAATAAAGCCTTTTTGAACAACTTCATATAAATCGCTGTAACTTCTGATAGAAGACTCAGACAAACATGTTTATGGCTTTATCTTATAGAACTCAATATCCCCGTGCTGGGCAAACAGAACAGGTTTTGCAGCCGTTTGAGCTAAGATTTTAAAATTATTCACATAATGAAAACCTATACTTTGTCTCAGGCGAGATTCCCATTCAAATGCATGTAACAGTGAGAAACGCATTGTCTTGGCGAAATAAAGCGTTTTTGAACAACTTCATATAAATCGCTGTAACTTTTGATAGAAGACTCAGACAAACATGTTTATGGCTTTATCTTATAGAACTCAATATCCCCGTGCTGGGCACACAGAACAGGTTTTGCAGCCGTTTGAGCTAAGATTTTAAAATTATTCACATAATGAAAACCTATACTTTGTCTCAGGCGAGTTTCCCATTCAAATGCATGTAACAGTGAGAAACACACTGTCTTGGCGAAATAAAGCGTTTTTGTACAACTTCATATAAATCGCTGTAACTTTTGATAGAAGACTCAGACAAACATGTTTATGCCTTTATCTTATAGAACTCAATATCCCCGTTCTGGGCAAACAGAACAGGTTTTGCAGCCGTTTGAGCTAAGATTTTAAAATTATTCACATAATGAAAACCTATACTTTGTCTCAGGCGAGTTTCCCATTCAAATGCATGTAACAGTGAGAAACGCATTGTCTTGGCGAAAGAAAGCGTTTTTGAACAACTTCATATAAATCGCTGTAACTTTTGATAGAAGACTCAGACAAACATGTTTATGGCTTTATCTTATAGAACTCAATATCCCTGTGCTGGGCAAACAGGTTTTGCAGCCGTTTGAGCTAAGACTTTAAAATTATTCACATAATGAAAACCTATACTTTGTTTCAGGCGAGTTTCCCATTCAAATGCATGTAACAGTGAGAAACGCATTGTCTTGGCGAAATAAAGCGTTTTTGAACAACTTCATATAAATCGCTGTAACTTTTGATAGAAGACTCAGACAAACATGTTTATGGCTTTATCTTATAGAACTCAATATCCCCGTGCTGGGCAAACAGAACAGGTTTTGCAGCCGTTTGAGCTAAGATTTTAAAATTATTCACATAATGAAAACCTATACTTTGTCTCAGGCGAGTTTCCCATTCAAATGCATGTAACAGTGAGAAACACACTGTCTTGGCGAAATAAAGCGTTTTTGTACAACTTCATATAAATCGCTGTAACTTTTGATAGAAGACTCAGACAAACATGTTTATGGCTTTATCTTATAGAACTCAATATCCCCGTTCTGGGCAAACAGAACAGGTTTTGCAGCCGTTTGAGCTAAGATTTTAAAATTATTCACATAATGAAAACCTATACTTTGTTTCAGGCGAGTTTCCCATTCAAATGCATGTAACAAGACTTTAAACGCATTGTCTTGGCGAAAGAAAGCGTTTTTGAACAACTTCATATAAATCGCTGTAACTTTTGATAGAAGACTCAGACAAACATGTTTATGGCTTTATCTTATAGAACTCAATATCCCTGTGCTGGGCAAACAGGTTTTGCAGCCGTTTGAGCTAAGACTTTAAAATTATTCACATAATGAAAACCTATACTTTGTTTCAGGCGAGTTTCCCATTCAAATGCATGTAACAGTGAGAAACGCATTGTCTTGGCGAAATAAAGCGTTTTTGAAAAACTTCATATAAATCGCTGTAACTTTTGATAGAAGACTCAGACAAACATGTTTATGGCTTTATCTTATAGAACTCAATATCCCCGTGCTGGGCAAACAGAACAGGTTTTGCAGCCGTTTGAGCTAAGATTTTAAAATTATTCACATAATGAAAACCTATACTTTGTTTCAGGCGAGTTTCCCATTCAAATGCATGTAACAGTGAGAAACGCATTGTCTTGGCGAAATAAAGCCTTTTTGAACAACTTCATATAAATCGCTGTAACTTCTGATAGAAGACTCAGACAAACATGTTTATGGCTTTATCTTATAGAACTCAATATCCCCGTGCTGGGCAAACAGAACAGGTTTTGCAGCCGTTTGAGCTAAGATTTTAAAATTATTCACATAATGAAAACCTATACTTTGTCTCAGGCGAGATTCCCATTCAAATGCATGTAACAGTGATAAACGCATTGTCTTGGCGAAAGAAAGCGTTTTTGAACAACTTCATATAAATCGCTGTAACTTTTGATAGAAGACTCAGACAAACATGTTTATGGCTTTATCTTATAGAACTCAATATCCCTGTGCTGGGCAAACAGAACAGGTTTTGCAGCCGTTTGAGCTAAGATTTTAAAATTATTCACATAATGAAAACCTATACTTTGTTTCAGGCGAGTTTCCCATTCAAATGCATGTAACAGTGAGAAACGCATTGTCTTGGCGAAATAAAGCCTTTTTGAACAACTTCATATAAATCGCTGTAACTTCTGATAGAAGACTCAGACAAACATGTTTATGGCTTTATCTTATAGAACTCAATATCCCCGTGCTGGGCAAACAGAACAGGTTTTGCAGCCGTTTGAGCTAAGATTTTAAAATTATTCACATAATGAAAACCTATACTTTGTCTCAGGCGAGTTTCCCATTCAAATGCATGTAACAGTGAGAAACGCATTGTCTTGGCGAAAGAAAGCGTTTTTGAACAACTTCATATAAATCGCTGTAACTTTTGATAGAAAACTCAGACAAACATGTTTATGGCTTTATCTTATAGAACTCAATATCCCCGTGCTGGGCAAACAGAACAGGTTTTGCAGCCGTTTGAGCTAAGATTTTAAAATTATTCACATAATGAAAACCTATACTTTGTCTCAGGCGAGTTTCCCATTCAAATGCATGTAACAGTGAGAAACACACTGTCTTGGCAAAATAAAGCGTTTTTGTACAACTTCATATAAATCGCTGTAACTTTTGATAGAAGACTCAGACAAACATGTTTATGGCTTTATCTTATAGAACTCAATATCCCCGTGCTGGGCAAACAGAACAGGTTTTGCAGCCGTTTGAGCTAAGATTTTAAAATTATTCACATAATGAAAACCTATACTTTGTTTCAGGCGAGTTTCCCATTCAAATGCATGTAACAGTGAGAAACGCATTGTCTTGGCGAAAGAAAGCGTTTTTGAACAACTTCATATAAATCGCTGTAACTTTTGATAGAAGACTCAGACAAACATGTTTATGGCTTTATCTTATAGAACTCAATATCCCCGTGCTGGGCAAACAGAACAGGTTTTGCAGCCGTTTGAGCTAAGATTTTAAAATTATTCACATAATGAAAACCTATACTTTGTCTCAGGCGAGTTTCCCATTCAAATGCATGTAACAGTGAGAAACGCATTGTCTTGGCGAAAGAAAGCGTTTTTGAACAACTTCATATAAATCGCTGTAACTTTTGATAGAAGACTCAGACAAACATGTTTATGGCTTTATCTTATAGAACTCAATATCCCCGTGCTGGGCAAACAGAACAGGTTTTGCAGCCGTTTGAGCTAAGATTTTAAAATTATTCACATAATGAAAACCTATACTTTGTCTCAGGCGAGTTTCCCATTCAAATGCATGTAACAGTGAGAAACACACTGTCTTGGCGAAATAAAGCGTTTTTGTACAACTTCATATAAATCGCTGTAACTTTTGATAGAAGACTCAGACAAACATGTTTATGGCTTTATCTTATAGAACTCAATATCCCCGTGCTGGGCAAACAGAACAGGTTTTGCAGCCGTTTGAGCTAAGACTTTAAAATTATTCACATAATGAAAACCTATACTTTGTTTCAGGCGAGTTTCCCATTCAAATGCATGTAACAGTGAGAAACGCATTGTCTTGGCGAAATAAAGCGTTTTTGAACAACTTCATATAAATCGCTGTAACCTTTGATAGAAGACTCAGACAAACATGTTTATGGCTTTATCTTATAGAACTCAATATCCCCGTGCTGGGCAAACAGGTTTTGCAGCCGTTTGAGCTAAGATTTTAAAATTATTCACATAATGAAAACCTATACTTTGTCTCAGGCGAGATTCCCATTCAAATGCATGTAACAGTGAGAAACGCATTGTCTTGGCGAAATAAAGCGTTTTTGAACAACTTCATATAAATCGCTGTAACTTTTGATAGAAGACTCAGACAAACATGTTTATGGCTTTATCTTATAGAACTCAATATCCCCGTGCTGGGCAAACAGAACAGGTTTTGCAGCCGTTTGAGCTAAGATTTTAAAATTATTCACATAATGAAAACCTATACTTTGTCTCAGGCGAGTTTCCCATTCAAATGCATGTAACAGTGAGAAACGCATTGTCTTGGCGAAATAAAGCGTTTTTGAACAACTTCATATAAATCGCTGTAACTTTTGATAGAAAACTCAGACAAACATGTTTATGGCTTTATCTTATAGAACTCAATATCCCCGTTCTGGGCAAACAGAACAGGTTTTGCAGCCGTTTGAGCTAAGATTTTAAAATTATTCACATAATGAAAACCTATACTTTGTCTCAGGCGAGTTTCCCATTCAAATGCATGTAACAGTGAGAAACGCATTGTCTTGGCAAAATAAAGCATTTTTGAACAACTTCATATAAATTGCTGTAACTTTTGATAGAAGACTCAGACAAACATGTTTATGGCTTTATCTTATAGAACTCAATATCCCCGTGCTGGGCAAACAGAACAGGTTTTGCAGCCGTTTGAGCTAAGATTTTAAAATTATTCACATAATGAAAACCTATACTTTGTCTCAGGCGAGTTTCCCATTCAAATGCATGGAACAGTGAGAAACGCATTGTCTTGGCGAAAGAAAGCGTTTTTGTACAACTTCATATAAATCGCTGTAACTTTTGATAGAAGACTCAGACAAACATGTTTATGGCTTTATCTTATAGAACTCAATATCCCTGTGCTGGGCAAACAGGTTTTGCAGCCGTTTGAGCTAAGACTTTAAAATTATTCACATAATGAAAACCTATACTTTGTTTCAGGCGAGTTTCCCATTCAAATGCATGTAACAGTGAGAAACGCATTGTCTTGGCGAAAGAAAGCGTTTTTGAACAACTTCATATAAATCGCTGTAACTTTTGATAGAAGACTCAGACAAACATGTTTATGGCTTTATCTTATAGAACTCAATATCCCTGTGCTGGGCAAACATGTTTTGCAGCCGTTTGAGCTAAGACTTTAAAATTATTCACATAATGAAAACCTATACTTTGTCTCAGGCGAGTTTCCCATTCAAATGCATGTAACAGTGAGAAACGCATTGTCTTGGCGAAATAAAGCGTTTTTGAACAACTTCATATAAATCGCTGTAACTTTTGATAGAAGACTCAGACAAACATGTTTATGGCTTTATCTTATAGAACTCAATATCTCCGTGCTGGGCAAACAGAACAGGTTTTGCAGCCGTTTGAGCTAAGATTTTAAAATTATTCACATAATGAAAACCTATACTTTGTCTCAGGCGAGTTTCCCATTCAAATGCATGTAACAGTGAGAAACGCATTGTCTTGGTGAAATAAAGCGTTTTTGAACAACTTCATATAAATCGCTGTAACTTCTGATAGAAGACTCAGACAAACATGTTTATGGCTTTATCTTATAGAACTCAATATCCCCGTGCTGGGCAAACAGGTTTTGCAGCCGTTTGAGCTAAGATTTTAAAATTATTCACATAATGAAAACCTATACTTTGTTTCAGGCGAGTTTCCCATTCAAATGCATGTAACAGTGAGAAACGCATTGTCTTGGCGAAATAAAGCGTTTTTGAACAACTTCATATAAATCGCTGTAACTTTTGATAGAAGACTCAGACAAACATGTTTATGGCTTTATCTTATAGAACTCAATATCCCCGTGCTGGGCAAACAGAACAGGTTTTGCAGCCGTTTGAGCTAAGATTTTAAAATTATTCACATAATGAAAACCTATACTTTGTCTCAGGCAAGTTTCCCATTCAAATGCATGTAACAGTGAGAAACGCATTGTCTTGGCGAAAGAAAGCGTTTTTGAACAACTTCATATAAATCGCTGTAACTTTTGATAGAAGACTCAGACAAACATGTTTATGGCTTTATCTTATAGAACTCAATATCCCTGTGCTGGGCAAACAGGTTTTGCAGCCGTTTGAGCTAAGATTTTAAAATTATTCACATAATGAAAACCTATACTTTGTTTCAGGCGAGTTTCCCATTCAAGTGCATGTAACAGTGAGAAACGCATTGTCTTGGCGAAATAAAGCGTTTTTGAACAACTTCATATAAATCGCTGTAACTTTTGATAGAAGACTCAGACAAACATGTTTATGGCATTATCTTATAGAACTCAATATCCCCGTGCTGGGCAAACAGAACAGGTTTTGCAGCCGTTTGAGCTAAGATTTTAAAATTATTCACATAATGAAAACCTATACTTTGTTTCAGGCGAGTTTCCCATTCAAATGCATGTAACAGTGAGAAACGCATTGTCTTGGCGAAAGAAAGCGTTTTTGAACAACTTCATATAAATCGCTGTAACTTTTGATAGAAGACTCAGACAAACATGTTTATGGCTTTATCTTATAGAACTCAATATCCCCGTGCTGGGCAAACAGAACAGGTTTTGCAGCCGTTTGAGCTAAGATTTTAAAATTATTCACATAATGAAAACCTATACTTTGTCTCAGGCGAGTTTCCCATTCAAATGCATGTAACAGTGAGAAACGCATTGTCTTGGCGAAATAAAGCGTTTTTGAACAACTTCATATAAATCGCTGTAACTTTTGACAGAAGACTCAGACAAACATGTTTATGGCTTTATCTTATAGAACTCAATATCCCCGTGCTGGGCAAACAGAACAGGTTTTGCAGCCGTTTGAGCTAAGATTTTAAAATTATTCACATAATGAAAACCTATACTTTGTCTCAGGCGAGTTTCCCATTCAAATGCATGTAACAGTGAGAAACGCATTGTCTTGGCGAAATAAAGCGTTTTTGAACAACTTCATATAAATCGCTGTAACTTTTGATAGAAGACTCAGACAAACATGTTTATGGCTTTATCTTATAGAACTCAATATCCCCGTGCTAGGCAAACAGAACAGGTTTTGCAGCCGTTTGAGCTAAGATTTTAAAATTATTCACATAATGAAAACCTATACTTTGTCTCAGGCGAGTTTCCCATTCAAATGCATGTAACAGTGAGAAACACACTGTCTTGGCGAAATAAAGCGTTTTTGTACAACTTCATATAAATCGCTGTAACTTTTGATAGAAGACTCAGACAAACATGTTTATGGCTTTATCTTATAGAACTCAATATCCCTGTGCTGGGCAAACAGGTTTTGCAGCCGTTTGAGCTAAGACTTTAAAATTATTCACATAATGAAAACCTATACTTTGTTTCAGGCGAGTTTCCCATTCAAGTGCATGTAACAGTGAGAAACGCATTGTCTTGGCGAAATAAAGCGTTTTTGAACAACTTCATATAAATCGCTGTAACTTTTGATAGAAGACTCAGACAAACATGTTTATGGCATTATCTTATAGAACTCAATATCCCCGTGCTGGGCAAACAGAACAGGTTTTGCAGCCGTTTGAGCTAAGATTTTAAAATTATTCACATAATGAAAACCTATACTTTGTTTCAGGCGAGTTTCCCATTCAAATGCATGTAACAGTGAGAAACGCATTGTCTTGGCGAAAGAAAGCGTTTTTGAACAACTTCATATAAATCGCTGTAACTTTTGATAGAAGACTCAGACAAACATGTTTATGGCTTTATCTTATAGAACTCAATATCCCCGTGCTGGGCAAACAGAACAGGTTTTGCAGCCGTTTGAGCTAAGATTTTAAAATTATTCACATAATGAAAACCTATACTTTGTCTCAGGCGAGTTTCCCATTCAAATGCATGTAACAGTGAGAAACGCATTGTCTTGGCGAAATAAAGCGTTTTTGAACAACTTCATATAAATCGCTGTAACTTTTGACAGAAGACTCAGACAAACATGTTTATGGCTTTATCTTATAGAACTCAATATCCCCGTGCTGGGCAAACAGAACAGGTTTTGCAGCCGTTTGAGCTAAGATTTTAAAATTATTCACATAATGAAAACCTATACTTTGTCTCAGGCGAGTTTCCCATTCAAATGCATGTAACAGTGAGAAACGCATTGTCTTGGCGAAATAAAGCGTTTTTGAACAACTTCATATAAATCGCTGTAACTTTTGATAGAAGACTCAGACAAACATGTTTATGGCTTTATCTTATAGAACTCAATATCCCCGTGCTAGGCAAACAGAACAGGTTTTGCAGCCGTTTGAGCTAAGATTTTAAAATTATTCACATAATGAAAACCTATACTTTGTCTCAGGCGAGTTTCCCATTCAAATGCATGTAACAGTGAGAAACACACTGTCTTGGCGAAATAAAGCGTTTTTGTACAACTTCATATAAATCGCTGTAACTTTTGATAGAAGACTCAGACAAACATGTTTATGGCTTTATCTTATAGAACTCAATATCCCCGTGCTGGGCAAACAGAACAGGTTTTGCAGCCGTTTGAGCTAAGATTTTAAAATTATTCACATAATGAAAACCTATACTTTGTCTCAGGCGAGTTTCCCATTCAAATGCATGTAACAGTGAGAAACGCATTGTCTTGGCGAAATAAAGCGTTTTTGAACAACTTCATATAAATCGCTGTAACTTTTGATAGAAGACTCAGACAAACATGTTTATGGCTTTATCTTATAGAACTCAATATCCCCGTGCTGGGCAAACAGAACAGGTTTTGCAGCCGTTTGAGCTAAGATTTTAAAATTATTCACATAATGAAAACCTATACTTTGTCTCAGGCGAGTTTCCCATTCAAATGCATGTAACAGTGAGAAACGCATTGTCTTGGCGAAATAAAGCGTTTTTGAACAACTTCATATAAATCGCTGTAACCTTTGATAGAAGACTCAGACAAACATGTTTATGGCTTTATCTTATAGAACTCAATATCCCCGTGCTGGGCAAACAGGTTTTGCAGCCGTTTGAGCTAAGATTTTAAAATTATTCACATAATGAAAACCTATACTTTGTCTCAGGCGAGATTCCCATTCAAATGCATGTAACAGTGAGAAACGCATTGTCTTGGCGAAATAAAGCGTTTTTGAACAACTTCATATAAATCGCTGTAACTTTTGATAGAAGACTCAGACAAACATGTTTATGGCTTTATCTTATAGAACTCAATATCCCCGTGCTGGGCAAACAGAACAGGTTTTGCAGCCGTTTGAGCTAAGATTTTAAAATTATTCACATAATGAAAACCTATACTTTGTCTCAGGCGAGTTTCCCATTCAAATGCATGTAACAGTGAGAAACGCATTGTCTTGGCGAAATAAAGCGTTTTTGAACAACTTCATATAAATCGCTGTAACTTTTGATAGAAAACTCAGACAAACATGTTTATGGCTTTATCTTATAGAACTCAATATCCCCGTGCTGGGCAAACAGAACAGGTTTTGCAGCCGTTTGAGCTAAGATTTTAAAATTATTCACATAATGAAAACCTATACTTTGTCTCAGGCGAGTTTCCCATTCAAATGCATGTAACAGTGAGAAACACACTGTCTTGGCAAAATAAAGCGTTTTTGTACAACTTCATATAAATCGCTGTAACTTTTGATAGAAGACTCAGACAAACATGTTTATGGCTTTATCTTATAGAACTCAATATCCCCGTGCTGGGCAAACAGAACAGGTTTTGCAGCCGTTTGAGCTAAGATTTTAAAATTATTCACATAATGAAAACCTATACTTTGTTTCAGGCGAGTTTCCCATTCAAATGCATGTAACAGTGAGAAACGCATTGTCTTGGCGAAAGAAAGCGTTTTTGAACAACTTCATATAAATCGCTGTAACTTTTGATAGAAGACTCAGACAAACATGTTTATGGCTTTATCTTATAGAACTCAATATCCCTGTGCTGGGCAAACAGGTTTTGCAGCCGTTTGAGCTAAGACTTTAAAATTATTCACATAATGAAAACCTATACTTTGTTTCAGGCGAGTTTCCCATTCAAATGCATGTAACAGTGAGAAACGCATTGTCTTGGCGAAATAAAGCGTTTTTGAACAACTTCATATAAATCGCTGTAACTTTTGATAGAAGACTCAGACAAACATGTTTATGGCTTTATCTTATAGAACTCAATATCCCCGTGCTGGGCAAACAGAACAGGTTTTGCAGCCGTTTGAGCTAAGATTTTAAAATTATTCACATAATGAAAACCTATACTTTGTTTCAGGCGAGTTTCCCATTCAAATGCATGTAACAGTGAGAAACGCATTGTCTTGGCGAAATAAAGCGTTTTTGAACAACTTCATATAAATCGCTGTAACTTTTGATAGAAGACTCAGACAAACATGTTTATGGCTTTATCTTATAGAACTCAATATCCCCGTGCTGGGCAAACAGAACAGGTTTTGCAGCCGTTTGAGCTAAGATTTTAAAATTATTCACATAATGAAAACCTATACTTTGTCTCAGGCGAGTTTCCCATTCAAATGCATGTAACAGTGAGATACACACTGTCTTGGCGAAATAAAGCGTTTTTGTACAACTTCATATAAATCGCTGTAACTTTTGATAGAAGACTCAGACAAACATGTTTATGGCTTTATCTTATAGAACTCAATATCCCCGTGCTGGGCAAACAGGTTTTGCAGCCGTTTGAGCTAAGATTTTAAAATTATTCACATAATGAAAAGCTATACTTTGTCTCAGGCGAGTTTCCCATTCAAATGCATGTAACAGTGAGAAACGCATTGTCTTGGCGAAATAAAGCGTTTTTGAACAACTTCATATAAATCGCTGTAACTTTTGATAGAAGACTCAGACAAACATGTTTATGGCTTTATCTTATAGAACTCAATATCCCCGTGCTGGGCAAACAGGTTTTGCAGCCGTTTGAGCTAAGATTTTAAAATTATTCACATAATGAAAAGCTATACTTTGTCTCAGGCGAGTTTCCCATTCAAATGCATGTAACAGTGAGAAACGCATTGTCTTGGCGAAATAAAGCGTTTTTGAACAACTTCATATAAATCGCTGTAACTTTTGATAGAAGACTCAGACAAACATGTTTATGGCTTTATCTTATAGAACTCAATATCCCCGTGCTGGGCAAACAGAACAGGTTTTGCAGCCGTTTGAGCTAAGATTTTAAAATTATTCACATAATGAAAACCTATACTTTGTCTCAGGCGAGTTTCCCATTCAAATGCATGTAACAGTGAGAAACACACTGTCTTGGCGAAATAAAGCGTTTTTGTACAACTTCATATAAATCGCTGTAACTTTTGATAGAAGACTCAGACAAACATGTTTATGGCTTTATCTTATAGAACTCAATATCCCCGTGCTGGGCAAACAGAACAGGTTTTGCAGCCGTTTGAGCTAAGATTTTAAAATTATTCACATAATGAAAACCTATACTTTGTCTCAGGCGAGTTTCCCATTCAAATGCATGTAACAGTGAGAAACGCATTGTCTTGGCGAAATAAAGCGTTTTTGAACAACTTCATATAAATCGCTGTAACTTTTGATAGAAGACTCAGACAAACATGTTTATGGCTTTATCTTATAGAACTCAATATCCCCGTGCTGGGCAAACAGAACAGGTTTTGCAGCCGTTTGAGCTAAGATTTTAAAATTATTCACATAATGAAAACCTATACTTTGTCTCAGGCGAGTTTCCCATTCAAATGCATGTAACAGTGAGAAACACACTGTCTTGGCGAAATAAAGCGTTTTTGTACAACTTCATATAAATCGCTGTAACTTTTGATAGAAGACTCAGACAAACATGTTTATGGCTTTATCTTATAGAACTCAATATCCCCGTGCTGGGCAAACAGAACAGGTTTTGCAGCCGTTTGAGCTAAGATTTTAAAATTATTCACATAATGAAAACCTATACTTTGTTTCAGGCGAGTTTCCCATTCAAATGCATGTAACAGTGAGAAACGCATTGTCTTGGCGAAAGAAAGCGTTTTTGATCAACTTCATATAAATCGCTGTAACTTTTGATAGAAGACTCAGACAAACATGTTTATGGCTTTATCTTATAGAACTCAAGGTCCCCGTGCTGGGCAAACAGGTTTTGCAGCCGTTTGAGCTAAGACTTTAAAATTATTCACATAATGAAAACCTATACTTTGTTTCAGGCGAGTTTCCCATTCAAATGCATGTAACAGTGAGAAACGCATTGTCTTGGCGAAATAAAGCGTTTTTGAACAACTTCATATAAATCGCTGTAACTTTTGATAGAAGACTCAGACAAACATGTTTATGGCTTTATCTTATAGAACTCAATATCCCCGTGCTGGGCAAACAGGTTTTGCAGCCGTTTGAGCTAAGACTTTAAAATTATTCACATAATGAAAACCTATACTTTGTCTCAGGCGAGTTTCCCATTCAAATGCATGTAACAGTGAGAAACGCATTGTCTTGGCGAAATAAAGCGTTTTTGAACAACTTCATATAAATCGCTGTAACTTTTGATAGAAGACTCAGACAAACATGTTTATGGCTTTATCTTATAGAACTCAATATCCCCGTGCTGGGCAAACAGAACAGGTTTTGCAGCCGTTTGAGCTAAGACTTTAAAATTATTCACATAATGAAAACCTATACTTTGTCTCAGGCGAGTTTCCCATTCAAATGCATGTAACAGTGAGAAACGCATTGTCTTGGCGAAATAAAGCGTTTTTGAACAACTTCATATAAATCGCTGTAACTTTTGATAGAAGACTCAGACAAACATGTTTATGGCTTTATCTTATAGAACTCAATATCCCCGTGCTGGGCAAACAGAACAGGTTTTGCAGCCGTTTGAGCTAAGATTTTAAAATTATTCACATAATGAAAACCTATACTTTGTTTCAGGCGAGTTTCCCATTCAAATGCATGTAACAGTGAGAAACGCATTGTCTTGGCGAAAGAAAGCGTTTTTGAACAACTTCATATAAATCGCTGTAACTTTTGATAGAAGACTCAGACAAACATGTTTATGGCTTTATCTTATAGAACTCAATATCCCTGTGCTGGGCAAACAGGTTTTGCAGCCGTTTGAGCTAAGATTTTAAAATTATTCACATAATGAAAACCTATACTTTGTTTCAGGCGAGTTTCCCATTCAAATGCATGTAACAGTGAGAAACGCATTGTCTTGGCGAAATAAAGCGTTTTTGAACAACTTCATATAAATCGCTGTAACTTTTGATAGAAGACTCAGACAAACATGTTTATGGCATTATCTTATAGAACTCAATATCCCCGTGCTGGGCAAACAGAACAGGTTTTGCAGCCGTTTGAGCTAAGATTTTAAAATTATTCACATAATGAAAACCTATACTTTGTTTCAGGCGAGTTTCCCATTCAAATGCATGTAACAGTGAGAAACGCATTGTCTTGGCGAAAGAAAGCGTTTTTGAACAACTTCATATAAATCGCTGTAACTTTTGATAGAAGACTCAGACAAACATGTTTATGGCTTTATCTTATAGAACTCAATATCCCCGTGCTGGGCAAACAGAACAGGTTTTGCAGCCGTTTGAGCTAAGATTTTAAAATTATTCACATAATGAAAACCTATACTTTGTCTCAGGCGAGTTTCCCATTCAAATGCATGTAACAGTGAGAAACGCATTGTCTTGGCGAAATAAAGCGTTTTTGAACAACTTCATATAAATCGCTGTAACTTTTGACAGAAGACTCAGACAAACATGTTTATGGCTTTATCTTATAGAACTCAATATCCCCGTGCTGGGCAAACAGAACAGGTTTTGCAGCCGTTTGAGCTAAGATTTTAAAATTATTCACATAATGAAAACCTATACTTTGTCTCAGGCGAGTTTCCCATTCAAATGCATGTAACAGTGAGAAACGCATTGTCTTGGCGAAATAAAGCGTTTTTGAACAACTTCATATAAATCGCTGTAACTTTTGATAGAAGACTCAGACAAACATGTTTATGGCTTTATCTTATAGAACTCAATATCCCCGTGCTGGGCAAACAGAACAGGTTTTGCAGCCGTTTGAGCTAAGATTTTAAAATTATTCACATAATGAAAACCTATACTTTGTCTCAGGCGAGTTTCCCATTCAAATGCATGTAACAGTGAGAAACGCATTGTCTTGGCGAAATAAAGCGTTTTTGAACAACTTCATATAAATCGCTGTAACTTTTGATAGAAGACTCAGACAAACATGTTTATGGCTTTATCTTATAGAACTCAATATCCCCGTGCTGGGCAAACAGAACAGGTTTTGCAGCCGTTTGAGCTAAGATTTTAAAATTATTCACATAATGAAAACCTATACTTTGTCTCAGGCGAGTTTCCCATTCAAATGCATGTAACAGTGAGAAACGCATTGTCTTGGCGAAATAAAGCGTTTTTGAACAACTTCATATAAATCGCTGTAACCTTTGATAGAAGACTCAGACAAACATGTTTATGGCTTTATCTTATAGAACTCAATATCCCCGTGCTGGGCAAACAGGTTTTGCAGCCGTTTGAGCTAAGATTTTAAAATTATTCACATAATGAAAACCTATACTTTGTCTCAGGCGAGATTCCCATTCAAATGCATGTAACAGTGAGAAACGCATTGTCTTGGCGAAATAAAGCGTTTTTGAACAACTTCATATAAATCGCTGTAACTTTTGATAGAAGACTCAGACAAACATGTTTATGGCTTTATCTTATAGAACTCAATATCCCCGTGCTGGGCAAACAGAACAGGTTTTGCAGCCGTTTGAGCTAAGATTTTAAAATTATTCACATAATGAAAACCTATACTTTGTCTCAGGCGAGTTTCCCATTCAAATGCATGTAACAGTGAGAAACGCATTGTCTTGGCGAAATAAAGCGTTTTTGAACAACTTCATATAAATCGCTGTAACTTTTGATAGAAAACTCAGACAAACATGTTTATGGCTTTATCTTATAGAACTCAATATCCCCGTGCTGGGCAAACAGAACAGGTTTTGCAGCCGTTTGAGCTAAGATTTTAAAATTATTCACATAATGAAAACCTATACTTTGTCTCAGGCGAGTTTCCCATTCAAATGCATGTAACAGTGAGAAACACACTGTCTTGGCAAAATAAAGCGTTTTTGAACAACTTCATATAAATCGCTGTAACTTTTGATAGAAGACTCAGACAAACATGTTTATGGCTTTATCTTATAGAACTCAATATCCCCGTGCTGGGCAAACAGAACAGGTTTTGCAGCCGTTTGAGCTAAGATTTTAAAATTATTCACATAATGAAAACCTATACTTTGTTTCAGGCGAGTTTCCCATTCAAATGCATGTAACAGTGAGAAACGCATTGTCTTGGCGAAAGAAAGCGTTTTTGAACAACTTCATATAAATCGCTGTAACTCTTGATAGAAGACTCAGACAAACATGTTTATGGCTTTATCTTATAGAACTCAATATCCCTGTGCTGGGCAAACAGGTCTTGCAGCCGTTTGAGCTAAGACTTTAAAATTATTCACATAATGAAAACCTATACTTTGTTTCAGGCGAGTTTCCCATTCAAATGCATGTAACAGTGAGAAACGCATTGTCTTGGCGAAATAAAGCGTTTTTGAACAACTTCATATAAATCGCTGTAACTTTTGATAGAAGACTCAGACAAACATGTTTATGGCTTTATCTTATAGAACTCAATATCCCCGTGCTGGGCAAACAGAACAGGTTTTGCAGCCGTTTGAGCTAAGATTTTAAAATTATTCACATAATGAAAACCTATACTTTGTTTCAGGCGAGTTTCCCATTCAAATGCATGTAACAGTGAGAAACGCATTGTCTTGGCGAAAGAAAGCGTTTTTGAACAACTTCATATAAATCGCTGTAACTTTTGATAGAAGACTCAGACAAACATGTTTATGGCTTTATCTTATAGAACTCAATATCCCTGTGCTGGGCAAACAGGTTTTGCAGCCGTTTGAGCTAAGACTTTAAAATTATTCACATAATGAAAACCTATACTTTGTCTCAGGCGAGTTTCCCATTCAAATGCATGTAACAGTGAGAAACGCATTGTCTTGGCGAAATAAAGCGTTTTTGAACAACTTCATATAAATCGCTGTAACTTTTGATAGAAGACTCAGACAAACATGTTTATGGCTTTATCTTATAGAACTCAATATCCCCGTGCTGGGCAAACAGAACAGGTTTTGCAGCCGTTTGAGCTAAGATTTTAAAATTATTCACATAATGAAAACCTATACTTTGTCTCAGGCGAGTTTCCCATTCAAATGCATGTAACAGTGAGAAACACACTGTCTTGGCGAAATAAAGCGTTTTTGTACAACTTCATATAAATCGCTGTAACTTTTGATAGAAGACTCAGACAAACATGTTTATGGCTTTATCTTATAGAACTCAATATCCCCGTGTTGGGCAAACAGAACAGGTTTTGCAGCCGTTTGAGCTAAGATTTTAAAATTATTCACATAATGAAAACCTATACTTTGTTTCAGGCGAGTTTCCCATTCAAATGCATGTAACAGTGAGAAACGCATTGTCTTGGCGAAAGAAAGCGTTTTTGATCAACTTCATATAAATCGCTGTAACTTTTGATAGAAGACTCAGACAAACATGTTTATGGCTTTATCTTATAGAACTCAAGGTCCCCGTGCTGGGCAAACAGGTTTTGCAGCCGTTTGAGCTAAGACTTTAAAATTATTCACATAATGAAAACCTATACTTTGTTTCAGGCGAGTTTCCCATTCAAATGCATGTAACAGTGAGAAACGCATTGTCTTGGCGAAATAAAGCGTTTTTGAACAACTTCATATAAATCGCTGTAACTTTTGATAGAAGACTCAGACAAACATGTTTATGGCTTTATCTTATAGAACTCAATATCCCCGTGCTGGGCAAACAGGTTTTGCAGCCGTTTGAGCTAAGACTTTAAAATTATTCACATAATGAAAACCTATACTTTGTCTCAGGCGAGTTTCCCATTCAAATGCATGTAACAGTGAGAAACGCATTGTCTTGGCGAAATAAAGCGTTTTTGAACAACTTCATATAAATCGCTGTAACTTTTGATAGAAGACTCAGACAAACATGTTTATGGCTTTATCTTATAGAACTCAATATCCCCGTGCTGGGCAAACAGAACAGGTTTTGCAGCCGTTTGAGCTAAGACTTTAAAATTATTCACATAATGAAAACCTATACTTTGTTTCAGGCGAGTTTCCCATTCAAATGCATGTAACAGTGAGAAACGCATTGTCTTGGCGAAAGAAAGCGTTTTTGAACAACTTCATATAAATCGCTGTAACTTTTGATAGAAGACTCAGACAAACATGTTTATGGCTTTATCTTATAGAACTCAATATCCCCGTGCTGGGCAAACAGAACAGGTTTTGCAGCCGTTTGAGCTAAGATTTTAAAATTATTCACATAATGAAAACCTATACTTTGTCTCAGGCGAGTTTCCCATTCAAATGCATGTAACAGTGAGAAACACACTGTCTTGGCGAAATAAAGCGTTTTTGTACAACTTCATATAAATCGCTGTAACTTTTGATAGAAGACTCAGACAAACATGTTTATGGCTTTATCTTATAGAACTCAATATCCCCGTTCTGGGCAAACAGAACAGGTTTTGCAGCCGTTTGAGCTAAGATTTTAAAATTATTCACATAATGAAAACCTATACTTTGTTTCAGGCGAGTTTCCCATTCAAATGCATGTAACAGTGAGAAACGCATTGTCTTGGCGAAAGAAAGCGTTTTTGAACAACTTCATATAAATCGCTGTAACTTTTGATAGAAGACTCAGACAAACATGTTTATGGCTTTATCTTATAGAACTCAATATCCCCGTGCTGGGCAAACAGAACAGGTTTTGCAGCCGTTTGAGCTAAGATTTTAAAATTATTCACATAATGAAAACCTATACTTTGTCTCAGGCGAGTTTCCCATTCAAATGCATGTAACAGTGAGAAACACACTGTCTTGGCGAAATAAAGCGTTTTTGTACAACTTCATATAAATCGCTGTAACTTTTGATAGAAGACTCAGACAAACATGTTTATGGCTTTATCTTATAGAACTCAATATCCCCGTGCTGGGCAAACAGAACAGGTTTTGCAGCCGTTTGAGCTAAGATTTTAAAATTATTCACATAATGAAAACCTATACTTTGTCTCAGGCGAGTTTCCCATTCAAATGCATGTAACAGTGAGAAACGCATTGTCTTGGCGAAATAAAGCGTTTTTGAACAACTTCATATAAATCGCTGTAACTTTTGATAGAAGACTCAGACAAACATGTTTATGGCTTTATCTTATAGAACTCAATATCCCCGTGCTGGGCAAACAGAACAGGTTTTGCAGCCGTTTGAGCTAAGATTTTAAAATTATTCACATAATGAAAACCTATACTTTGTCTCAGGCGAGTTTCCCATTCAAATGCATGTAACAGTGAGAAACACACTGTCTTGGCGAAATAAAGCGTTTTTGTACAACTTCATATAAATCGCTGTAACTTTTGATAGAAGACTCAGACAAACATGTTTATGGCTTTATCTTATAGAACTCAATATCCCCGTGCTGGGCAAACAGAACAGGTTTTGCAGCCGTTTGAGCTAAGATTTTAAAATTATTCACATAATGAAAACCTATACTTTGTTTCAGGCGAGTTTCCCATTCAAATGCATGTAACAGTGAGAAACGCATTGTCTTGGCGAAAGAAAGCGTTTTTGATCAACTTCATATAAATCGCTGTAACTTTTGATAGAAGACTCAGACAAACATGTTTATGGCTTTATCTTATAGAACTCAAGGTCCCCGTGCTGGGCAAACAGGTTTTGCAGCCGTTTGAGCTAAGACTTTAAAATTATTCACATAATGAAAACCTATACTTTGTTTCAGGCGAGTTTCCCATTCAAATGCATGTAACAGTGAGAAACGCATTGTCTTGGCGAAATAAAGCGTTTTTGAACAACTTCATATAAATCGCTGTAACTTTTGATAGAAGACTCAGACAAACATGTTTATGGCTTTATCTTATAGAACTCAATATCCCCGTGCTGGGCAAACAGGTTTTGCAGCCGTTTGAGCTAAGACTTTAAAATTATTCACATAATGAAAACCTATACTTTGTCTCAGGCGAGTTTCCCATTCAAATGCATGTAACAGTGAGAAACGTATTGTCTTGGCGAAATAAAGCGTTTTTGAACAACTTCATATAAATCGCTGTAACTTTTGATAGAAGACTCAGACAAACATGTTTATGGCTTTATCTTATAGAACTCAATATCCCCGTGCTGGGCAAACAGAACAGGTTTTGCAGCCGTTTGAGCTAAGACTTTAAAATTATTCACATAATGAAAACCTATACTTTGTTTCAGGCGAGTTTCCCATTCAAATGCATGTAACAGTGAGAAACGCATTGTCTTGGCGAAAGAAAGCGTTTTTGAACAACTTCATATAAATCGCTGTAACTTTTGATAGAAGACTCAGACAAACATGTTTATGGCTTTATCTTATAGAACTCAATATCCCTGTGCTGGGCAAACAGGTTTTGCAGCCGTTTGAGCTGAGACTTTAAAATTATTCACATAATGAAAACCTATACTTTGTTTCAGGCGAGTTTCCCATTCAAATGCATGTAACAGTGAGAAACGCATTGTCTTGGCGAAATAAAGCGTTTTTGAACAACTTCATATAAATCGCTGTAACTTTTGATAGAAGACTCAGACAAACATGTTTATGGCTTTATCTTATAGAACTCAATATCCCCGTGCTGGGCAAACAGAACAGGTTTTGCAGCCGTTTGAGCTAAGATTTTAAAATTATTCACATAATGAAAACCTATACTTTGTCTCAGGCGAGTTTCCCATTCAAATGCATGTAACAGTGAGAAACGCATTGTCTTGGCGAAATAAAGCGTTTTTGAACAACTTCATATAAATCGCTGTAACTTTTGATAGAAGACTCAGACAAACATGTTTATGGCTTTATCTTATAGAACTCAATATCCCCGTGCTGGGCAAACAGAACAGGTTTTGCAGCCGTTTGAGCTAAGATTTTAAAATTATTCACATAATGAAAACCTATACTTTGTCTCAGGCGAGTTTCCCATTCAAATGCATGTAACAGTGAGAAACACACTGTCTTGGCGAAATAAAGCGTTTTTGTACAACTTCATATAAATCGCTGTAACTTTTGATAGAAGACTCAGACAAACATGTTTATGGCTTTATCTTATAGAACTCAATATCCCCGTGCTGGGCAAACAGAACAGGTTTTGCAGCCGTTTGAGCTAAGATTTTAAAATTATTCACATAATGAAAACCTATACTTTGTCTCAGGCGAGTTTCCCATTCAAATGCATGTAACAGTGAGAAACGCATTGTCTTGGCGAAATAAAGCGTTTTTGAACAACTTCATATAAATCGCTGTAACTTTTGATAGAAGACTCAGACAAACATGTTTATGGCTTTATCTTATAGAACTCAATATCCCCGTGCTGGGCAAACAGAACAGGTTTTGCAGCCGTTTGAGCTAAGACTTTAAAATTATTCACATAATGAAAACCTATACTTTGTTTCAGGCGAGTTTCCCATTCAAATGCATGTAACAGTGAGAAACGCATTGTCTTGGCGAAAGAAAGCGTTTTTGAACAACTTCATATAAATCGCTGTAACTTTTGATAGAAGACTCAGACAAACATGTTTATGGCTTTATCTTATAGAACTCAATATCCCTGTGCTGGGCAAACAGGTTTTGCAGCCGTTTGAGCTAAGACTTTAAAATTATTCACATAATGAAAACCTATACTTTGTTTCAGGCGAGTTTCCCATTCAAATGCATGTAACAGTGAGAAACGCATTGTCTTGGCGAAATAAAGCGTTTTTGAACAACTTCATATAAATCGCTGTAACTTTTGATAGAAGACTCAGACAAACATGTTTATGGCTTTATCTTATAGAACTCAATATCCCCGTGCTGGGCAAACAGGTTTTGCAGCCGTTTGAGCTAAGATTTTAAAATTATTCACATAATGAAAACCTATACTTTGTCTCAGGCGAGTTTCCCATTCAAATGCATGTAACAGTGAGAAACGCATTGTCTTGGCGAAATAAAGCGTTTTTGAACAACTTCATATAAATCGCTGTAACTTTTGATAGAAGACTCAGACAAACATGTTTATGGCTTTATCTTATAGAACTCAATATCCCCGTGCTGGGCAAACAGAACAGGTTTTGCAGCCGTTTGAGCTAAGATTTTAAAATTATTCACATAATGAAAACCTATACTTTGTCTCAGGCGAGTTTCCCATTCAAATGCATGTAACAGTGAGAAACACACTGTCTTGGCGAAATAAAGCGTTTTTGTACAACTTCATATAAATCGCTGTAACTTTTGATAGAAGACTCAGACAAACATGTTTATGGCTTTATCTTATAGAACTCAATATCCCCGTGCTGGGCAAACAGAACAGGTTTTGCAGCCGTTTGAGCTAAGATTTTAAAATTATTCACATAATGAAAACCTATACTTTGTTTCAGGCGAGTTTCCCATTCAAATGCATGTAACAGTGAGAAACGCATTGTCTTGGCGAAATAAAGCGTTTTTGAACAACTTCATATAAATCGCTGTAACTTTTGATAGAAGACTCAGACAAACATGTTTATGGCTTTATCTTATAGAACTCAATATCCCCGTGCTGGGCAAACAGAACAGGTTTTGCAGCCGTTTGAGCTAAGATTTTAAAATTATTCACATAATGAAAACCTATACTTTGTTTCAGGCGAGTTTCCCATTCAAATGCATGTAACAGTGAGAAACGCATTGTCTTGGCGAAAGAAAGCGTTTTTGAACAACTTCATATAAATCGCTGTAACTTTTGATAGAAGACTCAGACAAACATGTTTATGGCTTTATCTTATAGAACTCAATATCCCTGTGCTGGGCAAACAGGTTTTGCAGCCGTTTGAGCTAAGACTTTAAAATTATTCACATAATGAAAACCTATACTTTGTTTCAGGCGAGTTTCCCATTCAAATGCATGTAACAGTGAGAAACGCATTGTCTTGGCGAAATAAAGCGTTTTTGAACAACTTCATATAAATCGCTGTAACTTTTGATAGAAGACTCAGACAAACATGTTTATGGCTTTATCTTATAGAACTCAATATCCCTGTGCTGGGCAAACAGAACAGGTTTTGCAGCCGTTTGAGCTAAGATTTTAAAATTATTCACATAATGAAAACCTATACTTTGTCTCAGGCGAGTTTCCCATTCAAATGCATGTAACAGTGAGAAACGCATTGTCTTGGCGAAATAAAGCGTTTTTGAACAACTTCATATAAATCGCTGTAACTTTTGATAGAAGACTCAGACAAACATGTTTATGGCTTTATCTTATAGAACTCAATATCCCCGTGCTGGGCAAACAGAACAGGTTTTGCAGCCGTTTGAGCTAAGATTTTAAAATTATTCACATAATGAAAACCTATATTTTGTCTCAGGCGAGTTTCCCATTCAAATGCATGTAACAGTGAGAAACGCATTGTCTTGGCGAAAGAAAGCGTTTTTGAACAACTTCATATAAATCGCTGTAACTTTTGAT
This sequence comes from Rhamphochromis longiceps, assembly GCF_057381845.1. NCBI lineage: Eukaryota > Metazoa > Chordata > Actinopteri > Cichliformes > Cichlidae > Rhamphochromis > Rhamphochromis longiceps. The sequence continues at coordinate 31,438,121 of NC_140577.1, read as the reverse complement.
AGAAGACTCAGACAAACATGTTTATGGCTTTATCTTATAGAACTCAATATCCCTGTGCTGGGCAAACAGGTTTTGCAGCCGTTTGAGCTAAGACTTTAAAATTGCAGCCGTTTGAGCTAAGATTTTAAAATTATTCACATAATGAAAACCTATACTTTGTCTCAGGCGAGTTTCCCATTCAAATGCATGTAACAGTGAGAAACGCATTGTCTTGGCGAAAGAAAGCGTTTTTGAACAACTTCATATAAATCGCTGTAATTTTGATAGAAGACTCAGACAAACATGTTTATGGCTTTATCTTATAGAACTCAATATCCCCGTGCTGGGCAAACAGAACAGGTTTTGCAGCCGTTTGAGCTAAGATTTTAAAATTATTCACATAATGAAAACCTATACTTTGTCTCAGGCGAGTTTCCCATTCAAATGCATGTAACAGTGAGAAACGCATTGTCTTGGCGAAATAAAGCGTTTTTGAACAACTTCATATAAATCGCTGTAACTTTTGATAGAAGACTCAGACAAACATGTTTATGGCTTTATCTTATAGAACTCAATATCCCCGTGCTGGGCAAACAGAACAGGTTTTGCAGCCCTTTGAGCTAAGACTTTAAAATTATTCACATAATGAAAACCTATACTTTGTTTGAGGCGAGTTTCCCATTCAAATGCATGTAACAGTGAGAAACGCATTGTCTTGGCGAAATAAAGCGTTTTTGAACAACTTCATATAAATCGCTGTAACTTTTGATAGAAGACTCAGACAAACATGTTTATGGCTTTATCTTATAGAACTCAATATCCCCATGCTGGGCAAACAGAACAGGTTTTGCAGCCGTTTGAGCTAAGACTTTAAAATTATTCACATAATGAAAACCTATACTTTGTTTCAGGCGAGTTTCCCATTCAAATGCATGTAACAGTGAGAAACGCATTGTCTTGGCGAAAGAAAGCGTTTTTGAACAACTTCATATAAATCGCTGTAACTTTTGATAGAAGACTCAGACAAACATGTTTATGGCTTTATCTTATAGAACTCAATATCCCTGTGCTGGGCAAACAGGTTTTGCAGCCGTTTGAGCTAAGACTTTAAAATTATTCACATAATGAAAACCTATACTTTGTTTCAGGCGAGTTTCCCATTCAAATGCATGTAACAGTGAGAAACGCATTGTCTTGGCGAAATAAAGCGTTTTTGAACAACTTCATATAAATCGCTGTAACTTTTGATAGAAGACTCAGACAAACATGTTTATGGCTTTATCTTATAGAACTCAATATCCCCGTGCTGGGCAAACAGGTTTTGCAGCCGTTTGAGCTAAGATTTTAAAATTATTCACATAATGAAAACCTATACTTTGTCTCAGGCGAGTTTCCCATTCAAATGCATGTAACAGTGAGAAACGCATTGTCTTGGCGAAATAAAGCGTTTTTGAACAACTTCATATAAATCGCTGTAACTTTTGATAGAAGACTCAGACAAACATGTTTATGGCTTTATCTTATAGAACTCAATATCCCCGTGCTGGGCAAACAGAACAGGTTTTGCAGCCGTTTGAGCTAAGATTTTAAAATTATTCACATAATGAAAACCTATACTTTGTCTCAGGCGAGTTTCCCATTCAAATGCATGTAACAGTGAGAAACACACTGTCTTGGCGAAATAAAGCGTTTTTGTACAACTTCATATAAATCGCTGTAACTTTTGATAGAAGACTCAGACAAACATGTTTATGGCTTTATCTTATAGAACTCAATATCCCCGTGCTGGGCAAACAGAACAGGTTTTGCAGCCGTTTGAGCTAAGATTTTAAAATTATTCACATAATGAAAACCTATACTTTGTTTCAGGCGAGTTTCCCATTCAAATGCATGTAACAGTGAGAAACGCATTGTCTTGGCGAAAGAAAGCGTTTTTGAACAACTTCATATAAATCGCTGTAACTTTTGATAGAAGACTCAGACAAACATGTTTATGGCTTTATCTTATAGAACTCAATATCCCCGTGCTGGGCAAACAGAACAGGTTTTGCAGCCGTTTGAGCTAAGATTTTAAAATTATTCACATAATGAAAACCTATACTTTGTTTCAGGCGAGTTTCCCATTCAAATGCATGTAACAGTGAGAAACGCATTGTCTTGGCGAAAGAAAGCGTTTTTGAACAACTTCATATAAATCGCTGTAACTTTTGATAGAAGACTCAGACAAACATGTTTATGGCTTTATCTTATAGAACTCAATATCCCTGTGCTGGGCAAACAGGTTTTGCAGCCGTTTGAGCTAAGACTTTAAAATTATTCACATAATGAAAACCTATACTTTGTTTCAGGCGAGTTTCCCATTCAAATGCATGTAACAGTGAGAAACGCATTGTCTTGGCGAAATAAAGCGTTTTTGAACAACTTCATATAAATCGCTGTAACTTTTGATAGAAGACTCAGACAAACATGTTTATGGCTTTATCTTATAGAACTCAATATCCCTGTGCTGGGCAAACAGAACAGGTTTTGCAGCCGTTTGAGCTAAGATTTTAAAATTATTCACATAATGAAAACCTATACTTTGTCTCAGGCGAGTTTCCCATTCAAATGCATGTAACAGTGAGAAACGCATTGTCTTGGCGAAATAAAGCGTTTTTGAACAACTTCATATAAATCGCTGTAACTTTTGATAGAAGACTCAGACAAACATGTTTATGGCTTTATCTTATAGAACTCAATATCCCCGTGCTGGGCAAACAGAACAGGTTTTGCAGCCGTTTGAGCTAAGATTTTAAAATTATTCACATAATGAAAACCTATACTTTGTCTCAGGCGAGTTTCCCATTCAAATGCATGTAACAGTGAGAAACGCATTGTCTTGGCGAAAGAAAGCGTTTTTGAACAACTTCATATAAATCGCTGTAACTTTTGATAGAAGACTCAGACAAACATGTTTATGGCTTTATCTTATAGAACTCAATATCCCTGTGCTGGGCAAACAGGTTTTGCAGCCGTTTGAGCTAAGACTTTAAAATTGCAGCCGTTTGAGCTAAGATTTTAAAATTATTCACATAATGAAAACCTATACTTTGTCTCAGGCGAGTTTCCCATTCAAATGCATGTAACAGTGAGAAACGCATTGTCTTGGCGAAAGAAAGCGTTTTTGAACAACTTCATATAAATCGCTGTAATTTTGATAGAAGACTCAGACAAACATGTTTATGGCTTTATCTTATAGAACTCAATATCCCCGTGCTGGGCAAACAGAACAGGTTTTGCAGCCGTTTGAGCTAAGATTTTAAAATTATTCACATAATGAAAACCTATACTTTGTCTCAGGCGAGTTTCCCATTCAAATGCATGTAACAGTGAGAAACGCATTGTCTTGGCGAAATAAAGCGTTTTTGAACAACTTCATATAAATCGCTGTAACTTTTGATAGAAGACTCAGACAAACATGTTTATGGCTTTATCTTATAGAACTCAATATCCCCGTGCTGGGCAAACAGAACAGGTTTTGCAGCCCTTTGAGCTAAGACTTTAAAATTATTCACATAATGAAAACCTATACTTTGTTTGAGGCGAGTTTCCCATTCAAATGCATGTAACAGTGAGAAACGCATTGTCTTGGCGAAATAAAGCGTTTTTGAACAACTTCATATAAATCGCTGTAACTTTTGATAGAAGACTCAGACAAACATGTTTATGGCTTTATCTTATAGAACTCAATATCCCCGTGCTGGGCAAACAGAACAGGTTTTGCAGCCGTTTGAGCTAAGACTTTAAAATTATTCACATAATGAAAACCTATACTTTGTTTCAGGCGAGTTTCCCATTCAAATGCATGTAACAGTGAGAAACGCATTGTCTTGGCGAAATAAAGCGTTTTTGAACAACTTCATATAAATCGCTGTAACTTTTGATAGAAGACTCAGACAAACATGTTTATGGCTTTATCTTATAGAACTCAATATCCCTGTGCTGGGCAAACAGAACAGGTTTTGCAGCCATTTGAGCTAAGATTTTAAAATTATTCACATAATGAAAACCTATACTTTGTCTCAGGCGAGTTTCCCATTCAAATGCATGTAACAGTGAGAAACGCATTGCCTTGGCGAAATAAAGCGTTTTTGAACAACTTCATATAAATCGCTGTAACTTTTGATAGAAGACTCAGAAAAACATGTTTATGGCTTTATCTTATAGAACTCAATATCCCCGTGCTGGGCAAACAGAACAGGTTTTGCAGCCGTTTGAGCTAAGATTTTAAAATTATTCACATAATGAAAACCTATACTTTGTTTCAGGCGAGTTTCCCATTCAAATGCATGTAACAGTGAGAAACGCATTGTCTTGGCGAAAGAAAGCGTTTTTGAACAACTTCATATAAATCGCTGTAACTTTTGATAGAAGACTCAGACAAACATGTTTATGGCTTTATCTTATAGAACTCAATATCCCTGTGCTGGGCAAACAGGTTTTGCAGCCGTTTGAGCTAAGACTTTAAAATTATTCACATAATGAAAACCTATACTTTGTTTCAGGCGAGTTTCCCATTCAAATGCATGTAACAGTGAGAAACGCATTGTCTTGGCGAAATAAAGCGTTTTTGAACAACTTCATATAAATCGCTGTAACTTTTGATAGAAGACTCAGACAAACATGTTTATGGCTTTATCTTATAGAACTCAATATCCCCGTGCTGGGCAAACAGAACAGGTTTTGCAGCCGTTTGAGCTAAGATTTTAAAATTATTCACATAATGAAAACCTATACTTTGTCTCAGGCGAGATTCCCATTCAAATGCATGTAACAGTGAGAAACGCATTGTCTTGGCGAAATAAAGCGTTTTTGAACAACTTCATATAAATCGCTGTAACTTTTGATAGAAGACTCAGACAAACATGTTTATGGCTTTATCTTATAGAACTCAATATCCCCGTGCTGGGCAAACAGAACAGGTTTTGCAGCCGTTTGAGCTAAGATTTTAAAATTATTCACATAATGAAAACCTATACTTTGTCTCAGGCGAGTTTCCCATTCAAATGCATGTAACAGTGAGAAACGCATTGTCTTGGCGAAAGAAAGCGTTTTTGAACAACTTCATATAAATCGCTGTAACTTTTGATAGAAGACTCAGACAAACATGTTTATGGCTTTATCTTATAGAACTCAATATCCCCGTGCTGGGCAAACAGAACAGGTTTTGCAGCCGTTTGAGCTAAGATTTTAAAATTATTCACATAATGAAAACCTATACTTTGTCTCAGGCGAGTTTCCCATTCAAATGCATGTAACAGTGAGAAACGCATTGTCTTGGCGAAAGAAAGCGTTTTTGAACAACTTCATATAAATCGCTGTAACTTTTGATAGAAGACTCAGACAAACATGTTTATGGCTTTATCTTATAGAACTCAATATCCCCGTGCTGGGCAAACAGAACAGGTTTTGCAGCCGTTTGAGCTAAGATTTTAAAATTATTCACATAATGAAAACCTATACTTTGTCTCAGGCGAGTTTCCCATTCAAATGCATGTAACAGTGAGAAACGCATTGTCTTGGCGAAATAAAGCGTTTTTGAACAACTTCATATAAATCGCTGTAACTTTTGATAGAAGACTCAGACAAACATGTTTATGGCTTTATCTTATAGAACTCAATATCCCCGTGCTGGGCAAACAGAACAGGTTTTGCAGCCGTTTGATCTAAGACTTTAAAATTATTCACATAATGAAAACCTATACTTTGTTTCAGGCGAGTTTCCCATTCAAATGCATGTAACAGTGAGAAACGCATTGTCTTGGCGAAATAAAGCGTTTTTGAACAACTTCATATAAATCGCTGTAACTTTTGATAGAAGACTCAGACAAACATGTTTATGGCTTTATCTTATAGAACTCAATATCCCTGTGCTGGGCAAACAGAACAGGTTTTGCAGCCGTTTGAGCTAAGATTTTAAAATTATTCACATAATGAAAACCTATACTTTGTCTCAGGCGAGTTTCCCATTCAAATGCATGTAACAGTGAGAAACGCATTGTCTTGGCGAAATAAAGCGTTTTTGAACAACTTCATATAAATCGCTGTAACTTTTGATAGAAGACTCAGACAAACATGTTTATGGCTTTATCTTATAGAACTCAATATCCCCGTGCTGGGCAAACAGAACAGGTTTTGCAGCCGTTTGAGCTAAGATTTTAAAATTATTCACATAATGAAAACCTATACTTTGTCTCAGGCGAGTTTCCCATTCAAATGCATGTAACAGTGAGAAACGCATTGTCTTGGCGAAATAAAGCGTTTTTGTACAACTTCATATAAATCGCTGTAACTTTTGATAGAAGACTCAGACAAACATGTTTATGGCTTTATCTTATAGAACTCAATATCCCCGTGCTGGGCAAACAGAACAGGTTTTGCAGCCGTTTGAGCTAAGATTTTAAAATTATTCACATAATGAAAACCTATACTTTGTTTCAGGCGAGTTTCCCATTCAAATGCATGTAACAGTGAGAAACGCATTGTCTTGGCGAAAGAAAGCGTTTTTGAACAACTTCATATAAATCGCTGTAACTTTTGATAGAAGACTCAGACAAACATGTTTATGGCTTTATCTTATAGAACTCAATATCCCCGTGCTGGGCAAACAGAACAGGTTTTGCAGCCGTTTGAGCTAAGATTTTAAAATTATTCACATAATGAAAACCTATACTTTGTTTCAGGCGAGTTTCCCATTCAAATGCATGTAACAGTGAGAAACGCATTGTCTTGGCGAAAGAAAGCGTTTTTGAACAACTTCATATAAATCGCTGTAACTTTTGATAGAAGACTCAGACAAACATGTTTATGGCTTTATCTTATAGAACTCAATATCCCCGTGCTGGGCAAACAGAACAGGTTTTGCAGCCGTTTGAGCTAAGATTTTAAAATTATTCACATAATGAAAACCTATACTTTGTCTCAGGCGAGATTCCCATTCAAATGCATGTAACAGTGAGAAACGCATTGTCTTGGCGAAATAAAGCGTTTTTGAACAACTTCATATAAATCGCTGTAACTTTTGATAGAAGACTCAGACAAACATGTTTATGGCTTTATCTTATAGAACTCAATATCCCCGTGCTGGGCAAACAGAACAGGTTTTGCAGCCGTTTGAGCTAAGATTTTAAAATTATTCACATAATGAAAACCTATACTTTGTCTCAGGCGAGTTTCCCATTCAAATGCATGTAACAGTGAGAAACGCATTGTCTTGGCGAAATAAAGCGTTTTTGTACAACTTCATATAAATCGCTGTAACTTTTGATAGAAGACTCAGACAAACATGTTTATGGCTTTATCTTATAGAACTCAATATCCCCGTGCTGGGCAAACAGAACAGGTTTTGCAGCCGTTTGAGCTAAGATTTTAAAATTATTCACATAATGAAAACCTATACTTTGTTTCAGGCGAGTTTCCCATTCAAATGCATGTAACAGTGAGAAACGCATTGTCTTGGCGAAAGAAAGCGTTTTTGAACAACTTCATATAAATCGCTGTAACTTTTGATAGAAGACTCAGACAAACATGTTTATGGCTTTATCTTATAGAACTCAATATCCCCGTGCTGGGCAAACAGAACAGGTTTTGCAGCCGTTTGAGCTAAGATTTTAAAATTATTCACATAATGAAAACCTATACTTTGTTTCAGGCGAGTTTCCCATTCAAATGCATGTAACAGTGAGAAACGCATTGTCTTGGCGAAAGAAAGCGTTTTTGAACAACTTCATATAAATCGCTGTAACTTTTGATAGAAGACTCAGACAAACATGTTTATGGCTTTATCTTATAGAACTCAATATCCCCGTGCTGGGCAAACAGAACAGGTTTTGCAGCCGTTTGAGCTAAGATTTTAAAATTATTCACATAATGAAAACCTATACTTTGTTTCAGGCGAGTTTCCCATTCAAATGCATGTAACAGTGAGAAACGCATTGTCTTGGCGAAGAAAAGCGTTTTTGAACAACTTCATATAAATCGCTGTAACTTTTGATAGAAGACTCAGACAAACATGTTTATGGCTTTATCTTATAGAACTCAATATCCCCGTGCTGGGCAAACAGAACAGGTTTTGCAGCCGTTTGAGCTAAGATTTTAAAATTATTCACATAATGAAAACCTATACTTTGTTTCAGGCGAGTTTCCCATTCAAATGCATGTAACAGTGAGAAACGCATTGTCTTGGCGAAAGAAAGCGTTTTTGAACAACTTCATATAAATCGCTGTAACTTTTGATAGAAGACTCAGACAAACATGTTTATGGCTTTATCTTATAGAACTCAATATCCCCGTGCTGGGCAAACAGAACAGGTTTTGCAGCCGTTTGAGCTAAGATTTTAAAATTATTCACATAATGAAAACCTATACTTTGTTTCAGGCGAGTTTCCCATTCAAATGCATGTAACAGTGAGAAACGCATTGTCTTGGCGAAATAAAGCGTTTTTGAACAACTTCATATAAATCGCTGTAACTTTTGATAGAAGACTCAGACAAACATGTTTATGGCTTTATCTTATAGAACTCAATATCCCTGTGCTGGGCAAACAGGTTTTGCAGCCGTTTGAGCTAAGACTTTAAAATTATTCACATAATGAAAACCTATACTTTGTTTCAGGCGAGTTTTCATTATGTGAATAATTTTAAAATCTTAGCTCAAACGGCTGCAAAACCTGTTCTGTTTGCCCAGCACGGGGATATTGAGTTCTATAAGATAAAGCCATAAACATGTTTGTCTGAGTCTTCTATCAAAGGTTACAGCGATTTATATGAAGTTGTACAAAAACGCTTTATTTCGCCAAGACAGTGTGTTTCTCACTGTTACATGCATTTGAATGGGAAACTCGCCTGAGACAAAGTATAGGTTTTCATTATGTGAATAATTTTAAAATCTTAGCTCAAACGGCTGCAAAACCTGTTCTGTTTGCCCAGCACAGGGATATTGAGTTCTATAAGATAAAGCCATAAACATGTTTGTCTGAGTCTTCTATCAAAAGTTACAGCGATTTATATGAAGTTGTTCAAAAACGCTTTATTTCGCCAAGACAATGCGTTTCTCACTGTTACATGCATTTGAATGGGAAACTCGCCTGAGACAAAGTATAGGTTTTCATTATGTGAATAATTTTAAAATCTTAGCTCAAACGGCTGCAAAACCTGTTCTGTTTGCCCAGCACGGGGATATTGAGTTCTATAAGATAAAGCCATAAACATGTTTGTCTGAGTCTTCTATCAAAAGTTACAGCGATTTATATGAAGTTGTTCAAAAACGCTTTATTTCGCAGAGACAATGCGTTTCTCACTGTTACATGCATTTGAATGGGAAACTCGCCTGAAACAAAGTATAGGTTTTCATTATGTGAATAATTTTAAAATCTTAGCTCAAACGGCTGCAAAACCTGTTCTGTTTGCCCAGCACGGGGATATTGAGTTCTATAAGATAAAGCCATAAACATGTTTGTCTGAGTCTTCTATCAAAGGTTACAGCGATTTATATGAAGTTGTACAAAAACGCTTTATTTCGCCAAGACAGTGTGTTTCTCACTGTTACATGCATTTGAATGGGAAACTCGCCTGAGACAAAGTATAGGTTTTCATTATGTGAATAATTTTAAAATCTTAGCTCAAACGGCTGCAAAACCTGTTCTGTTTGCCCAGCACGGGGATATTGAGTTCTATAAGATAAAGCCATAAACATGTTTGTCTGAGTCTTCTATCAAAGGTTACAGCGATTTATATGAAGTTGTACAAAAACGCTTTATTTCGCCAAGACAATGCGTTTCTCACTGTTACATGCATTTGAATGGGAAACTCGCCTGAAACAAAGTATAGGTTTTCATTATGTGAATAATTTTAAAGTCTTAGCTCAAACGGCTGCAAAACCTGTTTGCCCAGCACGGGGATATTGAGTTCTATAAGATAAAGCCATAAACATGTTTGTCTGAGTCTTCTATCAAAAGTTACAGCGATTTATATGAAGTTGTTCAAAAACGCTTTATTTCGCCAAGACAATGCGTTTCTCACTGTTACATGCATTTGAATGGGAAACTCGCCTGAAACAAAGTATAGGTTTTCATTATGTGAATAATTTTAAAATCTTAGCTCAAACGGCTGCAAAACCTGTTTGCCCAGCACGGGGATATTGAGTTCTATAAGATAAAGCCATAAACATGTTTGTCTGAGTCTTCTATCAAACGTTACAGCGATTTATATGAAGTTGTTCAAAAACGCTTTATTTCGCCAAGACAATGCGTTTCTCACTGTTACATGCATTTGAATGGGAAACTCGCCTGAGACAAAGTATAGGTTTTCATTATGTGAATAATTTTAAAATCTTAGCTCAAACGGCTGCAAAACCTGTTTGCCCAGCACAGGGATATTGAGTTCTATAAGATAAAGCCATAAACATGTTTGTCTGAGTCTTCTATCAAAAGTTACAGCGATTTATATGAAGTTGTTCAAAAACGCTTTATTTCGCCAAGACAATTGCGTTTCTCACTGTTACATGCATTTGAATGGGAAACTCGCCTGAAACAAAGTATAGGTTTTCATTATGTGAATAATTTTAAAATCTTAGCTCAAACGGCTGCAAAACCTGTTCTGTTTGCCCAGCACGGGGATATTGAGTTCTATAAGATAAAGCCATAAACATGTTTGTCTGAGTCTTCTATCAAAGGTTGCAGCGATTTATATGAAGTTGTACAAAAACGCTTTATTTCGCCAAGACAGTGTGTTTCTCACTGTTACATGCATTTGAATGGGAAACTCGCCTGAGACAAAGTATAGGTTTTCATTATGTGAATAATTTTAAAATCTTAGCTCAAACGGCTGCAAAACCTGTTCTGTTTGCCCAGCACAGGGATATTGAGTTCTATAAGATAAAGCCATAAACATGTTTGTCTGAGTCTTCTATCAAAAGTTACAGCGATTTATATGAAGTTGTTCAAAAACGCTTTATTTCGCCAAGACAATGCGTTTCTCACTGTTACATGCATTTGAATGGGAAACTCGCCTGAGACAAAGTATAGGTTTTCATTATGTGAATAATTTTAAAATCTTAGCTCAAACGGCTGCAAAACCTGTTCTGTTTGCCCAGCACGGGGATATTGAGTTCTATAAGATAAAGCCATAAACATGTTTGTCTGAGTCTTCTATCAAAAGTTACAGCGATTTATATGAAGTTGTTCAAAAACGCTTTATTTCGCCAAGACAATGCGTTTCTCACTGTTACATGCATTTGAATGGGAAACTCGCCTGAGACAAAGTATAGGTTTTCATTATGTGAATAATTTTAAAATCTTAGCTCAAACGGCTGCAAAACCTGTTCTGTTTGCCCAGCACAGGGATATTGAGTTCTATAAGATAAAGCCATAAACATGTTTGTCTGAGTCTTCTATCAAAAGTTACAGCGATTTATATGAAGTTGTTCAAAAACGCTTTATTTCGCCAAGACAATGCGTTTCTCACTGTTACATGCATTTGAATGGGAAACTCGCCTGAGACAAAGTATAGGTTTTCATTATGTGAATAATTTTAAAATCTTAGCTCAAACGGCTGCAAAACCTGTTTGCCCAGCACTGGGATATTGAGTTCTATAAGATAAAGCCATAAACATGTTTGTCTGAGTCTTCTATCAAAGGTTGCAGCGATTTATATGAAGTTGTACAAAAACGCTTTATTTCGCCAAGACAGTGTGTTTCTCACTGTTACATGCATTTGAATGGGAAACTCGCCTGAGACAAAGTATAGGTTTTCATTATGTGAATAATTTTAAAATCTTAGCTCAAACGGCTGCAAAACCTGTTCTGTTTGCCCAGCACGGGGATATTGAGTTCTATAAGATAAAGCCATAAACATGTTTGTCTGAGTCTTCTATCAAAAGTTACAGCGATTTATATGAAGTTGTTCAAAAACGCTTTATTTCGCCAAGACAATGCGTTTCTCACTGTTACATGCATTTGAATGGGAAACTCGCCTGAGACAAAGTATAGGTTTTCATTATGTGAATAATTTTAAAATCTTAGCTCAAACGGCTGCAAAACCTGTTCTGTTTGCCCAGCACAGGGATATTGAGTTCTATAAGATAAAGCCATAAACATGTTTGTCTGAGTCTTCTATCAAAAGTTACAGCGATTTATATGAAGTTGTTCAAAAACGCTTTATTTCGCCAAGACAATGCGTTTCTCACTGTTACATGCATTTGAATGGGAAACTCGCCTGAGACAAAGTATAGGTTTTCATTATGTGAATAATTTTAAAATCTTAGCTCAAACGGCTGCAAAACCTGTTTGCCCAGCACTGGGATATTGAGTTCTATAAGATAAAGCCATAAACATGTTTGTCTGAGTCTTCTATCAAAAGTTACAGCGATTTATATGAAGTTGTTCAAAAACGCTTTATTTCGCCAAGACAATGCGTTTCTCACTGTTACATGCATTTGAATGGGAAACTCGCCTGAAACAAAGTATAGGTTTTCATTATGTGAATAATTTTAAAATCTCAGCTCAAACGGCTGCAAAACCTGTTTGCCCAGCACGGGGATATTGAGTTCTATAAGATAAAGCCATAAACATGTTTGTCTGAGTCTTCTATCAAAGGTTACAGCGATTTATATGAAGTTGTACAAAAACGCTTTATTTCGCCAAGACAGTGTGTTTCTCACTGTTACATGCATTTGAATGGGAAACTCGCCTGAGACAAAGTATAGGTTTTCATTATGTGAATAATTTTAAAATCTTAGCTCAAACGGCTGCAAAACCTGTTCTGTTTGCCCAGCACGGGGATATTGAGTTCTATAAGATAAAGCCATAAACATGTTTGTCTGAGTCTTCTATCAAAAGTTACAGCGATTTATATGAAGTTGTTCAAAAACGCTTTATTTCGCCAAGACAATGCGTTTCTCACTGTTACATGCATTTGAATGGGAAACTCGCCTGAGACAAAGTATAGGTTTTCATTATGTGAATAATTTTAAAATCTTAGCTCAAACGGCTGCAAAACCTGTTTGCCCAGCACGGGGATATTGAGTTCTATAAGATAAAGCCATAAACATGTTTGTCTGAGTCTTCTATCAAAAGTTACAGCGATTTATATGAAGTTGTACAAAAACGCTTTATTTCGCCAAGACAGTGTGTTTCTCACTGTTACATGCATTTGAATGGGAAACTCGCCTGAGACAAAGTATAGGTTTTCATTATGTGAATAATTTTAAAATCTTAGCTCAAACGGCTGCAAAACCTGTTCTGTTTGCCCAGCACAGGGATATTGAGTTCTATAAGATAAAGCCATAAACATGTTTGTCTGAGTCTTCTATCAAAAGTTACAGCGATTTATATGAAGTTGTTCAAAAACGCTTTATTTCGCCAAGACAATGCGTTTCTCACTGTTACATGCATTTGAATGGGAAACTCGCCTGAAACAAAGTATAGGTTTTCATTATGTGAATAATTTTAAAGTCTTAGCTCAAACGGCTGCAAAACCTGTTTGCCCAGCACGGGGATATTGAGTTCTATAAGATAAAGCCATAAACATGTTTGTCTGAGTCTTCTATCAAAAGTTACAGCGATTTATATGAAGTTGTTCAAAAACGCTTTATTTCGCCAAGACAATGCGTTTCTCACTGTTACATGCATTTGAATGGGAAACTCGCCTGAAACAAAGTATAGGTTTTCATTATGTGAATAATTTTAAAATCTTAGCTCAAACGGCTTGCAAAACCTGTTCTGTTTGCCCAGCACGGGGATATTGAGTTCTATAAGATAAAGCCATAAACATGTTTGTCTGAGTCTTCTATCAAAGGTTACAGCGATTTATATGAAGTTGTACAAAAACGCTTTATTTCGCCAAGACAGTGTGTTTCTCACTGTTACATGCATTTGAATGGGAAACTCGCCTGAGACAAAGTATAGGTTTTCATTATGTGAATAATTTTAAAATCTTAGCTCAAACGGCTGCAAAACCTGTTCTGTTTGCCCAGCACGGGGATATTGAGTTCTATAAGATAAAGCCATAAACATGTTTGTCTGAGTCTTCTATCAAAAGTTACAGCGATTTATATGAAGTTGTTCAAAAACGCTTTATTTCGCCAAGACAATGCGTTTCTCACTGTTACATGCATTTGAATGGGAAACTCGCCTGAGACAAAGTATAGGTTTTCATTATGTGAATAATTTTAAAATCTTAGCTCAAACGGCTGCAAAACCTGTTTGCCCAGCACGGGGATATTGAGTTCTATAAGATAAAGCCATAAACATGTTTGTCTGAGTCTTCTATCAAAAGTTACAGCGATTTATATGAAGTTGTTCAAAAACGCTTTATTTCGCCAAGACAATGCGTTTCTCACTGTTACATGCATTTGAATGGGAAACTCGCCTGAGACAAAGTATAGGTTTTCATTATGTGAATAATTTTAAAATCTTAGCTCAAACGGCTGCAAAACCTGTTTGCCCAGCACTGGGATATTGAGTTCTATAAGATAAAGCCATAAACATGTTTGTCTGAGTCTTCTATCAAAAGTTACAGCGATTTATATGAAGTTGTTCAAAAACGCTTTATTTCGCCAAGACAATGCGTTTCTCACTGTTACATGCATTTGAATGGGAAACTCGCCTGAAACAAAGTATAGGTTTTCATTATGTGAATAATTTTAAAATCTCAGCTCAAACGGCTGCAAAACCTGTTTGCCCAGCACGGGGATATTGAGTTCTATAAGATAAAGCCATAAACATGTTTGTCTGAGTCTTCTATCAAAGGTTACAGCGATTTATATGAAGTTGTACAAAAACGCTTTATTTCGCCAAGACAGTGTGTTTCTCACTGTTACATGCATTTGAATGGGAAACTCGCCTGAGACAAAGTATAGGTTTTCATTATGTGAATAATTTTAAAATCTTAGCTCAAACGGCTGCAAAACCTGTTCTGTTTGCCCAGCACGGGGATATTGAGTTCTATAAGATAAAGCCATAAACATGTTTGTCTGAGTCTTCTATCAAAAGTTACAGCGATTTATATGAAGTTGTTCAAAAACGCTTTATTTCGCCAAGACAATGCGTTTCTCACTGTTACATGCATTTGAATGGGAAACTCGCCTGAGACAAAGTATAGGTTTTCATTATGTGAATAATTTTAAAATCTTAGCTCAAACGGCTGCAAAACCTGTTTGCCCAGCACTGGGATATTGAGTTCTATAAGATAAAGCCATAAACATGTTTGTCTGAGTCTTCTATCAAAGGTTACAGCGATTTATATGAAGTTGTACAAAAACGCTTTATTTCGCCAAGACAATGCGTTTCTCACTGTTACATGCATTTGAATGGGAAACTCGCCTGAAACAAAGTATAGGTTTTCATTATGTGAATAATTTTAAAATCTTAGCTCAAACGGCTTGCAAAACCTGTTCTGTTTGCCCAGCACGGGGATATTGAGTTCTATAAGATAAAGCCATAAACATGTTTGTCTGAGTCTTCTATCAAAGGTTACAGCGATTTATATGAAGTTGTACAAAAACGCTTTATTTCGCCAAGACAGTGTGTTTCTCACTGTTACATGCATTTGAATGGGAAACTCGCCTGAGACAAAGTATAGGTTTTCATTATGTGAATAATTTTAAAATCTTAGCTCAAACGGCTGCAAAACCTGTTCTGTTTGCCCAGCACGGGGATATTGAGTTCTATAAGATAAAGCCATAAACATGTTTGTCTGAGTCTTCTATCAAAAGTTACAGCGATTTATATGAAGTTGTTCAAAAACGCTTTATTTCGCCAAGACAATGCGTTTCTCACTGTTACATGCATTTGAATGGGAAACTCGCCTGAGACAAAGTATAGGTTTTCATTATGTGAATAATTTTAAAATCTTAGCTCAAACGGCTGCAAAACCTGTTTGCCCAGCACGGGGATATTGAGTTCTATAAGATAAAGCGATAAACATGTTTGTCTGAGTCTTCTATCAAAGGTTACAGCGATTTATATGAAGTTGTTCAAAAACGCTTTATTTCGCCAAGACAGTGTGTTTCTCACTGTTACATGCATTTGAATGGGAAACTCCCCTGAGACAAAGTATAGGTTTTCATTATGTGAATAATTTTAAAATCTTAGCTCAAACGGCTGCAAAACCTGTTTGCCCAGCACGGGGATATTGAGTTCTATAAGATAAAGCCATAAACATGTTTGTCTGAGTCTTCTATCAAAAGTTACAGCGATTTATATGAAGTTGTTCAAAAACGCTTTATTTCGCCAAGACAATGCGTTTCTCACTGTTACATGCATTTGAATGGGAAACTCGCCTGAGACAAAGTATAGGTTTTCATTATGTGAATAATTTTAAAGTCTTAGCTCAAACGGCTGCAAAACCTGTTTGCCCAGCACAGGGATATTGAGTTCTATAAGATAAAGCCATAAACATGTTTGTCTGAGTCTTCTATCAAAAGTTACAGCGATTTATATGAAGTTGTTCAAAAACGCTTTATTTCGCCAAGACAATGCGTTTCTCACTGTTACGTGCATTTGAATGGGAAACTCGCCTGAAACAAAGTATAGGTTTTCATTATGTGAATAATTTTAAAATCTTAGCTCAAACGGCTGCAAAACCTGTTTGCCCAGCACGGGGATATTGAGTTCTATAAGATAAAGCCATAAACATGTTTGTCTGAGTCTTCTATCAAAGGTTGCAGCGATTTATATGAAGTTGTACAAAAACGCTTTATTTCGCCAAGACAGTGTGTTTCTCACTGTTACATGCATTTGAATGGGAAACTCGCCTGAGACAAAGTATAGGTTTTCATTATGTGAATAATTTTAAAATCTTAGCTCAAACGGCTGCAAAACCTGTTCTGTTTGCCCAGCACGGGGATATTGAGTTCTATAAGATAAAGCCATAAACATGTTTGTCTGAGTCTTCTATCAAAAGTTACAGCGATTTATATGAAGTTGTTCAAAAACGCTTTATTTCGCCAAGACAGTGCGTTTCTCACTGTTACATGCATTTGAATGGGAAACTCCCCTGAGACAAAGTATAGGTTTTCATTATGTGAATAATTTTAAAATCTTAGCTCAAACGGCTGCAAAACCTGTTTGCCCAGCACGGGGATATTGAGTTCTATAAGATAAAGCCATAAACATGTTTGTCTGAGTCTTCTATCAAATGTTACAGCGATTTATATGAAGTTGTTCAAAAACGCTTTATTTCGCCAAGACAATGCGTTTCTCACTGTTACATGCATTTGAATGGGAAACTCGCCTGAGACAAAGTATAGGTTTTCATTATGTGAATAATTTTAAAATCTTAGCTCAAACGGCTGCAAAACCTGTTTGCCCAGCACAGGGATATTGAGTTCTATAAGATAAAGCCATAAACATGTTTGTCTGAGTCTTCTATCAAAGGTTGCAGCGATTTATATGAAGTTGTACAAAAACGCTTTATTTCGCCAAGACAGTGTGTTTCTCACTGTTACATGCATTTGAATGGGAAACTCGCCTGAGACAAAGTATAGGTTTTCATTATGTGAATAATTTTAAAATCTTAGCTCAAACGGCTGCAAAACCTGTTCTGTTTGCCCAGCACGGGGATATTGAGTTCTATAAGATAAAGCCATAAACATGTTTGTCTGAGTCTTCTATCAAAAGTTACAGCGATTTATATGAAGTTGTTCAAAAACGCTTTATTTCGCCAAGACAGTGTGTTTCTCACTGTTACATGCATTTGAATGGGAAACTCCCCTGAGACAAAGTATAGGTTTTCATTATGTGAATAATTTTAAAATCTTAGCTCAAACGGCTGCAAAACCTGTTTGCCCAGCACGGGGATATTGAGTTCTATAAGATAAAGCCATAAACATGTTTGTCTGAGTCTTCTATCAAAAGTTACAGCGATTTATATGAAGTTGTTCAAAAACGCTTTATTTCGCCAAGACAATGCGTTTCTCACTGTTACATGCATTTGAATGGGAAACTCGCCTGAGACAAAGTATAGGTTTTCATTATGTGAATAATTTTAAAATCTTAGCTCAAACGGCTGCAAAACCTGTTTGCCCAGCACAGGGATATTGAGTTCTATAAGATAAAGCCATAAACATGTTTGTCTGAGTCTTCTATCAAAAGTTACAGCGATTTATATGAAGTTGTTCAAAAACGCTTTATTTCGCCAAGACAATGCGTTTCTCACTGTTACATGCATTTGAATGGGAAACTCGCCTGAGACAAAGTATAGGTTTTCATTATGTGAATAATTTTAAAATCTTAGCTCAAACGGCTGCAAAACCTGTTCTGTTTGCCCAGCACGGGGATATTGAGTTCTATAAGATAAAGCCATAAACATGTTTGTCTGAGTCTTCTATCAAACGTTACAGCGATTTATATGAAGTTGTTCAAAAACGCTTTATTTCGCCAAGACAATGCGTTTCTCACTGTTACATGCATTTGAATGGGAAACTCGCCTGAAACAAAGTATAGGTTTTCATTATGTGAATAATTTTAAAATCTTAGCTCAAACGGCTGCAAAACCTGTTCTGTTTGCCCAGCACGGGGATATTGAGTTCTATAAGATAAAGCCATAAACATGTTTGTCTGAGTCTTCTATCAAAAGTTACAGCGATTTATATGAAGTTGTTCAAAAACGCTTTATTTCGCCAAGACAGTGTGTTTCTCACTGTTACATGCATTTGAATGGGAAACTCCCCTGAGACAAAGTATAGGTTTTCATTATGTGAATAATTTTAAAATCTTAGCTCAAACGGCTGCAAAACCTGTTTGCCCAGCACGGGGATATTGAGTTCTATAAGATAAAGCCATAAACATGTTTGTCTGAGTCTTCTATCAAAAGTTACAGCGATTTATATGAAGTTGTTCAAAAACGCTTTATTTCGCCAAGACAATGCGTTTCTCACTGTTACATGCATTTGAATGGGAAACTCGCCTGAGACAAAGTATAGGTTTTCATTATGTGAATAATTTTAAAGTCTTAGCTCAAACGGCTGCAAAACCTGTTTGCCCAGCACAGGGATATTGAGTTCTATAAGATAAAGCCATAAACATGTTTGTCTGAGTCTTCTATCAAAAGTTACAGCGATTTATATGAAGTTGTTCAAAAACGCTTTATTTCGCCAAGACAATGCGTTTCTCACTGTTACGTGCATTTGAATGGGAAACTCGCCTGAAACAAAGTATAGGTTTTCATTATGTGAATAATTTTAAAATCTTAGCTCAAACGGCTGCAAAACCTGTTTGCCCAGCACGGGGATATTGAGTTCTATAAGATAAAGCCATAAACATGTTTGTCTGAGTCTTCTATCAAAGGTTGCAGCGATTTATATGAAGTTGTACAAAAACGCTTTATTTCGCCAAGACAGTGTGTTTCTCACTGTTACATGCATTTGAATGGGAAACTCGCCTGAGACAAAGTATAGGTTTTCATTATGTGAATAATTTTAAAATCTTAGCTCAAACGGCTGCAAAACCTGTTCTGTTTGCCCAGCACGGGGATATTGAGTTCTATAAGATAAAGCCATAAACATGTTTGTCTGAGTCTTCTATCAAAAGTTACAGCGATTTATATGAAGTTGTTCAAAAACGCTTTATTTCGCCAAGACAGTGTGTTTCTCACTGTTACATGCATTTGAATGGGAAACTCCCCTGAGACAAAGTATAGGTTTTCATTATGTGAATAATTTTAAAATCTTAGCTCAAACGGCTGCAAAACCTGTTTGCCCAGCACGGGGATATTGAGTTCTATAAGATAAAGCCATAAACATGTTTGTCTGAGTCTTCTATCAAAAGTTACAGCGATTTATATGAAGTTGTTCAAAAACGCTTTATTTCGCCAAGACAATGCGTTTCTCACTGTTACATGCATTTGAATGGGAAACTCGCCTGAGACAAAGTATAGGTTTTCATTATGTGAATAATTTTAAAATCTTAGCTCAAACGGCTGCAAAACCTGTTTGCCCAGCACAGGGATATTGAGTTCTATAAGATAAAGCCATAAACATGTTTGTCTGAGTCTTCTATCAAAAGTTACAGCGATTTATATGAAGTTGTTCAAAAACGCTTTATTTCGCCAAGACAATGCGTTTCTCACTGTTACATGCATTTGAATGGGAAACTCGCCTGAGACAAAGTATAGGTTTTCATTATGTGAATAATTTTAAAATCTTAGCTCAAACGGCTGCAAAACCTGTTTGCCCAGCACAGGGATATTGAGTTCTATAAGATAAAGCCATAAACATGTTTGTCTGAGTCTTCTATCAAAAGTTACAGCGATTTATATGAAGTTGTTCAAAAACGCTTTATTTCGCCAAGACAATTGCGTTTCTCACTGTTACATGCATTTGAATGGGAAACTCGCCTGAAACAAAGTATAGGTTTTCATTATGTGAATAATTTTAAAATCTTAGCTCAAACGGCTGCAAAACCTGTTCTGTTTGCCCAGCACGGGGATATTGAGTTCTATAAGATAAAGCCATAAACATGTTTGTCTGAGTCTTCTATCAAAGGTTACAGCGATTTATATGAAGTTGTACAAAAACGCTTTATTTCGCCAAGACAGTGTGTTTCTCACTGTTACATGCATTTGAATGGGAAACTCGCCTGAGACAAAGTATAGGTTTTCATTATGTGAATAATTTTAAAATCTTAGCTCAAACGGCTGCAAAACCTGTTCTGTTTGCCCAGCACAGGGATATTGAGTTCTATAAGATAAAGCCATAAACATGTTTGTCTGAGTCTTCTATCAAAAGTTACAGCGATTTATATGAAGTTGTTCAAAAACGCTTTATTTCGCCAAGACAATGCGTTTCTCACTGTTACATGCATTTGAATGGGAAACTCGCCTGAGACAAAGTATAGGTTTTCATTATGTGAATAATTTTAAAATCTTAGCTCAAACGGCTGCAAAACCTGTTCTGTTTGCCCAGCACGGGGATATTGAGTTCTATAAGATAAAGCCATAAACATGTTTGTCTGAGTCTTCTATCAAAAGTTACAGCGATTTATATGAAGTTGTTCAAAAACGCTTTATTTCGCCAAGACAATGCGTTTCTCACTGTTACATGCATTTGAATGGGAAACTCGCCTGAGACAAAGTATAGGTTTTCATTATGTGAATAATTTTAAAATCTTAGCTCAAACGGCTGCAAAACCTGTTTGCCCAGCACTGGGATATTGAGTTCTATAAGATAAAGCCATAAACATGTTTGTCTGAGTCTTCTATCAAAAGTTACAGCGATTTATATGAAGTTGTTCAAAAACGCTTTATTTCGCCAAGACAATGCGTTTCTCACTGTTACATGCATTTGAATGGGAAACTCGCCTGAAACAAAGTATAGGTTTTCATTATGTGAATAATTTTAAAATCTCAGCTCAAACGGCTGCAAAACCTGTTCTGTTTGCCCAGCACGGGGATATTGAGTTCTATAAGATAAAGCCATAAACATGTTTGTCTGAGTCTTCTATCAAAAGTTACAGCGATTTATATGAAGTTGTTCAAAAACGCTTTATTTCGCCAAGACAATTGCGTTTCTCACTGTTACATGCATTTGAATGGGAAACTCGCCTGAAACAAAGTATAGGTTTTCATTATGTGAATAATTTTAAAATCTTAGCTCAAACGGCTGCAAAACCTGTTCTGTTTGCCCAGCACGGGGATATTGAGTTCTATAAGATAAAGCCATAAACATGTTTGTCTGAGTCTTCTATCAAAGGTTACAGCGATTTATATGAAGTTGTACAAAAACGCTTTATTTCGCCAAGACAGTGTGTTTCTCACTGTTACATGCATTTGAATGGGAAACTCGCCTGAGACAAAGTATAGGTTTTCATTATGTGAATAATTTTAAAATCTTAGCTCAAACGGCTGCAAAACCTGTTCTGTTTGCCCAGCACAGGGATATTGAGTTCTATAAGATAAAGCCATAAACATGTTTGTCTGAGTCTTCTATCAAAAGTTACAGCGATTTATATGAAGTTGTTCAAAAACGCTTTATTTCGCCAAGACAATGCGTTTCTCACTGTTACATGCATTTGAATGGGAAACTCGCCTGAGACAAAGTATAGGTTTTCATTATGTGAATAATTTTAAAATCTTAGCTCAAACGGCTGCAAAACCTGTTCTGTTTGCCCAGCACGGGGATATTGAGTTCTATAAGATAAAGCCATAAACATGTTTGTCTGAGTCTTCTATCAAAAGTTACAGCGATTTATATGAAGTTGTTCAAAAACGCTTTATTTCGCCAAGACAATGCGTTTCTCACTGTTACATGCATTTGAATGGGAAACTCGCCTGAGACAAAGTATAGGTTTTCATTATGTGAATAATTTTAAAATCTTAGCTCAAACGGCTGCAAAACCTGTTTGCCCAGCACTGGGATATTGAGTTCTATAAGATAAAGCCATAAACATGTTTGTCTGAGTCTTCTATCAAAAGTTACAGCGATTTATATGAAGTTGTTCAAAAACGCTTTATTTCGCCAAGACAATGCGTTTCTCACTGTTACATGCATTTGAATGGGAAACTCGCCTGAAACAAAGTATAGGTTTTCATTATGTGAATAATTTTAAAATCTCAGCTCAAACGGCTGCAAAACCTGTTTGCCCAGCACGGGGATATTGAGTTCTATAAGATAAAGCCATAAACATGTTTGTCTGAGTCTTCTATCAAAAGTTACAGCGATTTATATGAAGTTGTTCAAAAACGCTTTATTTCGCCAAGACAATTGCGTTTCTCACTGTTACATGCATTTGAATGGGAAACTCGCCTGAAACAAAGTATAGGTTTTCATTATGTGAATAATTTTAAAATCTTAGCTCAAACGGCTGCAAAACCTGTTCTGTTTGCCCAGCACGGGGATATTGAGTTCTATAAGATAAAGCCATAAACATGTTTGTCTGAGTCTTCTATCAAAGGTTACAGCGATTTATATGAAGTTGTACAAAAACGCTTTATTTCGCCAAGACAGTGTGTTTCTCACTGTTACATGCATTTGAATGGGAAACTCGCCTGAGACAAAGTATAGGTTTTCATTATGTGAATAATTTTAAAATCTTAGCTCAAACGGCTGCAAAACCTGTTCTGTTTGCCCAGCACAGGGATATTGAGTTCTATAAGATAAAGCCATAAACATGTTTGTCTGAGTCTTCTATCAAAAGTTACAGCGATTTATATGAAGTTGTTCAAAAACGCTTTATTTCGCCAAGACAATGCGTTTCTCACTGTTACATGCATTTGAATGGGAAACTCGCCTGAGACAAAGTATAGGTTTTCATTATGTGAATAATTTTAAAATCTTAGCTCAAACGGCTGCAAAACCTGTTCTGTTTGCCCAGCACGGGGATATTGAGTTCTATAAGATAAAGCCATAAACATGTTTGTCTGAGTCTTCTATCAAAAGTTACAGCGATTTATATGAAGTTGTTCAAAAACGCTTTATTTCGCCAAGACAATGCGTTTCTCACTGTTACATGCATTTGAATGGGAAACTCGCCTGAGACAAAGTATAGGTTTTCATTATGTGAATAATTTTAAAATCTTAGCTCAAACGGCTGCAAAACCTGTTCTGTTTGCCCAGCACAGGGATATTGAGTTCTATAAGATAAAGCCATAAACATGTTTGTCTGAGTCTTCTATCAAAAGTTACAGCGATTTATATGAAGTTGTTCAAAAACGCTTTATTTCGCCAAGACAATGCGTTTCTCACTGTTACATGCATTTGAATGGGAAACTCGCCTGAAACAAAGTATAGGTTTTCATTATGTGAATAATTTTAAAATCTCAGCTCAAACGGCTGCAAAACCTGTTTGCCCAGCACGGGGATATTGAGTTCTATAAGATAAAGCCATAAACATGTTTGTCTGAGTCTTCTATCAAAGGTTACAGCGATTTATATGAAGTTGTACAAAAACGCTTTATTTCGCCAAGACAGTGTGTTTCTCACTGTTACATGCATTTGAATGGGAAACTCGCCTGAGACAAAGTATAGGTTTTCATTATGTGAATAATTTTAAAATCTTAGCTCAAACGGCTGCAAAACCTGTTCTGTTTGCCCAGCACGGGGATATTGAGTTCTATAAGATAAAGCCATAAACATGTTTGTCTGAGTCTTCTATCAAAGGTTACAGCGATTTATATGAAGTTGTACAAAAACGCTTTATTTCGCCAAGACAGTGTGTTTCTCACTGTTACATGCATTTGAATGGGAAACTCGCCTGAGACAAAGTATAGGTTTTCATTATGTGAATAATTTTAAAGTCTTAGCTCAAACGGCTGCAAAACCTGTTTGCCCAGCACTGGGATATTGAGTTCTATAAGATAAAGCCATAAACATGTTTGTCTGAGTCTTCTATCAAAAGTTACAGCGATTTATATGAAGTTGTTCAAAAACGCTTTATTTCGCCAAGACAATTGCGTTTCTCACTGTTACATGCATTTGAATGGGAAACTCGCCTGAAACAAAGTATAGGTTTTCATTATGTGAATAATTTTAAAATCTTAGCTCAAACGGCTGCAAAACCTGTTCTGTTTGCCCAGCACGGGGATATTGAGTTCTATAAGATAAAGCCATAAACATGTTTGTCTGAGTCTTCTATCAAAGGTTACAGCGATTTATATGAAGTTGTACAAAAACGCTTTATTTCGCCAAGACAGTGTGTTTCTCACTGTTACATGCATTTGAATGGGAAACTCGCCTGAGACAAAGTATAGGTTTTCATTATGTGAATAATTTTAAAATCTTAGCTCAAACGGCTGCAAAACCTGTTCTGTTTGCCCAGCACAGGGATATTGAGTTCTATAAGATAAAGCCATAAACATGTTTGTCTGAGTCTTCTATCAAAAGTTACAGCGATTTATATGAAGTTGTTCAAAAACGCTTTATTTCGCCAAGACAATGCGTTTCTCACTGTTACATGCATTTGAATGGGAAACTCGCCTGAGACAAAGTATAGGTTTTCATTATGTGAATAATTTTAAAATCTTAGCTCAAACGGCTGCAAAACCTGTTCTGTTTGCCCAGCACGGGGATATTGAGTTCTATAAGATAAAGCCATAAACATGTTTGTCTGAGTCTTCTATCAAAAGTTACAGCGATTTATATGAAGTTGTTCAAAAACGCTTTATTTCGCCAAGACAATGCGTTTCTCACTGTTACATGCATTTGAATGGGAAACTCGCCTGAGACAAAGTATAGGTTTTCATTATGTGAATAATTTTAAAATCTTAGCTCAAACGGCTGCAAAACCTGTTTGCCCAGCACTGGGATATTGAGTTCTATAAGATAAAGCCATAAACATGTTTGTCTGAGTCTTCTATCAAAAGTTACAGCGATTTATATGAAGTTGTTCAAAAACGCTTTATTTCGCCAAGACAATGCGTTTCTCACTGTTACATGCATTTGAATGGGAAACTCGCCTGAAACAAAGTATAGGTTTTCATTATGTGAATAATTTTAAAATCTCAGCTCAAACGGCTGCAAAACCTGTTTGCCCAGCACGGGGATATTGAGTTCTATAAGATAAAGCCATAAACATGTTTGTCTGAGTCTTCTATCAAAAGTTACAGCGATTTATATGAAGTTGTTCAAAAACGCTTTATTTCGCCAAGACAATTGCGTTTCTCACTGTTACATGCATTTGAATGGGAAACTCGCCTGAAACAAAGTATAGGTTTTCATTATGTGAATAATTTTAAAATCTTAGCTCAAACGGCTGCAAAACCTGTTCTGTTTGCCCAGCACGGGGATATTGAGTTCTATAAGATAAAGCCATAAACATGTTTGTCTGAGTCTTCTATCAAAGGTTACAGCGATTTATATGAAGTTGTACAAAAACGCTTTATTTCGCCAAGACAGTGTGTTTCTCACTGTTACATGCATTTGAATGGGAAACTCGCCTGAGACAAAGTATAGGTTTTCATTATGTGAATAATTTTAAAATCTTAGCTCAAACGGCTGCAAAACCTGTTCTGTTTGCCCAGCACAGGGATATTGAGTTCTATAAGATAAAGCCATAAACATGTTTGTCTGAGTCTTCTATCAAAAGTTACAGCGATTTATATGAAGTTGTTCAAAAACGCTTTATTTCGCCAAGACAATGCGTTTCTCACTGTTACATGCATTTGAATGGGAAACTCGCCTGAGACAAAGTATAGGTTTTCATTATGTGAATAATTTTAAAATCTTAGCTCAAACGGCTGCAAAACCTGTTCTGTTTGCCCAGCACGGGGATATTGAGTTCTATAAGATAAAGCCATAAACATGTTTGTCTGAGTCTTCTATCAAAAGTTACAGCGATTTATATGAAGTTGTTCAAAAACGCTTTATTTCGCCAAGACAATGCGTTTCTCACTGTTACATGCATTTGAATGGGAAACTCGCCTGAGACAAAGTATAGGTTTTCATTATGTGAATAATTTTAAAATCTTAGCTCAAACGGCTGCAAAACCTGTTCTGTTTGCCCAGCACAGGGATATTGAGTTCTATAAGATAAAGCCATAAACATGTTTGTCTGAGTCTTCTATCAAAAGTTACAGCGATTTATATGAAGTTGTTCAAAAACGCTTTATTTCGCCAAGACAATGCGTTTCTCACTGTTACATGCATTTGAATGGGAAACTCGCCTGAAACAAAGTATAGGTTTTCATTATGTGAATAATTTTAAAATCTCAGCTCAAACGGCTGCAAAACCTGTTTGCCCAGCACGGGGATATTGAGTTCTATAAGATAAAGCCATAAACATGTTTGTCTGAGTCTTCTATCAAAGGTTACAGCGATTTATATGAAGTTGTACAAAAACGCTTTATTTCGCCAAGACAGTGTGTTTCTCACTGTTACATGCATTTGAATGGGAAACTCGCCTGAGACAAAGTATAGGTTTTCATTATGTGAATAATTTTAAAATCTTAGCTCAAACGGCTGCAAAACCTGTTCTGTTTGCCCAGCACGGGGATATTGAGTTCTATAAGATAAAGCCATAAACATGTTTGTCTGAGTCTTCTATCAAAGGTTACAGCGATTTATATGAAGTTGTACAAAAACGCTTTATTTCGCCAAGACAGTGTGTTTCTCACTGTTACATGCATTTGAATGGGAAACTCGCCTGAGACAAAGTATAGGTTTTCATTATGTGAATAATTTTAAAATCTTAGCTCAAACGGCTGCAAAACCTGTTTGCCCAGCACTGGGATATTGAGTTCTATAAGATAAAGCCATAAACATGTTTGTCTGAGTCTTCTATCAAAAGTTACAGCGATTTATATGAAGTTGTTCAAAAACGCTTTATTTCGCCAAGACAATGCGTTTCTCACTGTTACATGCATTTGAATGGGAAACTCGCCTGAAACAAAGTATAGGTTTTCATTATGTGAATAATTTTAAAATCTCAGCTCAAACGGCTGCAAAACCTGTTTGCCCAGCACGGGGATATTGAGTTCTATAAGATAAAGCCATAAACATGTTTGTCTGAGTCTTCTATCAAAAGTTACAGCGATTTATATGAAGTTGTTCAAAAACGCTTTATTTCGCCAAGACAATTGCGTTTCTCACTGTTACATGCATTTGAATGGGAAACTCGCCTGAAACAAAGTATAGGTTTTCATTATGTGAATAATTTTAAAATCTTAGCTCAAACGGCTGCAAAACCTGTTCTGTTTGCCCAGCACGGGGATATTGAGTTCTATAAGATAAAGCCATAAACATGTTTGTCTGAGTCTTCTATCAAAGGTTACAGCGATTTATATGAAGTTGTACAAAAACGCTTTATTTCGCCAAGACAGTGTGTTTCTCACTGTTACATGCATTTGAATGGGAAACTCGCCTGAGACAAAGTATAGGTTTTCATTATGTGAATAATTTTAAAATCTTAGCTCAAACGGCTGCAAAACCTGTTCTGTTTGCCCAGCACAGGGATATTGAGTTCTATAAGATAAAGCCATAAACATGTTTGTCTGAGTCTTCTATCAAAAGTTACAGCGATTTATATGAAGTTGTTCAAAAACGCTTTATTTCGCCAAGACAATGCGTTTCTCACTGTTACATGCATTTGAATGGGAAACTCGCCTGAGACAAAGTATAGGTTTTCATTATGTGAATAATTTTAAAATCTTAGCTCAAACGGCTGCAAAACCTGTTCTGTTTGCCCAGCACGGGGATATTGAGTTCTATAAGATAAAGCCATAAACATGTTTGTCTGAGTCTTCTATCAAAAGTTACAGCGATTTATATGAAGTTGTTCAAAAACGCTTTATTTCGCCAAGACAATGCGTTTCTCACTGTTACATGCATTTGAATGGGAAACTCGCCTGAGACAAAGTATAGGTTTTCATTATGTGAATAATTTTAAAATCTTAGCTCAAACGGCTGCAAAACCTGTTCTGTTTGCCCAGCACAGGGATATTGAGTTCTATAAGATAAAGCCATAAACATGTTTGTCTGAGTCTTCTATCAAAAGTTACAGCGATTTATATGAAGTTGTTCAAAAACGCTTTATTTCGCCAAGACAATGCGTTTCTCACTGTTACATGCATTTGAATGGGAAACTCGCCTGAGACAAAGTATAGGTTTTCATTATGTGAATAATTTTAAAATCTTAGCTCAAACGGCTGCAAAACCTGTTTGCCCAGCACTGGGATATTGAGTTCTATAAGATAAAGCCATAAACATGTTTGTCTGAGTCTTCTATCAAAAGTTACAGCGATTTATATGAAGTTGTTCAAAAACGCTTTATTTCGCCAAGACAATGCGTTTCTCACTGTTACATGCATTTGAATGGGAAACTCGCCTGAAACAAAGTATAGGTTTTCATTATGTGAATAATTTTAAAATCTCAGCTCAAACGGCTGCAAAACCTGTTTGCCCAGCACGGGGATATTGAGTTCTATAAGATAAAGCCATAAACATGTTTGTCTGAGTCTTCTATCAAAGGTTACAGCGATTTATATGAAGTTGTACAAAAACGCTTTATTTCGCCAAGACAGTGTGTTTCTCACTGTTACATGCATTTGAATGGGAAACTCGCCTGAGACAAAGTATAGGTTTTCATTATGTGAATAATTTTAAAATCTTAGCTCAAACGGCTGCAAAACCTGTTCTGTTTGCCCAGCACGGGGATATTGAGTTCTATAAGATAAAGCCATAAACATGTTTGTCTGAGTCTTCTATCAAAAGTTACAGCGATTTATATGAAGTTGTTCAAAAACGCTTTATTTCGCCAAGACAATGCGTTTCTCACTGTTACATGCATTTGAATGGGAAACTCGCCTGAGACAAAGTATAGGTTTTCATTATGTGAATAATTTTAAAATCTTAGCTCAAACGGCTGCAAAACCTGTTTGCCCAGCACGGGGATATTGAGTTCTATAAGATAAAGCCATAAACATGTTTGTCTGAGTCTTCTATCAAAGGTTACAGCGATTTATATGAAGTTGTACAAAAACGCTTTATTTCGCCAAGACAGTGTGTTTCTCACTGTTACATGCATTTGAATGGGAAACTCGCCTGAGACAAAGTATAGGTTTTCATTATGTGAATAATTTTAAAATCTTAGCTCAAACGGCTGCAAAACCTGTTCTGTTTGCCCAGCACAGGGATATTGAGTTCTATAAGATAAAGCCATAAACATGTTTGTCTGAGTCTTCTATCAAAAGTTACAGCGATTTATATGAAGTTGTTCAAAAACGCTTTATTTCGCCAAGACAATGCGTTTCTCACTGTTACATGCATTTGAATGGGAAACTCGCCTGAAACAAAGTATAGGTTTTCATTATGTGAATAATTTTAAAGTCTTAGCTCAAACGGCTGCAAAACCTGTTTGCCCAGCACAGGGATATTGAGTTCTATAAGATAAAGCCATAAACATGTTTGTCTGAGTCTTCTATCAAAAGTTACAGCGATTTATATGAAGTTGTTCAAAAACGCTTTATTTCGCCAAGACAATGCGTTTCTCACTGTTACATGCATTTGAATGGGAAACTCGCCTGAAACAAAGTATAGGTTTTCATTATGTGAATAATTTTAAAATCTTAGCTCAAACGGCTTGCAAAACCTGTTCTGTTTGCCCAGCACGGGGATATTGAGTTCTATAAGATAAAGCCATAAACATGTTTGTCTGAGTCTTCTATCAAAGGTTACAGCGATTTATATGAAGTTGTACAAAAACGCTTTATTTCGCCAAGACAGTGTGTTTCTCACTGTTACATGCATTTGAATGGGAAACTCGCCTGAGACAAAGTATAGGTTTTCATTATGTGAATAATTTTAAAATCTTAGCTCAAACGGCTGCAAAACCTGTTCTGTTTGCCCAGCACGGGGATATTGAGTTCTATAAGATAAAGCCATAAACATGTTTGTCTGAGTCTTCTATCAAAAGTTACAGCGATTTATATGAAGTTGTTCAAAAACGCTTTATTTCGCCAAGACAGTGTGTTTCTCACTGTTACATGCATTTGAATGGGAAACTCGCCTGAGACAAAGTATAGGTTTTCATTATGTGAATAATTTTAAAATCTTAGCTCAAACGGCTGCAAAACTTGTTCTGTTTGCCCAGCACAGGGATATTGAGTTCTATAAGATAAAGCCATAAACATGTTTGTCTGAGTCTTCTATCAAAAGTTACAGCGATTTATATGAAGTTGTTCAAAAACGCTTTATTTCGCCAAGACAATGCGTTTCTCACTGTTACGTGCATTTGAATGGGAAACTCGCCTGAAACAAAGTATAGGTTTTCATTATGTGAATAATTTTAAAATCTTAGCTCAAACGGCTGCAAAACCTGTTTGCCCAGCACAGGGATATTGAGTTCTATAAGATAAAGCCATAAACATGTTTGTCTGAGTCTTCTATCAAAGGTTGCAGCGATTTATATGAAGTTGTACAAAAACGCTTTATTTCGCCAAGACAGTGTGTTTCTCACTGTTACATGCATTTGAATGGGAAACTCGCCTGAGACAAAGTATAGGTTTTCATTATGTGAATAATTTTAAAATCTTAGCTCAAACGGCTGCAAAACCTGTTCTGTTTGCCCAGCACGGGGATATTGAGTTCTATAAGATAAAGCCATAAACATGTTTGTCTGAGTCTTCTATCAAACGTTACAGCGATTTATATGAAGTTGTTCAAAAACGCTTTATTTCGCCAAGACAATGCGTTTCTCACTGTTACATGCATTTGAATGGGAAACTCGCCTGAAACAAAGTATAGGTTTTCATTATGTGAATAATTTTAAAATCTTAGCTCAAACGGCTGCAAAACCTGTTCTGTTTGCCCAGCACGGGGATATTGAGTTCTATAAGATAAAGCCATAAACATGTTTGTCTGAGTCTTCTATCAAAAGTTACAGCGATTTATATGAAGTTGTTCAAAAACGCTTTATTTCGCCAAGACAATGCGTTTCTCACTGTTACATGCATTTGAATGGGAAACTCGCCTGAAACAAAGTATAGGTTTTCATTATGTGAATAATTTTAAAATCTTAGCTCAAACGGCTTGCAAAACCTGTTCTGTTTGCCCAGCACGGGGATATTGAGTTCTATAAGATAAAGCCATAAACATGTTTGTCTGAGTCTTCTATCAAAGGTTACAGCGATTTATATGAAGTTGTACAAAAACGCTTTATTTCGCCAAGACAGTGTGTTTCTCACTGTTACATGCATTTGAATGGGAAACTCGCCTGAGACAAAGTATAGGTTTTCATTATGTGAATAATTTTAAAATCTTAGCTCAAACGGCTGCAAAACCTGTTCTGTTTGCCCAGCACGGGGATATTGAGTTCTATAAGATAAAGCCATAAACATGTTTGTCTGAGTCTTCTATCAAAAGTTACAGCGATTTATATGAAGTTGTTCAAAAACGCTTTATTTCGCCAAGACAATGCGTTTCTCACTGTTACATGCATTTGAATGGGAAACTCGCCTGAGACAAAGTATAGGTTTTCATTATGTGAATAATTTTAAAATCTTAGCTCAAACGGCTGCAAAACCTGTTTGCCCAGCACGGGGATATTGAGTTCTATAAGATAAAGCCATAAACATGTTTGTCTGAGTCTTCTATCAAAAGTTACAGCGATTTATATGAAGTTGTTCAAAAACGCTTTATTTCGCCAAGACAATGCGTTTCTCACTGTTACATGCATTTGAATGGGAAACTCGCCTGAGACAAAGTATAGGTTTTCATTATGTGAATAATTTTAAAATCTTAGCTCAAACGGCTGCAAAACCTGTTTGCCCAGCACTGGGATATTGAGTTCTATAAGATAAAGCCATAAACATGTTTGTCTGAGTCTTCTATCAAAAGTTACAGCGATTTATATGAAGTTGTTCAAAAACGCTTTATTTCGCCAAGACAATGCGTTTCTCACTGTTACATGCATTTGAATGGGAAACTCGCCTGAAACAAAGTATAGGTTTTCATTATGTGAATAATTTTAAAATCTCAGCTCAAACGGCTGCAAAACCTGTTTGCCCAGCACGGGGATATTGAGTTCTATAAGATAAAGCCATAAACA
Source organism: Rhamphochromis longiceps (assembly GCF_057381845.1). NCBI lineage: Eukaryota > Metazoa > Chordata > Actinopteri > Cichliformes > Cichlidae > Rhamphochromis > Rhamphochromis longiceps. The sequence goes on along the minus strand of NC_140577.1, from coordinate 31,405,629 downwards.
TGTTTGTCTGAGTCTTCTATCAAAGGTTACAGCGATTTATATGAAGTTGTACAAAAACGCTTTATTTCGCCAAGACAGTGTGTTTCTCACTGTTACATGCATTTGAATGGGAAACTCGCCTGAGACAAAGTATAGGTTTTCATTATGTGAATAATTTTAAAATCTTAGCTCAAACGGCTGCAAAACCTGTTCTGTTTGCCCAGCACGGGGATATTGAGTTCTATAAGATAAAGCCATAAACATGTTTGTCTGAGTCTTCTATCAAAAGTTACAGCGATTTATATGAAGTTGTTCAAAAACGCTTTATTTCGCCAAGACAATGCGTTTCTCACTGTTACATGCATTTGAATGGGAAACTCGCCTGAGACAAAGTATAGGTTTTCATTATGTGAATAATTTTAAAATCTTAGCTCAAACGGCTGCAAAACCTGTTTGCCCAGCACGGGGATATTGAGTTCTATAAGATAAAGCCATAAACATGTTTGTCTGAGTCTTCTATCAAAGGTTACAGCGATTTATATGAAGTTGTACAAAAACGCTTTATTTCGCCAAGACAATGCGTTTCTCACTGTTACATGCATTTGAATGGGAAACTCGCCTGAAACAAAGTATAGGTTTTCATTATGTGAATAATTTTAAAATCTTAGCTCAAACGGCTGCAAAACCTGTTCTGTTTGCCCAGCACGGGGATATTGAGTTCTATAAGATAAAGCCATAAACATGTTTGTCTGAGTCTTCTATCAAAGGTTACAGCGATTTATATGAAGTTGTACAAAAACGCTTTATTTCGCCAAGACAATGCGTTTCTCACTGTTACATGCATTTGAATGGGAAACTCGCCTGAGACAAAGTATAGGTTTTCATTATGTGAATAATTTTAAAATCTTAGCTCAAACGGCTGCAAAACCTGTTTGCCCAGCACGGGGATATTGAGTTCTATAAGATAAAGCCATAAACATGTTTGTCTGAGTCTTCTATCAAAGGTTACAGCGATTTATATGAAGTTGTTCAAAAACGCTTTATTTCGCCAAGACAATGCGTTTCTCACTGTTACATGCATTTGAATGGGAAACTCGCCTGAGACAAAGTATAGGTTTTCATTATGTGAATAATTTTAAAATCTTAGCTCAAACGGCTGCAAAACCTGTTCTGTTTGCCCAGCACAGGGATATTGAGTTCTATAAGATAAAGCCATAAACATGTTTGTCTGAGTCTTCTATCAAAAGTTACAGCGATTTATATGAAGTTGTTCAAAAACGCTTTATTTCGCCAAGACAATGCGTTTCTCACTGTTACATGCATTTGAATGGGAAACTCGCCTGAGACAAAGTATAGGTTTTCATTATGTGAATAATTTTAAAGTCTTAGCTCAAACGGCTGCAAAACCTGTTTGCCCAGCACAGGGATATTGAGTTCTATAAGATAAAGCCATAAACATGTTTGTCTGAGTCTTCTATCAAAAGTTACAGCGATTTATATGAAGTTGTTCAAAAACGCTTTATTTCGCCAAGACAATGCGTTTCTCACTGTTACATGCATTTGAATGGGAAACTCGCCTGAGACAAAGTATAGGTTTTCATTATGTGAATAATTTTAAAATCTTAGCTCAAACGGCTGCAAAACCTGTTCTGTTTGCCCAGCACGGGGATATTGAGTTCTATAAGATAAAGCCATAAACATGTTTGTCTGAGTCTTCTATCAAAGGTTACAGCGATTTATATGAAGTTGTACAAAAACGCTTTATTTCGCCAAGACAATGCGTTTCTCACTGTTACATGCATTTGAATGGGAAACTCGCCTGAGACAAAGTATAGGTTTTCATTATGTGAATAATTTTAAAATCTTAGCTCAAACGGCTGCAAAACCTGTTTGCCCAGCACGGGGATATTGAGTTCTATAAGATAAAGCCATAAACATGTTTGTCTGAGTCTTCTATCAAAGGTTACAGCGATTTATATGAAGTTGTTCAAAAACGCTTTATTTCGCCAAGACAATGCGTTTCTCACTGTTACATGCATTTGAATGGGAAACTCGCCTGAGACAAAGTATAGGTTTTCATTATGTGAATAATTTTAAAATCTTAGCTCAAACGGCTGCAAAACCTGTTCTGTTTGCCCAGCACAGGGATATTGAGTTCTATAAGATAAAGCCATAAACATGTTTGTCTGAGTCTTCTATCAAAAGTTACAGCGATTTATATGAAGTTGTTCAAAAACGCTTTATTTCGCCAAGACAATGCGTTTCTCACTGTTACATGCATTTGAATGGGAAACTCGCCTGAGACAAAGTATAGGTTTTCATTATGTGAATAATTTTAAAGTCTTAGCTCAAACGGCTGCAAAACCTGTTTGCCCAGCACAGGGATATTGAGTTCTATAAGATAAAGCCATAAACATGTTTGTCTGAGTCTTCTATCAAAAGTTACAGCGATTTATATGAAGTTGTTCAAAAACGCTTTATTTCGCCAAGACAATGCGTTTCTCACTGTTACATGCATTTGAATGGGAAACTCGCCTGAGACAAAGTATAGGTTTTCATTATGTGAATAATTTTAAAATCTTAGCTCAAACGGCTGCAAAACCTGTTCTGTTTGCCCAGCACAGGGATATTGAGTTCTATAAGATAAAGCCATAAACATGTTTGTCTGAGTCTTCTATCAAAAGTTACAGCGATTTATATGAAGTTGTTCAAAAACGCTTTATTTCGCCAAGACAATGCGTTTCTCACTGTTACATGCATTTGAATGGGAAACTCGCCTGAGACAAAGTATAGGTTTTCATTATGTGAATAATTTTAAAGTCTTAGCTCAAACGGCTGCAAAACCTGTTTGCCCAGCACAGGGATATTGAGTTCTATAAGATAAAGCCATAAACATGTTTGTCTGAGTCTTCTATCAAAAGTTACAGCGATTTATATGAAGTTGTTCAAAAACGCTTTATTTCGCCAAGACAATGCGTTTCTCACTGTTACATGCATTTGAATGGGAAACTCGCCTGAGACAAAGTATAGGTTTTCATTATGTGAATAATTTTAAAGTCTTAGCTCAAACGGCTGCAAAACCTGTTCTGTTTGCCCAGCACGGGGATATTGAGTTCTATAAGATAAAGCCATAAACATGTTTGTCTGAGTCTTCTATCAAAGGTTACAGCGATTTATATGAAGTTGTTCAAAAACGCTTTATTTCGCCAAGACAATGCGTTTCTCACTGTTACATGCATTTGAATGGGAAACTCGCCTGAGACAAAGTATAGGTTTTCATTATGTGAATAATTTTAAAATCTTAGCTCAAACGGCTGCAAAACCTGTTCTGTTTGCCCAGCACAGGGATATTGAGTTCTATAAGATAAAGCCATAAACATGTTTGTCTGAGTCTTCTATCAAAAGTTACAGCGATTTATATGAAGTTGTTCAAAAACGCTTTATTTCGCCAAGACAATGCGTTTCTCACTGTTACATGCATTTGAATGGGAAACTCGCCTGAGACAAAGTATAGGTTTTCATTATGTGAATAATTTTAAAGTCTTAGCTCAAACGGCTGCAAAACCTGTTTGCCCAGCACAGGGATATTGAGTTCTATAAGATAAAGCCATAAACATGTTTGTCTGAGTCTTCTATCAAAAGTTACAGCGATTTATATGAAGTTGTTCAAAAACGCTTTATTTCGCCAAGACAATGCGTTTCTCACTGTTACATGCATTTGAATGGGAAACTCGCCTGAGACAAAGTATAGGTTTTCATTATGTGAATAATTTTAAAATCTTAGCTCAAACGGCTGCAAAACCTGTTCTGTTTGCCCAGCACGGGGATATTGAGTTCTATAAGATAAAGCCATAAACATGTTTGTCTGAGTCTTCTATCAAAGGTTACAGCGATTTATATGAAGTTGTACAAAAACGCTTTATTTCGCCAAGACAATGCGTTTCTCACTGTTACATGCATTTGAATGGGAAACTCGCCTGAGACAAAGTATAGGTTTTCATTATGTGAATAATTTTAAAATCTTAGCTCAAACGGCTGCAAAACCTGTTTGCCCAGCACGGGGATATTGAGTTCTATAAGATAAAGCCATAAACATGTTTGTCTGAGTCTTCTATCAAAGGTTACAGCGATTTATATGAAGTTGTTCAAAAACGCTTTATTTCGCCAAGACAATGCGTTTCTCACTGTTACATGCATTTGAATGGGAAACTCGCCTGAGACAAAGTATAGGTTTTCATTATGTGAATAATTTTAAAATCTTAGCTCAAACGGCTGCAAAACCTGTTCTGTTTGCCCAGCACAGGGATATTGAGTTCTATAAGATAAAGCCATAAACATGTTTGTCTGAGTCTTCTATCAAAAGTTACAGCGATTTATATGAAGTTGTTCAAAAACGCTTTATTTCGCCAAGACAATGCGTTTCTCACTGTTACATGCATTTGAATGGGAAACTCGCCTGAGACAAAGTATAGGTTTTCATTATGTGAATAATTTTAAAGTCTTAGCTCAAACGGCTGCAAAACCTGTTTGCCCAGCACAGGGATATTGAGTTCTATAAGATAAAGCCATAAACATGTTTGTCTGAGTCTTCTATCAAAAGTTACAGCGATTTATATGAAGTTGTTCAAAAACGCTTTATTTCGCCAAGACAATGCGTTTCTCACTGTTACATGCATTTGAATGGGAAACTCGCCTGAGACAAAGTATAGGTTTTCATTATGTGAATAATTTTAAAATCTTAGCTCAAACGGCTGCAAAACCTGTTTGCCCAGCACGGGGATATTGAGTTCTATAAGATAAAGCCATAAACATGTTTGTCTGAGTCTTCTATCAAAGGTTACAGCGATTTATATGAAGTTGTACAAAAACGCTTTATTTCGCCAAGACAGTGTGTTTCTCACTGTTACATGCATTTGAATGGGAAACTCGCCTGAGACAAAGTATAGGTTTTCATTATGTGAATAATTTTAAAATCTTAGCTCAAACGGCTGCAAAACCTGTTCTGTTTGCCCAGCACAGGGATATTGAGTTCTATAAGATAAAGCCATAAACATGTTTGTCTGAGTCTTCTATCAAAAGTTACAGCGATTTATATGAAGTTGTTCAAAAACGCTTTATTTCGCCAAGACAATGCGTTTCTCACTGTTACATGCATTTGAATGGGAAACTCGCCTGAAACAAAGTATAGGTTTTCATTATGTGAATAATTTTAAAGTCTTAGCTCAAACGGCTGCAAAACCTGTTTGCCCAGCACAGGGATATTGAGTTCTATAAGATAAAGCCATAAACATGTTTGTCTGAGTCTTCTATCAAAAGTTACAGCGATTTATATGAAGTTGTTCAAAAACGCTTTATTTCGCCAAGACAATGCGTTTCTCACTGTTACATGCATTTGAATGGGAAACTCGCCTGAAACAAAGTATAGGTTTTCATTATGTGAATAATTTTAAAATCTTAGCTCAAACGGCTTGCAAAACCTGTTCTGTTTGCCCAGCACGGGGATATTGAGTTCTATAAGATAAAGCCATAAACATGTTTGTCTGAGTCTTCTATCAAAGGTTACAGCGATTTATATGAAGTTGTACAAAAACGCTTTATTTCGCCAAGACAGTGTGTTTCTCACTGTTACATGCATTTGAATGGGAAACTCGCCTGAGACAAAGTATAGGTTTTCATTATGTGAATAATTTTAAAATCTTAGCTCAAACGGCTGCAAAACCTGTTCTGTTTGCCCAGCACGGGGATATTGAGTTCTATAAGATAAAGCCATAAACATGTTTGTCTGAGTCTTCTATCAAAAGTTACAGCGATTTATATGAAGTTGTTCAAAAACGCTTTATTTCGCCAAGACAGTGTGTTTCTCACTGTTACATGCATTTGAATGGGAAACTCGCCTGAGACAAAGTATAGGTTTTCATTATGTGAATAATTTTAAAATCTTAGCTCAAACGGCTGCAAAACTTGTTCTGTTTGCCCAGCACAGGGATATTGAGTTCTATAAGATAAAGCCATAAACATGTTTGTCTGAGTCTTCTATCAAAAGTTACAGCGATTTATATGAAGTTGTTCAAAAACGCTTTATTTCGCCAAGACAATGCGTTTCTCACTGTTACGTGCATTTGAATGGGAAACTCGCCTGAAACAAAGTATAGGTTTTCATTATGTGAATAATTTTAAAATCTTAGCTCAAACGGCTGCAAAACCTGTTTGCCCAGCACAGGGATATTGAGTTCTATAAGATAAAGCCATAAACATGTTTGTCTGAGTCTTCTATCAAAGGTTGCAGCGATTTATATGAAGTTGTACAAAAACGCTTTATTTCGCCAAGACAGTGTGTTTCTCACTGTTACATGCATTTGAATGGGAAACTCGCCTGAGACAAAGTATAGGTTTTCATTATGTGAATAATTTTAAAATCTTAGCTCAAACGGCTGCAAAACCTGTTCTGTTTGCCCAGCACGGGGATATTGAGTTCTATAAGATAAAGCCATAAACATGTTTGTCTGAGTCTTCTATCAAACGTTACAGCGATTTATATGAAGTTGTTCAAAAACGCTTTATTTCGCCAAGACAATGCGTTTCTCACTGTTACATGCATTTGAATGGGAAACTCGCCTGAAACAAAGTATAGGTTTTCATTATGTGAATAATTTTAAAATCTTAGCTCAAACGGCTGCAAAACCTGTTCTGTTTGCCCAGCACGGGGATATTGAGTTCTATAAGATAAAGCCATAAACATGTTTGTCTGAGTCTTCTATCAAAAGTTACAGCGATTTATATGAAGTTGTTCAAAAACGCTTTATTTCGCCAAGACAATGCGTTTCTCACTGTTACATGCATTTGAATGGGAAACTCGCCTGAAACAAAGTATAGGTTTTCATTATGTGAATAATTTTAAAATCTTAGCTCAAACGGCTTGCAAAACCTGTTCTGTTTGCCCAGCACGGGGATATTGAGTTCTATAAGATAAAGCCATAAACATGTTTGTCTGAGTCTTCTATCAAAGGTTACAGCGATTTATATGAAGTTGTACAAAAACGCTTTATTTCGCCAAGACAGTGTGTTTCTCACTGTTACATGCATTTGAATGGGAAACTCGCCTGAGACAAAGTATAGGTTTTCATTATGTGAATAATTTTAAAATCTTAGCTCAAACGGCTGCAAAACCTGTTCTGTTTGCCCAGCACGGGGATATTGAGTTCTATAAGATAAAGCCATAAACATGTTTGTCTGAGTCTTCTATCAAAAGTTACAGCGATTTATATGAAGTTGTTCAAAAACGCTTTATTTCGCCAAGACAATGCGTTTCTCACTGTTACATGCATTTGAATGGGAAACTCGCCTGAGACAAAGTATAGGTTTTCATTATGTGAATAATTTTAAAATCTTAGCTCAAACGGCTGCAAAACCTGTTTGCCCAGCACGGGGATATTGAGTTCTATAAGATAAAGCCATAAACATGTTTGTCTGAGTCTTCTATCAAAAGTTACAGCGATTTATATGAAGTTGTTCAAAAACGCTTTATTTCGCCAAGACAATGCGTTTCTCACTGTTACATGCATTTGAATGGGAAACTCGCCTGAGACAAAGTATAGGTTTTCATTATGTGAATAATTTTAAAATCTTAGCTCAAACGGCTGCAAAACCTGTTTGCCCAGCACTGGGATATTGAGTTCTATAAGATAAAGCCATAAACATGTTTGTCTGAGTCTTCTATCAAAAGTTACAGCGATTTATATGAAGTTGTTCAAAAACGCTTTATTTCGCCAAGACAATGCGTTTCTCACTGTTACATGCATTTGAATGGGAAACTCGCCTGAAACAAAGTATAGGTTTTCATTATGTGAATAATTTTAAAATCTCAGCTCAAACGGCTGCAAAACCTGTTTGCCCAGCACGGGGATATTGAGTTCTATAAGATAAAGCCATAAACATGTTTGTCTGAGTCTTCTATCAAAGGTTACAGCGATTTATATGAAGTTGTACAAAAACGCTTTATTTCGCCAAGACAGTGTGTTTCTCACTGTTACATGCATTTGAATGGGAAACTCGCCTGAGACAAAGTATAGGTTTTCATTATGTGAATAATTTTAAAATCTTAGCTCAAACGGCTGCAAAACCTGTTCTGTTTGCCCAGCACGGGGATATTGAGTTCTATAAGATAAAGCCATAAACATGTTTGTCTGAGTCTTCTATCAAAAGTTACAGCGATTTATATGAAGTTGTTCAAAAACGCTTTATTTCGCCAAGACAATGCGTTTCTCACTGTTACATGCATTTGAATGGGAAACTCGCCTGAGACAAAGTATAGGTTTTCATTATGTGAATAATTTTAAAATCTTAGCTCAAACGGCTGCAAAACCTGTTTGCCCAGCACGGGGATATTGAGTTCTATAAGATAAAGCCATAAACATGTTTGTCTGAGTCTTCTATCAAAGGTTACAGCGATTTATATGAAGTTGTACAAAAACGCTTTATTTCGCCAAGACAATGCGTTTCTCACTGTTACATGCATTTGAATGGGAAACTCGCCTGAAACAAAGTATAGGTTTTCATTATGTGAATAATTTTAAAATCTTAGCTCAAACGGCTGCAAAACCTGTTCTGTTTGCCCAGCACGGGGATATTGAGTTCTATAAGATAAAGCCATAAACATGTTTGTCTGAGTCTTCTATCAAAGGTTACAGCGATTTATATGAAGTTGTACAAAAACGCTTTATTTCGCCAAGACAATGCGTTTCTCACTGTTACATGCATTTGAATGGGAAACTCGCCTGAGACAAAGTATAGGTTTTCATTATGTGAATAATTTTAAAATCTTAGCTCAAACGGCTGCAAAACCTGTTTGCCCAGCACGGGGATATTGAGTTCTATAAGATAAAGCCATAAACATGTTTGTCTGAGTCTTCTATCAAAGGTTACAGCGATTTATATGAAGTTGTTCAAAAACGCTTTATTTCGCCAAGACAATGCGTTTCTCACTGTTACATGCATTTGAATGGGAAACTCGCCTGAGACAAAGTATAGGTTTTCATTATGTGAATAATTTTAAAATCTTAGCTCAAACGGCTGCAAAACCTGTTCTGTTTGCCCAGCACAGGGATATTGAGTTCTATAAGATAAAGCCATAAACATGTTTGTCTGAGTCTTCTATCAAAAGTTACAGCGATTTATATGAAGTTGTTCAAAAACGCTTTATTTCGCCAAGACAATGCGTTTCTCACTGTTACATGCATTTGAATGGGAAACTCGCCTGAGACAAAGTATAGGTTTTCATTATGTGAATAATTTTAAAGTCTTAGCTCAAACGGCTGCAAAACCTGTTTGCCCAGCACAGGGATATTGAGTTCTATAAGATAAAGCCATAAACATGTTTGTCTGAGTCTTCTATCAAAAGTTACAGCGATTTATATGAAGTTGTTCAAAAACGCTTTATTTCGCCAAGACAATGCGTTTCTCACTGTTACATGCATTTGAATGGGAAACTCGCCTGAGACAAAGTATAGGTTTTCATTATGTGAATAATTTTAAAATCTTAGCTCAAACGGCTGCAAAACCTGTTCTGTTTGCCCAGCACGGGGATATTGAGTTCTATAAGATAAAGCCATAAACATGTTTGTCTGAGTCTTCTATCAAAGGTTACAGCGATTTATATGAAGTTGTACAAAAACGCTTTATTTCGCCAAGACAATGCGTTTCTCACTGTTACATGCATTTGAATGGGAAACTCGCCTGAGACAAAGTATAGGTTTTCATTATGTGAATAATTTTAAAATCTTAGCTCAAACGGCTGCAAAACCTGTTTGCCCAGCACGGGGATATTGAGTTCTATAAGATAAAGCCATAAACATGTTTGTCTGAGTCTTCTATCAAAGGTTACAGCGATTTATATGAAGTTGTTCAAAAACGCTTTATTTCGCCAAGACAATGCGTTTCTCACTGTTACATGCATTTGAATGGGAAACTCGCCTGAGACAAAGTATAGGTTTTCATTATGTGAATAATTTTAAAATCTTAGCTCAAACGGCTGCAAAACCTGTTCTGTTTGCCCAGCACAGGGATATTGAGTTCTATAAGATAAAGCCATAAACATGTTTGTCTGAGTCTTCTATCAAAAGTTACAGCGATTTATATGAAGTTGTTCAAAAACGCTTTATTTCGCCAAGACAATGCGTTTCTCACTGTTACATGCATTTGAATGGGAAACTCGCCTGAGACAAAGTATAGGTTTTCATTATGTGAATAATTTTAAAGTCTTAGCTCAAACGGCTGCAAAACCTGTTTGCCCAGCACAGGGATATTGAGTTCTATAAGATAAAGCCATAAACATGTTTGTCTGAGTCTTCTATCAAAAGTTACAGCGATTTATATGAAGTTGTTCAAAAACGCTTTATTTCGCCAAGACAATGCGTTTCTCACTGTTACATGCATTTGAATGGGAAACTCGCCTGAGACAAAGTATAGGTTTTCATTATGTGAATAATTTTAAAATCTTAGCTCAAACGGCTGCAAAACCTGTTCTGTTTGCCCAGCACAGGGATATTGAGTTCTATAAGATAAAGCCATAAACATGTTTGTCTGAGTCTTCTATCAAAAGTTACAGCGATTTATATGAAGTTGTTCAAAAACGCTTTATTTCGCCAAGACAATGCGTTTCTCACTGTTACATGCATTTGAATGGGAAACTCGCCTGAGACAAAGTATAGGTTTTCATTATGTGAATAATTTTAAAGTCTTAGCTCAAACGGCTGCAAAACCTGTTTGCCCAGCACAGGGATATTGAGTTCTATAAGATAAAGCCATAAACATGTTTGTCTGAGTCTTCTATCAAAAGTTACAGCGATTTATATGAAGTTGTTCAAAAACGCTTTATTTCGCCAAGACAATGCGTTTCTCACTGTTACATGCATTTGAATGGGAAACTCGCCTGAGACAAAGTATAGGTTTTCATTATGTGAATAATTTTAAAGTCTTAGCTCAAACGGCTGCAAAACCTGTTCTGTTTGCCCAGCACGGGGATATTGAGTTCTATAAGATAAAGCCATAAACATGTTTGTCTGAGTCTTCTATCAAAGGTTACAGCGATTTATATGAAGTTGTTCAAAAACGCTTTATTTCGCCAAGACAATGCGTTTCTCACTGTTACATGCATTTGAATGGGAAACTCGCCTGAGACAAAGTATAGGTTTTCATTATGTGAATAATTTTAAAATCTTAGCTCAAACGGCTGCAAAACCTGTTCTGTTTGCCCAGCACAGGGATATTGAGTTCTATAAGATAAAGCCATAAACATGTTTGTCTGAGTCTTCTATCAAAAGTTACAGCGATTTATATGAAGTTGTTCAAAAACGCTTTATTTCGCCAAGACAATGCGTTTCTCACTGTTACATGCATTTGAATGGGAAACTCGCCTGAGACAAAGTATAGGTTTTCATTATGTGAATAATTTTAAAGTCTTAGCTCAAACGGCTGCAAAACCTGTTTGCCCAGCACAGGGATATTGAGTTCTATAAGATAAAGCCATAAACATGTTTGTCTGAGTCTTCTATCAAAAGTTACAGCGATTTATATGAAGTTGTTCAAAAACGCTTTATTTCGCCAAGACAATGCGTTTCTCACTGTTACATGCATTTGAATGGGAAACTCGCCTGAGACAAAGTATAGGTTTTCATTATGTGAATAATTTTAAAATCTTAGCTCAAACGGCTGCAAAACCTGTTCTGTTTGCCCAGCACGGGGATATTGAGTTCTATAAGATAAAGCCATAAACATGTTTGTCTGAGTCTTCTATCAAAGGTTACAGCGATTTATATGAAGTTGTACAAAAACGCTTTATTTCGCCAAGACAATGCGTTTCTCACTGTTACATGCATTTGAATGGGAAACTCGCCTGAGACAAAGTATAGGTTTTCATTATGTGAATAATTTTAAAATCTTAGCTCAAACGGCTGCAAAACCTGTTTGCCCAGCACGGGGATATTGAGTTCTATAAGATAAAGCCATAAACATGTTTGTCTGAGTCTTCTATCAAAGGTTACAGCGATTTATATGAAGTTGTTCAAAAACGCTTTATTTCGCCAAGACAATGCGTTTCTCACTGTTACATGCATTTGAATGGGAAACTCGCCTGAGACAAAGTATAGGTTTTCATTATGTGAATAATTTTAAAATCTTAGCTCAAACGGCTGCAAAACCTGTTCTGTTTGCCCAGCACAGGGATATTGAGTTCTATAAGATAAAGCCATAAACATGTTTGTCTGAGTCTTCTATCAAAAGTTACAGCGATTTATATGAAGTTGTTCAAAAACGCTTTATTTCGCCAAGACAATGCGTTTCTCACTGTTACATGCATTTGAATGGGAAACTCGCCTGAGACAAAGTATAGGTTTTCATTATGTGAATAATTTTAAAGTCTTAGCTCAAACGGCTGCAAAACCTGTTTGCCCAGCACAGGGATATTGAGTTCTATAAGATAAAGCCATAAACATGTTTGTCTGAGTCTTCTATCAAAAGTTACAGCGATTTATATGAAGTTGTTCAAAAACGCTTTATTTCGCCAAGACAATGCGTTTCTCACTGTTACATGCATTTGAATGGGAAACTCGCCTGAGACAAAGTATAGGTTTTCATTATGTGAATAATTTTAAAATCTTAGCTCAAACGGCTGCAAAACCTGTTCTGTTTGCCCAGCACGGGGATATTGAGTTCTATAAGATAAAGCCATAAACATGTTTGTCTGAGTCTTCTATCAAAGGTTACAGCGATTTATATGAAGTTGTACAAAAACGCTTTATTTCGCCAAGACAATGCGTTTCTCACTGTTACATGCATTTGAATGGGAAACTCGCCTGAGACAAAGTATAGGTTTTCATTATGTGAATAATTTTAAAATCTTAGCTCAAACGGCTGCAAAACCTGTTTGCCCAGCACGGGGATATTGAGTTCTATAAGATAAAGCCATAAACATGTTTGTCTGAGTCTTCTATCAAAGGTTACAGCGATTTATATGAAGTTGTTCAAAAACGCTTTATTTCGCCAAGACAATGCGTTTCTCACTGTTACATGCATTTGAATGGGAAACTCGCCTGAGACAAAGTATAGGTTTTCATTATGTGAATAATTTTAAAATCTTAGCTCAAACGGCTGCAAAACCTGTTTGCCCAGCACAGGGATATTGAGTTCTATAAGATAAAGCCATAAACATGTTTGTCTGAGTCTTCTATCAAAAGTTACAGCGATTTATATGAAGTTGTTCAAAAACGCTTTATTTCGCCAAGACAATGCGTTTCTCACTGTTACATGCATTTGAATGGGAAACTCGCCTGAGACAAAGTATAGGTTTTCATTATGTGAATAATTTTAAAGTCTTAGCTCAAACGGCTGCAAAACCTGTTTGCCCAGCACAGGGATATTGAGTTCTATAAGATAAAGCCATAAACATGTTTGTCTGAGTCTTCTATCAAAAGTTACAGCGATTTATATGAAGTTGTTCAAAAACGCTTTATTTCGCCAAGACAATGCGTTTCTCACTGTTACATGCATTTGAATGGGAAACTCGCCTGAGACAAAGTATAGGTTTTCATTATGTGAATAATTTTAAAATCTTAGCTCAAACGGCTGCAAAACCTGTTCTGTTTGCCCAGCACGGGGATATTGAGTTCTATAAGATAAAGCCATAAACATGTTTGTCTGAGTCTTCTATCAAAGGTTACAGCGATTTATATGAAGTTGTACAAAAACGCTTTATTTCGCCAAGACAATGCGTTTCTCACTGTTACATGCATTTGAATGGGAAACTCGCCTGAGACAAAGTATAGGTTTTCATTATGTGAATAATTTTAAAATCTTAGCTCAAACGGCTGCAAAACCTGTTTGCCCAGCACGGGGATATTGAGTTCTATAAGATAAAGCCATAAACATGTTTGTCTGAGTCTTCTATCAAAGGTTACAGCGATTTATATGAAGTTGTTCAAAAACGCTTTATTTCGCCAAGACAATGCGTTTCTCACTGTTACATGCATTTGAATGGGAAACTCGCCTGAGACAAAGTATAGGTTTTCATTATGTGAATAATTTTAAAATCTTAGCTCAAACGGCTGCAAAACCTGTTCTGTTTGCCCAGCACAGGGATATTGAGTTCTATAAGATAAAGCCATAAACATGTTTGTCTGAGTCTTCTATCAAAAGTTACAGCGATTTATATGAAGTTGTTCAAAAACGCTTTATTTCGCCAAGACAATGCGTTTCTCACTGTTACATGCATTTGAATGGGAAACTCGCCTGAGACAAAGTATAGGTTTTCATTATGTGAATAATTTTAAAATCTTAGCTCAAACGGCTGCAAAACCTGTTCTGTTTGCCCAGCACGGGGATATTGAGTTCTATAAGATAAAGCCATAAACATGTTTGTCTGAGTCTTCTATCAAAAGTTACAGCGATTTATATGAAGTTGTTCAAAAACGCTTTATTTCGCCAAGACAATGCGTTTCTCACTGTTACATGCATTTGAATGGGAAACTCGCCTGAGACAAAGTATAGGTTTTCATTATGTGAATAATTTTAAAATCTTAGCTCAAACGGCTGCAAAACCTGTTTGCCCAGCACGGGGATATTGAGTTCTATAAGATAAAGCCATAAACATGTTTGTCTGAGTCTTCTATCAAAGGTTACAGCGATTTATATGAAGTTGTACAAAAACGCTTTATTTCGCCAAGACAATGCGTTTCTCACTGTTACATGCATTTGAATGGGAAACTCGCCTGAAACAAAGTATAGGTTTTCATTATGTGAATAATTTTAAAATCTTAGCTCAAACGGCTGCAAAACCTGTTCTGTTTGCCCAGCACGGGGATATTGAGTTCTATAAGATAAAGCCATAAACATGTTTGTCTGAGTCTTCTATCAAAGGTTACAGCGATTTATATGAAGTTGTACAAAAACGCTTTATTTCGCCAAGACAATGCGTTTCTCACTGTTACATGCATTTGAATGGGAAACTCGCCTGAGACAAAGTATAGGTTTTCATTATGTGAATAATTTTAAAATCTTAGCTCAAACGGCTGCAAAACCTGTTTGCCCAGCACGGGGATATTGAGTTCTATAAGATAAAGCCATAAACATGTTTGTCTGAGTCTTCTATCAAAGGTTACAGCGATTTATATGAAGTTGTTCAAAAACGCTTTATTTCGCCAAGACAATGCGTTTCTCACTGTTACATGCATTTGAATGGGAAACTCGCCTGAGACAAAGTATAGGTTTTCATTATGTGAATAATTTTAAAGTCTTAGCTCAAACGGCTGCAAAACCTGTTTGCCCAGCACAGGGATATTGAGTTCTATAAGATAAAGCCATAAACATGTTTGTCTGAGTCTTCTATCAAAAGTTACAGCGATTTATATGAAGTTGTTCAAAAACGCTTTATTTCGCCAAGACAATGCGTTTCTCACTGTTACATGCATTTGAATGGGAAACTCGCCTGAGACAAAGTATAGGTTTTCATTATGTGAATAATTTTAAAATCTTAGCTCAAACGGCTGCAAAACCTGTTCTGTTTGCCCAGCACGGGGATATTGAGTTCTATAAGATAAAGCCATAAACATGTTTGTCTGAGTCTTCTATCAAAGGTTACAGCGATTTATATGAAGTTGTACAAAAACGCTTTATTTCGCCAAGACAATGCGTTTCTCACTGTTACATGCATTTGAATGGGAAACTCGCCTGAGACAAAGTATAGGTTTTCATTATGTGAATAATTTTAAAATCTTAGCTCAAACGGCTGCAAAACCTGTTCTGTTTGCCCAGCACAGGGATATTGAGTTCTATAAGATAAAGCCATAAACATGTTTGTCTGAGTCTTCTATCAAAAGTTACAGCGATTTATATGAAGTTGTTCAAAAACGCTTTATTTCGCCAAGACAATGCGTTTCTCACTGTTACATGCATTTGAATGGGAAACTCGCCTGAGACAAAGTATAGGTTTTCATTATGTGAATAATTTTAAAGTCTTAGCTCAAACGGCTGCAAAACCTGTTTGCCCAGCACAGGGATATTGAGTTCTATAAGATAAAGCCATAAACATGTTTGTCTGAGTCTTCTATCAAAAGTTACAGCGATTTATATGAAGTTGTTCAAAAACGCTTTATTTCGCCAAGACAATGCGTTTCTCACTGTTACATGCATTTGAATGGGAAACTCGCCTGAGACAAAGTATAGGTTTTCATTATGTGAATAATTTTAAAATCTTAGCTCAAACGGCTGCAAAACCTGTTCTGTTTGCCCAGCACGGGGATATTGAGTTCTATAAGATAAAGCCATAAACATGTTTGTCTGAGTCTTCTATCAAAAGTTACAGCGATTTATATGAAGTTGTTCAAAAACGCTTTATTTCGCCAAGACAATGCGTTTCTCACTGTTACATGCATTTGAATGGGAAACTCGCCTGAGACAAAGTATAGGTTTTCATTATGTGAATAATTTTAAAATCTTAGCTCAAACGGCTGCAAAACCTGTTTGCCCAGCACGGGGATATTGAGTTCTATAAGATAAAGCCATAAACATGTTTGTCTGAGTCTTCTATCAAAGGTTACAGCGATTTATATGAAGTTGTACAAAAACGCTTTATTTCGCCAAGACAATGCGTTTCTCACTGTTACATGCATTTGAATGGGAAACTCGCCTGAAACAAAGTATAGGTTTTCATTATGTGAATAATTTTAAAATCTTAGCTCAAACGGCTGCAAAACCTGTTCTGTTTGCCCAGCACGGGGATATTGAGTTCTATAAGATAAAGCCATAAACATGTTTGTCTGAGTCTTCTATCAAAGGTTACAGCGATTTATATGAAGTTGTACAAAAACGCTTTATTTCGCCAAGACAATGCGTTTCTCACTGTTACATGCATTTGAATGGGAAACTCGCCTGAGACAAAGTATAGGTTTTCATTATGTGAATAATTTTAAAATCTTAGCTCAAACGGCTGCAAAACCTGTTTGCCCAGCACGGGGATATTGAGTTCTATAAGATAAAGCCATAAACATGTTTGTCTGAGTCTTCTATCAAAGGTTACAGCGATTTATATGAAGTTGTTCAAAAACGCTTTATTTCGCCAAGACAATGCGTTTCTCACTGTTACATGCATTTGAATGGGAAACTCGCCTGAGACAAAGTATAGGTTTTCATTATGTGAATAATTTTAAAATCTTAGCTCAAACGGCTGCAAAACCTGTTCTGTTTGCCCAGCACAGGGATATTGAGTTCTATAAGATAAAGCCATAAACATGTTTGTCTGAGTCTTCTATCAAAAGTTACAGCGATTTATATGAAGTTGTTCAAAAACGCTTTATTTCGCCAAGACAATGCGTTTCTCACTGTTACATGCATTTGAATGGGAAACTCGCCTGAGACAAAGTATAGGTTTTCATTATGTGAATAATTTTAAAGTCTTAGCTCAAACGGCTGCAAAACCTGTTTGCCCAGCACAGGGATATTGAGTTCTATAAGATAAAGCCATAAACATGTTTGTCTGAGTCTTCTATCAAAAGTTACAGCGATTTATATGAAGTTGTTCAAAAATGCTTTATTTCGCCAAGACAATGCGTTTCTCACTGTTACATGCATTTGAATGGGAAACTCGCCTGAGACAAAGTATAGGTTTTCATTATGTGAATAATTTTAAAATCTTAGCTCAAACGGCTGCAAAAGCTGTTCTGTTTGCCCAGCACGGGGATATTGAGTTCTATAAGATAAAGCCATAAACATGTTTGTCTGAGTCTTCTATCAAAAGTTACAGCGATTTATATGAAGTTGTTCAAAAACGCTTTATTTCGCCAAGACAATGCGTTTCTCACTGTTACATGCATTTGAATGGGAAACTCGCCTGAGACAAAGTATAGGTTTTCATTATGTGAATAATTTTAAAATCTTAGCTCAAACGGCTGCAAAACCTGTTTGCCCAGCACGGGGATATTGAGTTCTATAAGATAAAGCCATAAACATGTTTGTCTGAGTCTTCTATCAAAGGTTACAGCGATTTATATGAAGTTGTACAAAAACGCTTTATTTCGCCAAGACAATGCGTTTCTCACTGTTACATGCATTTGAATGGGAAACTCGCCTGAAACAAAGTATAGGTTTTCATTATGTGAATAATTTTAAAATCTTAGCTCAAACGGCTGCAAAACCTGTTCTGTTTGCCCAGCACGGGGATATTGAGTTCTATAAGATAAAGCCATAAACATGTTTGTCTGAGTCTTCTATCAAAGGTTACAGCGATTTATATGAAGTTGTACAAAAACGCTTTATTTCGCCAAGACAATGCGTTTCTCACTGTTACATGCATTTGAATGGGAAACTCGCCTGAGACAAAGTATAGGTTTTCATTATGTGAATAATTTTAAAATCTTAGCTCAAACGGCTGCAAAACCTGTTTGCCCAGCACGGGGATATTGAGTTCTATAAGATAAAGCCATAAACATGTTTGTCTGAGTCTTCTATCAAAGGTTACAGCGATTTATATGAAGTTGTTCAAAAACGCTTTATTTCGCCAAGACAATGCGTTTCTCACTGTTACATGCATTTGAATGGGAAACTCGCCTGAGACAAAGTATAGGTTTTCATTATGTGAATAATTTTAAAGTCTTAGCTCAAACGGCTGCAAAACCTGTTTGCCCAGCACAGGGATATTGAGTTCTATAAGATAAAGCCATAAACATGTTTGTCTGAGTCTTCTATCAAAAGTTACAGCGATTTATATGAAGTTGTTCAAAAACGCTTTATTTCGCCAAGACAATGCGTTTCTCACTGTTACATGCATTTGAATGGGAAACTCGCCTGAGACAAAGTATAGGTTTTCATTATGTGAATAATTTTAAAATCTTAGCTCAAACGGCTGCAAAACCTGTTCTGTTTGCCCAGCACGGGGATATTGAGTTCTATAAGATAAAGCCATAAACATGTTTGTCTGAGTCTTCTATCAAAGGTTACAGCGATTTATATGAAGTTGTACAAAAACGCTTTATTTCGCCAAGACAATGCGTTTCTCACTGTTACATGCATTTGAATGGGAAACTCGCCTGAGACAAAGTATAGGTTTTCATTATGTGAATAATTTTAAAATCTTAGCTCAAACGGCTGCAAAACCTGTTCTGTTTGCCCAGCACAGGGATATTGAGTTCTATAAGATAAAGCCATAAACATGTTTGTCTGAGTCTTCTATCAAAAGTTACAGCGATTTATATGAAGTTGTTCAAAAACGCTTTATTTCGCCAAGACAATGCGTTTCTCACTGTTACATGCATTTGAATGGGAAACTCGCCTGAGACAAAGTATAGGTTTTCATTATGTGAATAATTTTAAAGTCTTAGCTCAAACGGCTGCAAAACCTGTTTGCCCAGCACAGGGATATTGAGTTCTATAAGATAAAGCCATAAACATGTTTGTCTGAGTCTTCTATCAAAAGTTACAGCGATTTATATGAAGTTGTACAAAAACGCTTTATTTCGCCAAGACAATGCGTTTCTCACTGTTACATGCATTTGAATGGGAAACTCGCCTGAGACAAAGTATAGGTTTTCATTATGTGAATAATTTTAAAATCTTAGCTCAAACGGCTGCAAAACCTGTTTGCCCAGCACGGGGATATTGAGTTCTATAAGATAAAGCCATAAACATGTTTGTCTGAGTCTTCTATCAAAGGTTACAGCGATTTATATGAAGTTGTACAAAAACGCTTTATTTCGCCAAGACAATGCGTTTCTCACTGTTACATGCATTTGAATGGGAAACTCGCCTGAAACAAAGTATAGGTTTTCATTATGTGAATAATTTTAAAATCTTAGCTCAAACGGCTGCAAAACCTGTTCTGTTTGCCCAGCACGGGGATATTGAGTTCTATAAGATAAAGCCATAAACATGTTTGTCTGAGTCTTCTATCAAAGGTTACAGCGATTTATATGAAGTTGTACAAAAACGCTTTATTTCGCCAAGACAATGCGTTTCTCACTGTTACATGCATTTGAATGGGAAACTCGCCTGAGACAAAGTATAGGTTTTCATTATGTGAATAATTTTAAAATCTTAGCTCAAACGGCTGCAAAACCTGTTTGCCCAGCACGGGGATATTGAGTTCTATAAGATAAAGCCATAAACATGTTTGTCTGAGTCTTCTATCAAAGGTTACAGCGATTTATATGAAGTTGTTCAAAAACGCTTTATTTCGCCAAGACAATGCGTTTCTCACTGTTACATGCATTTGAATGGGAAACTCGCCTGAGACAAAGTATAGGTTTTCATTATGTGAATAATTTTAAAATCTTAGCTCAAACGGCTGCAAAACCTGTTCTGTTTGCCCAGCACAGGGATATTGAGTTCTATAAGATAAAGCCATAAACATGTTTGTCTGAGTCTTCTATCAAAAGTTACAGCGATTTATATGAAGTTGTTCAAAAACGCTTTATTTCGCCAAGACAATGCGTTTCTCACTGTTACATGCATTTGAATGGGAAACTCGCCTGAGACAAAGTATAGGTTTTCATTATGTGAATAATTTTAAAGTCTTAGCTCAAACGGCTGCAAAACCTGTTTGCCCAGCACAGGGATATTGAGTTCTATAAGATAAAGCCATAAACATGTTTGTCTGAGTCTTCTATCAAAAGTTACAGCGATTTATATGAAGTTGTTCAAAAACGCTTTATTTCGCCAAGACAATGCGTTTCTCACTGTTACATGCATTTGAATGGGAAACTCGCCTGAGACAAAGTATAGGTTTTCATTATGTGAATAATTTTAAAATCTTAGCTCAAACGGCTGCAAAACCTGTTCTGTTTGCCCAGCACGGGGATATTGAGTTCTATAAGATAAAGCCATAAACATGTTTGTCTGAGTCTTCTATCAAAGGTTACAGCGATTTATATGAAGTTGTACAAAAACGCTTTATTTCGCCAAGACAATGCGTTTCTCACTGTTACATGCATTTGAATGGGAAACTCGCCTGAGACAAAGTATAGGTTTTCATTATGTGAATAATTTTAAAATCTTAGCTCAAACGGCTGCAAAACCTGTTTGCCCAGCACGGGGATATTGAGTTCTATAAGATAAAGCCATAAACATGTTTGTCTGAGTCTTCTATCAAAGGTTACAGCGATTTATATGAAGTTGTTCAAAAACGCTTTATTTCGCCAAGACAATGCGTTTCTCACTGTTACATGCATTTGAATGGGAAACTCGCCTGAGACAAAGTATAGGTTTTCATTATGTGAATAATTTTAAAATCTTAGCTCAAACGGCTGCAAAACCTGTTTGCCCAGCACGGGGATATTGAGTTCTATAAGATAAAGCCATAAACATGTTTGTCTGAGTCTTCTATCAAAGGTTACAGCGATTTATATGAAGTTGTTCAAAAACGCTTTATTTCGCCAAGACAATGCGTTTCTCACTGTTACATGCATTTGAATGGGAAACTCGCCTGAGACAAAGTATAGGTTTTCATTATGTGAATAATTTTAAAGTCTTAGCTCAAACGGCTGCAAAACCTGTTTGCCCAGCACAGGGATATTGAGTTCTATAAGATAAAGCCATAAACATGTTTGTCTGAGTCTTCTATCAAAAGTTACAGCGATTTATATGAAGTTGTTCAAAAACGCTTTATTTCGCCAAGACAATGCGTTTCTCACTGTTACATGCATTTGAATGGGAAACTCGCCTGAGACAAAGTATAGGTTTTCATTATGTGAATAATTTTAAAATCTTAGCTCAAACGGCTGCAAAACCTGTTCTGTTTGCCCAGCACGGGGATATTGAGTTCTATAAGATAAAGCCATAAACATGTTTGTCTGAGTCTTCTATCAAAGGTTACAGCGATTTATATGAAGTTGTACAAAAACGCTTTATTTCGCCAAGACAATGCGTTTCTCACTGTTACATGCATTTGAATGGGAAACTCGCCTGAGACAAAGTATAGGTTTTCATTATGTGAATAATTTTAAAATCTTAGCTCAAACGGCTGCAAAACCTGTTCTGTTTGCCCAGCACAGGGATATTGAGTTCTATAAGATAAAGCCATAAACATGTTTGTCTGAGTCTTCTATCAAAAGTTACAGCGATTTATATGAAGTTGTTCAAAAACGCTTTATTTCGCCAAGACAATGCGTTTCTCACTGTTACATGCATTTGAATGGGAAACTCGCCTGAGACAAAGTATAGGTTTTCATTATGTGAATAATTTTAAAGTCTTAGCTCAAACGGCTGCAAAACCTGTTTGCCCAGCACAGGGATATTGAGTTCTATAAGATAAAGCCATAAACATGTTTGTCTGAGTCTTCTATCAAAAGTTACAGCGATTTATATGAAGTTGTACAAAAACGCTTTATTTCGCCAAGACAATGCGTTTCTCACTGTTACATGCATTTGAATGGGAAACTCGCCTGAGACAAAGTATAGGTTTTCATTATGTGAATAATTTTAAAATCTTAGCTCAAACGGCTGCAAAACCTGTTTGCCCAGCACGGGGATATTGAGTTCTATAAGATAAAGCCATAAACATGTTTGTCTGAGTCTTCTATCAAAGGTTACAGCGATTTATATGAAGTTGTACAAAAACGCTTTATTTCGCCAAGACAATGCGTTTCTCACTGTTACATGCATTTGAATGGGAAACTCGCCTGAAACAAAGTATAGGTTTTCATTATGTGAATAATTTTAAAATCTTAGCTCAAACGGCTGCAAAACCTGTTCTGTTTGCCCAGCACGGGGATATTGAGTTCTATAAGATAAAGCCATAAACATGTTTGTCTGAGTCTTCTATCAAAGGTTACAGCGATTTATATGAAGTTGTACAAAAACGCTTTATTTCGCCAAGACAATGCGTTTCTCACTGTTACATGCATTTGAATGGGAAACTCGCCTGAGACAAAGTATAGGTTTTCATTATGTGAATAATTTTAAAATCTTAGCTCAAACGGCTGCAAAACCTGTTTGCCCAGCACGGGGATATTGAGTTCTATAAGATAAAGCCATAAACATGTTTGTCTGAGTCTTCTATCAAAGGTTACAGCGATTTATATGAAGTTGTTCAAAAACGCTTTATTTCGCCAAGACAATGCGTTTCTCACTGTTACATGCATTTGAATGGGAAACTCGCCTGAGACAAAGTATAGGTTTTCATTATGTGAATAATTTTAAAATCTTAGCTCAAACGGCTGCAAAACCTGTTCTGTTTGCCCAGCACAGGGATATTGAGTTCTATAAGATAAAGCCATAAACATGTTTGTCTGAGTCTTCTATCAAAAGTTACAGCGATTTATATGAAGTTGTTCAAAAACGCTTTATTTCGCCAAGACAATGCGTTTCTCACTGTTACATGCATTTGAATGGGAAACTCGCCTGAGACAAAGTATAGGTTTTCATTATGTGAATAATTTTAAAGTCTTAGCTCAAACGGCTGCAAAACCTGTTTGCCCAGCACAGGGATATTGAGTTCTATAAGATAAAGCCATAAACATGTTTGTCTGAGTCTTCTATCAAAAGTTACAGCGATTTATATGAAGTTGTTCAAAAACGCTTTATTTCGCCAAGACAATGCGTTTCTCACTGTTACATGCATTTGAATGGGAAACTCGCCTGAGACAAAGTATAGGTTTTCATTATGTGAATAATTTTAAAATCTTAGCTCAAACGGCTGCAAAACCTGTTCTGTTTGCCCAGCACGGGGATATTGAGTTCTATAAGATAAAGCCATAAACATGTTTGTCTGAGTCTTCTATCAAAGGTTACAGCGATTTATATGAAGTTGTACAAAAACGCTTTATTTCGCCAAGACAATGCGTTTCTCACTGTTACATGCATTTGAATGGGAAACTCGCCTGAGACAAAGTATAGGTTTTCATTATGTGAATAATTTTAAAATCTTAGCTCAAACGGCTGCAAAACCTGTTTGCCCAGCACGGGGATATTGAGTTCTATAAGATAAAGCCATAAACATGTTTGTCTGAGTCTTCTATCAAAGGTTACAGCGATTTATATGAAGTTGTTCAAAAACGCTTTATTTCGCCAAGACAATGCGTTTCTCACTGTTACATGCATTTGAATGGGAAACTCGCCTGAGACAAAGTATAGGTTTTCATTATGTGAATAATTTTAAAATCTTAGCTCAAACGGCTGCAAAACCTGTTTGCCCAGCACGGGGATATTGAGTTCTATAAGATAAAGCCATAAACATGTTTGTCTGAGTCTTCTATCAAAGGTTACAGCGATTTATATGAAGTTGTTCAAAAACGCTTTATTTCGCCAAGACAATGCGTTTCTCACTGTTACATGCATTTGAATGGGAAACTCGCCTGAGACAAAGTATAGGTTTTCATTATGTGAATAATTTTAAAGTCTTAGCTCAAACGGCTGCAAAACCTGTTTGCCCAGCACAGGGATATTGAGTTCTATAAGATAAAGCCATAAACATGTTTGTCTGAGTCTTCTATCAAAAGTTACAGCGATTTATATGAAGTTGTTCAAAAACGCTTTATTTCGCCAAGACAATGCGTTTCTCACTGTTACATGCATTTGAATGGGAAACTCGCCTGAGACAAAGTATAGGTTTTCATTATGTGAATAATTTTAAAATCTTAGCTCAAACGGCTGCAAAACCTGTTCTGTTTGCCCAGCACGGGGATATTGAGTTCTATAAGATAAAGCCATAAACATGTTTGTCTGAGTCTTCTATCAAAGGTTACAGCGATTTATATGAAGTTGTACAAAAACGCTTTATTTCGCCAAGACAATGCGTTTCTCACTGTTACATGCATTTGAATGGGAAACTCGCCTGAGACAAAGTATAGGTTTTCATTATGTGAATAATTTTAAAATCTTAGCTCAAACGGCTGCAAAACCTGTTCTGTTTGCCCAGCACAGGGATATTGAGTTCTATAAGATAAAGCCATAAACATGTTTGTCTGAGTCTTCTATCAAAAGTTACAGCGATTTATATGAAGTTGTTCAAAAACGCTTTATTTCGCCAAGACAATGCGTTTCTCACTGTTACATGCATTTGAATGGGAAACTCGCCTGAGACAAAGTATAGGTTTTCATTATGTGAATAATTTTAAAGTCTTAGCTCAAACGGCTGCAAAACCTGTTTGCCCAGCACAGGGATATTGAGTTCTATAAGATAAAGCCATAAACATGTTTGTCTGAGTCTTCTATCAAAAGTTACAGCGATTTATATGAAGTTGTACAAAAACGCTTTATTTCGCCAAGACAATGCGTTTCTCACTGTTACATGCATTTGAATGGGAAACTCGCCTGAGACAAAGTATAGGTTTTCATTATGTGAATAATTTTAAAATCTTAGCTCAAACGGCTGCAAAACCTGTTTGCCCAGCACGGGGATATTGAGTTCTATAAGATAAAGCCATAAACATGTTTGTCTGAGTCTTCTATCAAAGGTTACAGCGATTTATATGAAGTTGTACAAAAACGCTTTATTTCGCCAAGACAATGCGTTTCTCACTGTTACATGCATTTGAATGGGAAACTCGCCTGAAACAAAGTATAGGTTTTCATTATGTGAATAATTTTAAAATCTTAGCTCAAACGGCTGCAAAACCTGTTCTGTTTGCCCAGCACGGGGATATTGAGTTCTATAAGATAAAGCCATAAACATGTTTGTCTGAGTCTTCTATCAAAGGTTACAGCGATTTATATGAAGTTGTACAAAAACGCTTTATTTCGCCAAGACAATGCGTTTCTCACTGTTACATGCATTTGAATGGGAAACTCGCCTGAGACAAAGTATAGGTTTTCATTATGTGAATAATTTTAAAATCTTAGCTCAAACGGCTGCAAAACCTGTTTGCCCAGCACGGGGATATTGAGTTCTATAAGATAAAGCCATAAACATGTTTGTCTGAGTCTTCTATCAAAGGTTACAGCGATTTATATGAAGTTGTTCAAAAACGCTTTATTTCGCCAAGACAATGCGTTTCTCACTGTTACATGCATTTGAATGGGAAACTCGCCTGAGACAAAGTATAGGTTTTCATTATGTGAATAATTTTAAAATCTTAGCTCAAACGGCTGCAAAACCTGTTCTGTTTGCCCAGCACAGGGATATTGAGTTCTATAAGATAAAGCCATAAACATGTTTGTCTGAGTCTTCTATCAAAAGTTACAGCGATTTATATGAAGTTGTTCAAAAACGCTTTATTTCGCCAAGACAATGCGTTTCTCACTGTTACATGCATTTGAATGGGAAACTCGCCTGAGACAAAGTATAGGTTTTCATTATGTGAATAATTTTAAAGTCTTAGCTCAAACGGCTGCAAAACCTGTTTGCCCAGCACAGGGATATTGAGTTCTATAAGATAAAGCCATAAACATGTTTGTCTGAGTCTTCTATCAAAAGTTACAGCGATTTATATGAAGTTGTTCAAAAACGCTTTATTTCGCCAAGACAATGCGTTTCTCACTGTTACATGCATTTGAATGGGAAACTCGCCTGAGACAAAGTATAGGTTTTCATTATGTGAATAATTTTAAAATCTTAGCTCAAACGGCTGCAAAACCTGTTCTGTTTGCCCAGCACGGGGATATTGAGTTCTATAAGATAAAGCCATAAACATGTTTGTCTGAGTCTTCTATCAAAGGTTACAGCGATTTATATGAAGTTGTACAAAAACGCTTTATTTCGCCAAGACAATGCGTTTCTCACTGTTACATGCATTTGAATGGGAAACTCGCCTGAGACAAAGTATAGGTTTTCATTATGTGAATAATTTTAAAATCTTAGCTCAAACGGCTGCAAAACCTGTTTGCCCAGCACGGGGATATTGAGTTCTATAAGATAAAGCCATAAACATGTTTGTCTGAGTCTTCTATCAAAGGTTACAGCGATTTATATGAAGTTGTTCAAAAACGCTTTATTTCGCCAAGACAATGCGTTTCTCACTGTTACATGCATTTGAATGGGAAACTCGCCTGAGACAAAGTATAGGTTTTCATTATGTGAATAATTTTAAAATCTTAGCTCAAACGGCTGCAAAACCTGTTTGCCCAGCACAGGGATATTGAGTTCTATAAGATAAAGCCATAAACATGTTTGTCTGAGTCTTCTATCAAAAGTTACAGCGATTTATATGAAGTTGTTCAAAAACGCTTTATTTCGCCAAGACAATGCGTTTCTCACTGTTACATGCATTTGAATGGGAAACTCGCCTGAGACAAAGTATAGGTTTTCATTATGTGAATAATTTTAAAGTCTTAGCTCAAACGGCTGCAAAACCTGTTTGCCCAGCACAGGGATATTGAGTTCTATAAGATAAAGCCATAAACATGTTTGTCTGAGTCTTCTATCAAAAGTTACAGCGATTTATATGAAGTTGTTCAAAAACGCTTTATTTCGCCAAGACAATGCGTTTCTCACTGTTACATGCATTTGAATGGGAAACTCGCCTGAGACAAAGTATAGGTTTTCATTATGTGAATAATTTTAAAATCTTAGCTCAAACGGCTGCAAAACCTGTTCTGTTTGCCCAGCACGGGGATATTGAGTTCTATAAGATAAAGCCATAAACATGTTTGTCTGAGTCTTCTATCAAAGGTTACAGCGATTTATATGAAGTTGTACAAAAACGCTTTATTTCGCCAAGACAATGCGTTTCTCACTGTTACATGCATTTGAATGGGAAACTCGCCTGAGACAAAGTATAGGTTTTCATTATGTGAATA
The DNA here is from genome assembly GCF_057381845.1 of Rhamphochromis longiceps. Lineage (NCBI taxonomy): Eukaryota > Metazoa > Chordata > Actinopteri > Cichliformes > Cichlidae > Rhamphochromis > Rhamphochromis longiceps. The sequence goes on along the minus strand of NC_140577.1, from coordinate 31,377,939 downwards.
ATTTTAAAATCTTAGCTCAAACGGCTGCAAAACCTGTTTGCCCAGCACGGGGATATTGAGTTCTATAAGATAAAGCCATAAACATGTTTGTCTGAGTCTTCTATCAAAGGTTACAGCGATTTATATGAAGTTGTTCAAAAACGCTTTATTTCGCCAAGACAATGCGTTTCTCACTGTTACATGCATTTGAATGGGAAACTCGCCTGAGACAAAGTATAGGTTTTCATTATGTGAATAATTTTAAAATCTTAGCTCAAACGGCTGCAAAACCTGTTCTGTTTGCCCAGCACAGGGATATTGAGTTCTATAAGATAAAGCCATAAACATGTTTGTCTGAGTCTTCTATCAAAAGTTACAGCGATTTATATGAAGTTGTTCAAAAACGCTTTATTTCGCCAAGACAATGCGTTTCTCACTGTTACATGCATTTGAATGGGAAACTCGCCTGAGACAAAGTATAGGTTTTCATTATGTGAATAATTTTAAAATCTTAGCTCAAACGGCTGCAAAACCTGTTCTGTTTGCCCAGCACGGGGATATTGAGTTCTATAAGATAAAGCCATAAACATGTTTGTCTGAGTCTTCTATCAAAAGTTACAGCGATTTATATGAAGTTGTTCAAAAACGCTTTATTTCGCCAAGACAATGCGTTTCTCACTGTTACATGCATTTGAATGGGAAACTCGCCTGAGACAAAGTATAGGTTTTCATTATGTGAATAATTTTAAAATCTTAGCTCAAACGGCTGCAAAACCTGTTTGCCCAGCACGGGGATATTGAGTTCTATAAGATAAAGCCATAAACATGTTTGTCTGAGTCTTCTATCAAAGGTTACAGCGATTTATATGAAGTTGTACAAAAACGCTTTATTTCGCCAAGACAATGCGTTTCTCACTGTTACATGCATTTGAATGGGAAACTCGCCTGAAACAAAGTATAGGTTTTCATTATGTGAATAATTTTAAAATCTTAGCTCAAACGGCTGCAAAACCTGTTCTGTTTGCCCAGCACGGGGATATTGAGTTCTATAAGATAAAGCCATAAACATGTTTGTCTGAGTCTTCTATCAAAGGTTACAGCGATTTATATGAAGTTGTACAAAAACGCTTTATTTCGCCAAGACAATGCGTTTCTCACTGTTACATGCATTTGAATGGGAAACTCGCCTGAGACAAAGTATAGGTTTTCATTATGTGAATAATTTTAAAATCTTAGCTCAAACGGCTGCAAAACCTGTTTGCCCAGCACGGGGATATTGAGTTCTATAAGATAAAGCCATAAACATGTTTGTCTGAGTCTTCTATCAAAGGTTACAGCGATTTATATGAAGTTGTTCAAAAACGCTTTATTTCGCCAAGACAATGCGTTTCTCACTGTTACATGCATTTGAATGGGAAACTCGCCTGAGACAAAGTATAGGTTTTCATTATGTGAATAATTTTAAAATCTTAGCTCAAACGGCTGCAAAACCTGTTCTGTTTGCCCAGCACAGGGATATTGAGTTCTATAAGATAAAGCCATAAACATGTTTGTCTGAGTCTTCTATCAAAAGTTACAGCGATTTATATGAAGTTGTTCAAAAACGCTTTATTTCGCCAAGACAATGCGTTTCTCACTGTTACATGCATTTGAATGGGAAACTCGCCTGAGACAAAGTATAGGTTTTCATTATGTGAATAATTTTAAAGTCTTAGCTCAAACGGCTGCAAAACCTGTTTGCCCAGCACAGGGATATTGAGTTCTATAAGATAAAGCCATAAACATGTTTGTCTGAGTCTTCTATCAAAAGTTACAGCGATTTATATGAAGTTGTTCAAAAACGCTTTATTTCGCCAAGACAATGCGTTTCTCACTGTTACATGCATTTGAATGGGAAACTCGCCTGAGACAAAGTATAGGTTTTCATTATGTGAATAATTTTAAAATCTTAGCTCAAACGGCTGCAAAACCTGTTCTGTTTGCCCAGCACGGGGATATTGAGTTCTATAAGATAAAGCCATAAACATGTTTGTCTGAGTCTTCTATCAAAGGTTACAGCGATTTATATGAAGTTGTACAAAAACGCTTTATTTCGCCAAGACAATGCGTTTCTCACTGTTACATGCATTTGAATGGGAAACTCGCCTGAGACAAAGTATAGGTTTTCATTATGTGAATAATTTTAAAATCTTAGCTCAAACGGCTGCAAAACCTGTTTGCCCAGCACGGGGATATTGAGTTCTATAAGATAAAGCCATAAACATGTTTGTCTGAGTCTTCTATCAAAGGTTACAGCGATTTATATGAAGTTGTTCAAAAACGCTTTATTTCGCCAAGACAATGCGTTTCTCACTGTTACATGCATTTGAATGGGAAACTCGCCTGAGACAAAGTATAGGTTTTCATTATGTGAATAATTTTAAAATCTTAGCTCAAACGGCTGCAAAACCTGTTTGCCCAGCACAGGGATATTGAGTTCTATAAGATAAAGCCATAAACATGTTTGTCTGAGTCTTCTATCAAAAGTTACAGCGATTTATATGAAGTTGTTCAAAAACGCTTTATTTCGCCAAGACAATGCGTTTCTCACTGTTACATGCATTTGAATGGGAAACTCGCCTGAGACAAAGTATAGGTTTTCATTATGTGAATAATTTTAAAGTCTTAGCTCAAACGGCTGCAAAACCTGTTTGCCCAGCACAGGGATATTGAGTTCTATAAGATAAAGCCATAAACATGTTTGTCTGAGTCTTCTATCAAAAGTTACAGCGATTTATATGAAGTTGTTCAAAAACGCTTTATTTCGCCAAGACAATGCGTTTCTCACTGTTACATGCATTTGAATGGGAAACTCGCCTGAGACAAAGTATAGGTTTTCATTATGTGAATAATTTTAAAATCTTAGCTCAAACGGCTGCAAAACCTGTTCTGTTTGCCCAGCACGGGGATATTGAGTTCTATAAGATAAAGCCATAAACATGTTTGTCTGAGTCTTCTATCAAAGGTTACAGCGATTTATATGAAGTTGTACAAAAACGCTTTATTTCGCCAAGACAATGCGTTTCTCACTGTTACATGCATTTGAATGGGAAACTCGCCTGAGACAAAGTATAGGTTTTCATTATGTGAATAATTTTAAAATCTTAGCTCAAACGGCTGCAAAACCTGTTTGCCCAGCACGGGGATATTGAGTTCTATAAGATAAAGCCATAAACATGTTTGTCTGAGTCTTCTATCAAAGGTTACAGCGATTTATATGAAGTTGTTCAAAAACGCTTTATTTCGCCAAGACAATGCGTTTCTCACTGTTACATGCATTTGAATGGGAAACTCGCCTGAGACAAAGTATAGGTTTTCATTATGTGAATAATTTTAAAATCTTAGCTCAAACGGCTGCAAAACCTGTTCTGTTTGCCCAGCACAGGGATATTGAGTTCTATAAGATAAAGCCATAAACATGTTTGTCTGAGTCTTCTATCAAAAGTTACAGCGATTTATATGAAGTTGTTCAAAAACGCTTTATTTCGCCAAGACAATGCGTTTCTCACTGTTACATGCATTTGAATGGGAAACTCGCCTGAGACAAAGTATAGGTTTTCATTATGTGAATAATTTTAAAGTCTTAGCTCAAACGGCTGCAAAACCTGTTTGCCCAGCACAGGGATATTGAGTTCTATAAGATAAAGCCATAAACATGTTTGTCTGAGTCTTCTATCAAAAGTTACAGCGATTTATATGAAGTTGTTCAAAAACGCTTTATTTCGCCAAGACAATGCGTTTCTCACTGTTACATGCATTTGAATGGGAAACTCGCCTGAGACAAAGTATAGGTTTTCATTATGTGAATAATTTTAAAATCTTAGCTCAAACGGCTGCAAAACCTGTTCTGTTTGCCCAGCACGGGGATATTGAGTTCTATAAGATAAAGCCATAAACATGTTTGTCTGAGTCTTCTATCAAAAGTTACAGCGATTTATATGAAGTTGTTCAAAAACGCTTTATTTCGCCAAGACAATGCGTTTCTCACTGTTACATGCATTTGAATGGGAAACTCGCCTGAGACAAAGTATAGGTTTTCATTATGTGAATAATTTTAAAGTCTTAGCTCAAACGGCTGCAAAACCTGTTTGCCCAGCACGGGGATATTGAGTTCTATAAGATAAAGCCATAAACATGTTTGTCTGAGTCTTCTATCAAAGGTTACAGCGATTTATATGAAGTTGTACAAAAACGCTTTATTTCGCCAAGACAATGCGTTTCTCACTGTTACATGCATTTGAATGGGAAACTCGCCTGAAACAAAGTATAGGTTTTCATTATGTGAATAATTTTAAAATCTTAGCTCAAACGGCTGCAAAACCTGTTCTGTTTGCCCAGCACGGGGATATTGAGTTCTATAAGATAAAGCCATAAACATGTTTGTCTGAGTCTTCTATCAAAGGTTACAGCGATTTATATGAAGTTGTACAAAAACGCTTTATTTCGCCAAGACAATGCGTTTCTCACTGTTACATGCATTTGAATGGGAAACTCGCCTGAGACAAAGTATAGGTTTTCATTATGTGAATAATTTTAAAATCTTAGCTCAAACGGCTGCAAAACCTGTTTGCCCAGCACGGGGATATTGAGTTCTATAAGATAAAGCCATAAACATGTTTGTCTGAGTCTTCTATCAAAGGTTACAGCGATTTATATGAAGTTGTTCAAAAACGCTTTATTTCGCCAAGACAATGCGTTTCTCACTGTTACATGCATTTGAATGGGAAACTCGCCTGAGACAAAGTATAGGTTTTCATTATGTGAATAATTTTAAAGTCTTAGCTCAAACGGCTGCAAAACCTGTTTGCCCAGCACAGGGATATTGAGTTCTATAAGATAAAGCCATAAACATGTTTGTCTGAGTCTTCTATCAAAAGTTACAGCGATTTATATGAAGTTGTTCAAAAACGCTTTATTTCGCCAAGACAATGCGTTTCTCACTGTTACATGCATTTGAATGGGAAACTCGCCTGAGACAAAGTATAGGTTTTCATTATGTGAATAATTTTAAAATCTTAGCTCAAACGGCTGCAAAACCTGTTCTGTTTGCCCAGCACGGGGATATTGAGTTCTATAAGATAAAGCCATAAACATGTTTGTCTGAGTCTTCTATCAAAGGTTACAGCGATTTATATGAAGTTGTACAAAAACGCTTTATTTCGCCAAGACAATGCGTTTCTCACTGTTACATGCATTTGAATGGGAAACTCGCCTGAGACAAAGTATAGGTTTTCATTATGTGAATAATTTTAAAATCTTAGCTCAAACGGCTGCAAAACCTGTTTGCCCAGCACGGGGATATTGAGTTCTATAAGATAAAGCCATAAACATGTTTGTCTGAGTCTTCTATCAAAGGTTACAGCGATTTATATGAAGTTGTTCAAAAACGCTTTATTTCGCCAAGACAATGCGTTTCTCACTGTTACATGCATTTGAATGGGAAACTCGCCTGAGACAAAGTATAGGTTTTCATTATGTGAATAATTTTAAAATCTTAGCTCAAACGGCTGCAAAACCTGTTCTGTTTGCCCAGCACAGGGATATTGAGTTCTATAAGATAAAGCCATAAACATGTTTGTCTGAGTCTTCTATCAAAAGTTACAGCGATTTATATGAAGTTGTTCAAAAACGCTTTATTTCGCCAAGACAATGCGTTTCTCACTGTTACATGCATTTGAATGGGAAACTCGCCTGAGACAAAGTATAGGTTTTCATTATGTGAATAATTTTAAAGTCTTAGCTCAAACGGCTGCAAAACCTGTTTGCCCAGCACAGGGATATTGAGTTCTATAAGATAAAGCCATAAACATGTTTGTCTGAGTCTTCTATCAAAAGTTACAGCGATTTATATGAAGTTGTTCAAAAACGCTTTATTTCGCCAAGACAATGCGTTTCTCACTGTTACATGCATTTGAATGGGAAACTCGCCTGAGACAAAGTATAGGTTTTCATTATGTGAATAATTTTAAAATCTTAGCTCAAACGGCTGCAAAACCTGTTCTGTTTGCCCAGCACGGGGATATTGAGTTCTATAAGATAAAGCCATAAACATGTTTGTCTGAGTCTTCTATCAAAAGTTACAGCGATTTATATGAAGTTGTTCAAAAACGCTTTATTTCGCCAAGACAATGCGTTTCTCACTGTTACATGCATTTGAATGGGAAACTCGCCTGAGACAAAGTATAGGTTTTCATTATGTGAATAATTTTAAAGTCTTAGCTCAAACGGCTGCAAAACCTGTTTGCCCAGCACGGGGATATTGAGTTCTATAAGATAAAGCCATAAACATGTTTGTCTGAGTCTTCTATCAAAGGTTACAGCGATTTATATGAAGTTGTACAAAAACGCTTTATTTCGCCAAGACAATGCGTTTCTCACTGTTACATGCATTTGAATGGGAAACTCGCCTGAAACAAAGTATAGGTTTTCATTATGTGAATAATTTTAAAATCTTAGCTCAAACGGCTGCAAAACCTGTTCTGTTTGCCCAGCACGGGGATATTGAGTTCTATAAGATAAAGCCATAAACATGTTTGTCTGAGTCTTCTATCAAAGGTTACAGCGATTTATATGAAGTTGTACAAAAACGCTTTATTTCGCCAAGACAATGCGTTTCTCACTGTTACATGCATTTGAATGGGAAACTCGCCTGAGACAAAGTATAGGTTTTCATTATGTGAATAATTTTAAAATCTTAGCTCAAACGGCTGCAAAACCTGTTTGCCCAGCACGGGGATATTGAGTTCTATAAGATAAAGCCATAAACATGTTTGTCTGAGTCTTCTATCAAAGGTTACAGCGATTTATATGAAGTTGTTCAAAAACGCTTTATTTCGCCAAGACAATGCGTTTCTCACTGTTACATGCATTTGAATGGGAAACTCGCCTGAGACAAAGTATAGGTTTTCATTATGTGAATAATTTTAAAGTCTTAGCTCAAACGGCTGCAAAACCTGTTTGCCCAGCACAGGGATATTGAGTTCTATAAGATAAAGCCATAAACATGTTTGTCTGAGTCTTCTATCAAAAGTTACAGCGATTTATATGAAGTTGTTCAAAAACGCTTTATTTCGCCAAGACAATGCGTTTCTCACTGTTACATGCATTTGAATGGGAAACTCGCCTGAGACAAAGTATAGGTTTTCATTATGTGAATAATTTTAAAATCTTAGCTCAAACGGCTGCAAAACCTGTTCTGTTTGCCCAGCACGGGGATATTGAGTTCTATAAGATAAAGCCATAAACATGTTTGTCTGAGTCTTCTATCAAAGGTTACAGCGATTTATATGAAGTTGTACAAAAACGCTTTATTTCGCCAAGACAATGCGTTTCTCACTGTTACATGCATTTGAATGGGAAACTCGCCTGAGACAAAGTATAGGTTTTCATTATGTGAATAATTTTAAAATCTTAGCTCAAACGGCTGCAAAACCTGTTTGCCCAGCACGGGGATATTGAGTTCTATAAGATAAAGCCATAAACATGTTTGTCTGAGTCTTCTATCAAAGGTTACAGCGATTTATATGAAGTTGTTCAAAAACGCTTTATTTCGCCAAGACAATGCGTTTCTCACTGTTACATGCATTTGAATGGGAAACTCGCCTGAGACAAAGTATAGGTTTTCATTATGTGAATAATTTTAAAATCTTAGCTCAAACGGCTGCAAAACCTGTTCTGTTTGCCCAGCACAGGGATATTGAGTTCTATAAGATAAAGCCATAAACATGTTTGTCTGAGTCTTCTATCAAAAGTTACAGCGATTTATATGAAGTTGTTCAAAAACGCTTTATTTCGCCAAGACAATGCGTTTCTCACTGTTACATGCATTTGAATGGGAAACTCGCCTGAGACAAAGTATAGGTTTTCATTATGTGAATAATTTTAAAGTCTTAGCTCAAACGGCTGCAAAACCTGTTTGCCCAGCACAGGGATATTGAGTTCTATAAGATAAAGCCATAAACATGTTTGTCTGAGTCTTCTATCAAAAGTTACAGCGATTTATATGAAGTTGTTCAAAAACGCTTTATTTCGCCAAGACAATGCGTTTCTCACTGTTACATGCATTTGAATGGGAAACTCGCCTGAGACAAAGTATAGGTTTTCATTATGTGAATAATTTTAAAATCTTAGCTCAAACGGCTGCAAAACCTGTTCTGTTTGCCCAGCACGGGGATATTGAGTTCTATAAGATAAAGCCATAAACATGTTTGTCTGAGTCTTCTATCAAAAGTTACAGCGATTTATATGAAGTTGTTCAAAAACGCTTTATTTCGCCAAGACAATGCGTTTCTCACTGTTACATGCATTTGAATGGGAAACTCGCCTGAGACAAAGTATAGGTTTTCATTATGTGAATAATTTTAAAATCTTAGCTCAAACGGCTGCAAAACCTGTTCTGTTTGCCCAGCACGGGGATATTGAGTTCTATAAGATAAAGCCATAAACATGTTTGTCTGAGTCTTCTATCAAAAGTTACAGCGATTTATATGAAGTTGTTCAAAAACGCTTTATTTCGCCAAGACAGTGTGTTTCTCACTGTTACATGCATTTGAATGGGAAACTCGCCTGAGACAAAGTATAGGTTTTCATTATGTGAATAATTTTAAAATCTTAGCTCAAACGGCTGCAAAACCTGTTTGCCCAGCACGGGGATATTGAGTTCTATAAGATAAAGCCATAAACATGTTTGTCTGAGTCTTCTATCAAAAGTTACAGCGATTTATATGAAGTTGTTCAAAAACGCTTTATTTCGCCAAGACAGTGTGTTTCTCACTGTTACATGCATTTGAATGGGAAACTCCCCTGAGACAAAGTATAGGTTTTCATTATGTGAATAATTTTAAAATCTTAGCTCAAACGGCTGCAAAACCTGTTTGCCCAGCACGGGGATATTGAGTTCTATAAGATAAAGCCATAAACATGTTTGTCTGAGTCTTCTATCAAAAGTTACAGCGATTTATATGAAGTTGTTCAAAAACGCTTTATTTCGCCAAGACAGTGTGTTTCTCACTGTTACATGCATTTGAATGGGAAACTCGCCTGAGACAAAGTATAGGTTTTCATTATGTGAATAATTTTAAAATCTTAGCTCAAACGGCTGCAAAACCTGTTTGCCCAGCACGGGGATATTGAGTTCTATAAGATAAAGCCATAAACATGTTTGTCTGAGTCTTCTATCAAAAGTTACAGCGATTTATATGAAGTTGTTCAAAAACGCTTTATTTCGCCAAGACAGTGTGTTTCTCACTGTTACATGCATTTGAATGGGAAACTCCCCTGAGACAAAGTATAGGTTTTCATTATGTGAATAATTTTAAAATCTTAGCTCAAACGGCTGCAAAACCTGTTTGCCCAGCACGGGGATATTGAGTTCTATAAGATAAAGCCATAAACATGTTTGTCTGAGTCTTCTATCAAAGGTTACAGCGATTTATATGAAGTTGTTCAAAAACGCTTTATTTCGCCAAGACAATGCGTTTCTCACTGTTACATGCATTTGAATGGGAAACTCGCCTGAGACAAAGTATAGGTTTTCATTATGTGAATAATTTTAAAATCTTAGCTCAAACGGCTGCAAAACCTGTTCTGTTTGCCCAGCACGGGGATATTGAGTTCTATAAGATAAAGCCATAAACATGTTTGTCTGAGTCTTCTATCAAAGGTTACAGCGATTTATATGAAGTTGTACAAAAACGCTTTATTTCGCCAAGACAATGCGTTTCTCACTGTTACATGCATTTGAATGGGAAACTCGCCTGAGACAAAGTATAGGTTTTCATTATGTGAATAATTTTAAAATCTTAGCTCAAACGGCTGCAAAACCTGTTTGCCCAGCACGGGGATATTGAGTTCTATAAGATAAAGCCATAAACATGTTTGTCTGAGTCTTCTATCAAAGGTTACAGCGATTTATATGAAGTTGTTCAAAAACGCTTTATTTCGCCAAGACAATGCGTTTCTCACTGTTACATGCATTTGAATGGGAAACTCGCCTGAGACAAAGTATAGGTTTTCATTATGTGAATAATTTTAAAATCTTAGCTCAAACGGCTGCAAAACCTGTTTGCCCAGCACAGGGATATTGAGTTCTATAAGATAAAGCCATAAACATGTTTGTCTGAGTCTTCTATCAAAAGTTACAGCGATTTATATGAAGTTGTTCAAAAACGCTTTATTTCGCCAAGACAATGCGTTTCTCACTGTTACATGCATTTGAATGGGAAACTCGCCTGAGACAAAGTATAGGTTTTCATTATGTGAATAATTTTAAAGTCTTAGCTCAAACGGCTGCAAAACCTGTTTGCCCAGCACAGGGATATTGAGTTCTATAAGATAAAGCCATAAACATGTTTGTCTGAGTCTTCTATCAAAGGTTACAGCGATTTATATGAAGTTGTACAAAAACGCTTTATTTCGCCAAGACAATGCGTTTCTCACTGTTACATGCATTTGAATGGGAAACTCGCCTGAGACAAAGTATAGGTTTTCATTATGTGAATAATTTTAAAATCTTAGCTCAAACGGCTGCAAAACCTGTTTGCCCAGCACGGGGATATTGAGTTCTATAAGATAAAGCCATAAACATGTTTGTCTGAGTCTTCTATCAAAGGTTACAGCGATTTATATGAAGTTGTTCAAAAACGCTTTATTTCGCCAAGACAATGCGTTTCTCACTGTTACATGCATTTGAATGGGAAACTCGCCTGAGACAAAGTATAGGTTTTCATTATGTGAATAATTTTAAAGTCTTAGCTCAAACGGCTGCAAAACCTGTTTGCCCAGCACAGGGATATTGAGTTCTATAAGATAAAGCCATAAACATGTTTGTCTGAGTCTTCTATCAAAAGTTACAGCGATTTATATGAAGTTGTTCAAAAACGCTTTATTTCGCCAAGACAATGCGTTTCTCACTGTTACATGCATTTGAATGGGAAACTCGCCTGAGACAAAGTATAGGTTTTCATTATGTGAATAATTTTAAAATCTTAGCTCAAACGGCTGCAAAACCTGTTCTGTTTGCCCAGCACGGGGATATTGAGTTCTATAAGATAAAGCCATAAACATGTTTGTCTGAGTCTTCTATCAAAGGTTACAGCGATTTATATGAAGTTGTACAAAAACGCTTTATTTCGCCAAGACAATGCGTTTCTCACTGTTACATGCATTTGAATGGGAAACTCGCCTGAGACAAAGTATAGGTTTTCATTATGTGAATAATTTTAAAATCTTAGCTCAAACGGCTGCAAAACCTGTTTGCCCAGCACGGGGATATTGAGTTCTATAAGATAAAGCCATAAACATGTTTGTCTGAGTCTTCTATCAAAGGTTACAGCGATTTATATGAAGTTGTTCAAAAACGCTTTATTTCGCCAAGACAATGCGTTTCTCACTGTTACATGCATTTGAATGGGAAACTCGCCTGAGACAAAGTATAGGTTTTCATTATGTGAATAATTTTAAAATCTTAGCTCAAACGGCTGCAAAACCTGTTCTGTTTGCCCAGCACAGGGATATTGAGTTCTATAAGATAAAGCCATAAACATGTTTGTCTGAGTCTTCTATCAAAAGTTACAGCGATTTATATGAAGTTGTTCAAAAACGCTTTATTTCGCCAAGACAATGCGTTTCTCACTGTTACATGCATTTGAATGGGAAACTCGCCTGAGACAAAGTATAGGTTTTCATTATGTGAATAATTTTAAAGTCTTAGCTCAAACGGCTGCAAAACCTGTTTGCCCAGCACAGGGATATTGAGTTCTATAAGATAAAGCCATAAACATGTTTGTCTGAGTCTTCTATCAAAAGTTACAGCGATTTATATGAAGTTGTTCAAAAACGCTTTATTTCGCCAAGACAATGCGTTTCTCACTGTTACATGCATTTGAATGGGAAACTCGCCTGAGACAAAGTATAGGTTTTCATTATGTGAATAATTTTAAAATCTTAGCTCAAACGGCTGCAAAACCTGTTCTGTTTGCCCAGCACGGGGATATTGAGTTCTATAAGATAAAGCCATAAACATGTTTGTCTGAGTCTTCTATCAAAAGTTACAGCGATTTATATGAAGTTGTTCAAAAACGCTTTATTTCGCCAAGACAATGCGTTTCTCACTGTTACATGCATTTGAATGGGAAACTCGCCTGAGACAAAGTATAGGTTTTCATTATGTGAATAATTTTAAAATCTTAGCTCAAACGGCTGCAAAACCTGTTCTGTTTGCCCAGCACGGGGATATTGAGTTCTATAAGATAAAGCCATAAACATGTTTGTCTGAGTCTTCTATCAAAAGTTACAGCGATTTATATGAAGTTGTTCAAAAACGCTTTATTTCGCCAAGACAGTGTGTTTCTCACTGTTACATGCATTTGAATGGGAAACTCGCCTGAGACAAAGTATAGGTTTTCATTATGTGAATAATTTTAAAATCTTAGCTCAAACGGCTGCAAAACCTGTTTGCCCAGCACGGGGATATTGAGTTCTATAAGATAAAGCCATAAACATGTTTGTCTGAGTCCTCTATCAAAGGTTACAGCGATTTATATGAAGTTGTTCAAAAACGCTTTATTTCGCCAAGACAATGCGTTTCTCACTGTTACATGCATTTGAATGGGAAACTCGCCTGAGACAAAGTATAGGTTTTCATTATGTGAATAATTTTAAAATCTTAGCTCAAACGGCTGCAAAACCTGTTCTGTTTGCCCAGCACGGGGATATTGAGTTCTATAAGATAAAGCCATAAACATGTTTGTCTGAGTCTTCTATCAAAGGTTACAGCGATTTATATGAAGTTGTACAAAAACGCTTTATTTCGCCAAGACAATGCGTTTCTCACTGTTACATGCATTTGAATGGGAAACTCGCCTGAGACAAAGTATAGGTTTTCATTATGTGAATAATTTTAAAATCTTAGCTCAAACGGCTGCAAAACCTGTTTGCCCAGCACGGGGATATTGAGTTCTATAAGATAAAGCCATAAACATGTTTGTCTGAGTCTTCTATCAAAGGTTACAGCGATTTATATGAAGTTGTTCAAAAACGCTTTATTTCGCCAAGACAATGCGTTTCTCACTGTTACATGCATTTGAATGGGAAACTCGCCTGAGACAAAGTATAGGTTTTCATTATGTGAATAATTTTAAAATCTTAGCTCAAACGGCTGCAAAACCTGTTTGCCCAGCACAGGGATATTGAGTTCTATAAGATAAAGCCATAAACATGTTTGTCTGAGTCTTCTATCAAAAGTTACAGCGATTTATATGAAGTTGTTCAAAAACGCTTTATTTCGCCAAGACAATGCGTTTCTCACTGTTACATGCATTTGAATGGGAAACTCGCCTGAGACAAAGTATAGGTTTTCATTATGTGAATAATTTTAAAGTCTTAGCTCAAACGGCTGCAAAACCTGTTTGCCCAGCACAGGGATATTGAGTTCTATAAGATAAAGCCATAAACATGTTTGTCTGAGTCTTCTATCAAAAGTTACAGCGATTTATATGAAGTTGTTCAAAAACGCTTTATTTCGCCAAGACAATGCGTTTCTCACTGTTACATGCATTTGAATGGGAAACTCGCCTGAGACAAAGTATAGGTTTTCATTATGTGAATAATTTTAAAATCTTAGCTCAAACGGCTGCAAAACCTGTTCTGTTTGCCCAGCACGGGGATATTGAGTTCTATAAGATAAAGCCATAAACATGTTTGTCTGAGTCTTCTATCAAAGGTTACAGCGATTTATATGAAGTTGTACAAAAACGCTTTATTTCGCCAAGACAATGCGTTTCTCACTGTTACATGCATTTGAATGGGAAACTCGCCTGAGACAAAGTATAGGTTTTCATTATGTGAATAATTTTAAAATCTTAGCTCAAACGGCTGCAAAACCTGTTTGCCCAGCACGGGGATATTGAGTTCTATAAGATAAAGCCATAAACATGTTTGTCTGAGTCTTCTATCAAAGGTTACAGCGATTTATATGAAGTTGTTCAAAAACGCTTTATTTCGCCAAGACAATGCGTTTCTCACTGTTACATGCATTTGAATGGGAAACTCGCCTGAGACAAAGTATAGGTTTTCATTATGTGAATAATTTTAAAATCTTAGCTCAAACGGCTGCAAAACCTGTTCTGTTTGCCCAGCACAGGGATATTGAGTTCTATAAGATAAAGCCATAAACATGTTTGTCTGAGTCTTCTATCAAAAGTTACAGCGATTTATATGAAGTTGTTCAAAAACGCTTTATTTCGCCAAGACAATGCGTTTCTCACTGTTACATGCATTTGAATGGGAAACTCGCCTGAGACAAAGTATAGGTTTTCATTATGTGAATAATTTTAAAGTCTTAGCTCAAACGGCTGCAAAACCTGTTTGCCCAGCACAGGGATATTGAGTTCTATAAGATAAAGCCATAAACATGTTTGTCTGAGTCTTCTATCAAAAGTTACAGCGATTTATATGAAGTTGTTCAAAAACGCTTTATTTCGCCAAGACAATGCGTTTCTCACTGTTACATGCATTTGAATGGGAAACTCGCCTGAGACAAAGTATAGGTTTTCATTATGTGAATAATTTTAAAATCTTAGCTCAAACGGCTGCAAAACCTGTTCTGTTTGCCCAGCACGGGGATATTGAGTTCTATAAGATAAAGCCATAAACATGTTTGTCTGAGTCTTCTATCAAAAGTTACAGCGATTTATATGAAGTTGTTCAAAAACGCTTTATTTCGCCAAGACAATGCGTTTCTCACTGTTACATGCATTTGAATGGGAAACTCGCCTGAGACAAAGTATAGGTTTTCATTATGTGAATAATTTTAAAATCTTAGCTCAAACGGCTGCAAAACCTGTTTGCCCAGCACGGGGATATTGAGTTCTATAAGATAAAGCCATAAACATGTTTGTCTGAGTCTTCTATCAAAGGTTACAGCGATTTATATGAAGTTGTACAAAAACGCTTTATTTCGCCAAGACAATGCGTTTCTCACTGTTACATGCATTTGAATGGGAAACTCGCCTGAAACAAAGTATAGGTTTTCATTATGTGAATAATTTTAAAATCTTAGCTCAAACGGCTGCAAAACCTGTTCTGTTTGCCCAGCACGGGGATATTGAGTTCTATAAGATAAAGCCATAAACATGTTTGTCTGAGTCTTCTATCAAAGGTTACAGCGATTTATATGAAGTTGTACAAAAACGCTTTATTTCGCCAAGACAATGCGTTTCTCACTGTTACATGCATTTGAATGGGAAACTCGCCTGAGACAAAGTATAGGTTTTCATTATGTGAATAATTTTAAAATCTTAGCTCAAACGGCTGCAAAACCTGTTTGCCCAGCACGGGGATATTGAGTTCTATAAGATAAAGCCATAAACATGTTTGTCTGAGTCTTCTATCAAAGGTTACAGCGATTTATATGAAGTTGTTCAAAAACGCTTTATTTCGCCAAGACAATGCGTTTCTCACTGTTACATGCATTTGAATGGGAAACTCGCCTGAGACAAAGTATAGGTTTTCATTATGTGAATAATTTTAAAGTCTTAGCTCAAACGGCTGCAAAACCTGTTTGCCCAGCACAGGGATATTGAGTTCTATAAGATAAAGCCATAAACATGTTTGTCTGAGTCTTCTATCAAAAGTTACAGCGATTTATATGAAGTTGTTCAAAAACGCTTTATTTCGCCAAGACAATGCGTTTCTCACTGTTACATGCATTTGAATGGGAAACTCGCCTGAGACAAAGTATAGGTTTTCATTATGTGAATAATTTTAAAATCTTAGCTCAAACGGCTGCAAAACCTGTTCTGTTTGCCCAGCACGGGGATATTGAGTTCTATAAGATAAAGCCATAAACATGTTTGTCTGAGTCTTCTATCAAAGGTTACAGCGATTTATATGAAGTTGTACAAAAACGCTTTATTTCGCCAAGACAATGCGTTTCTCACTGTTACATGCATTTGAATGGGAAACTCGCCTGAGACAAAGTATAGGTTTTCATTATGTGAATAATTTTAAAATCTTAGCTCAAACGGCTGCAAAACCTGTTTGCCCAGCACGGGGATATTGAGTTCTATAAGATAAAGCCATAAACATGTTTGTCTGAGTCTTCTATCAAAGGTTACAGCGATTTATATGAAGTTGTTCAAAAACGCTTTATTTCGCCAAGACAATGCGTTTCTCACTGTTACATGCATTTGAATGGGAAACTCGCCTGAGACAAAGTATAGGTTTTCATTATGTGAATAATTTTAAAATCTTAGCTCAAACGGCTGCAAAACCTGTTCTGTTTGCCCAGCACAGGGATATTGAGTTCTATAAGATAAAGCCATAAACATGTTTGTCTGAGTCTTCTATCAAAAGTTACAGCGATTTATATGAAGTTGTTCAAAAACGCTTTATTTCGCCAAGACAATGCGTTTCTCACTGTTACATGCATTTGAATGGGAAACTCGCCTGAGACAAAGTATAGGTTTTCATTATGTGAATAATTTTAAAGTCTTAGCTCAAACGGCTGCAAAACCTGTTTGCCCAGCACAGGGATATTGAGTTCTATAAGATAAAGCCATAAACATGTTTGTCTGAGTCTTCTATCAAAAGTTACAGCGATTTATATGAAGTTGTTCAAAAACGCTTTATTTCGCCAAGACAATGCGTTTCTCACTGTTACATGCATTTGAATGGGAAACTCGCCTGAGACAAAGTATAGGTTTTCATTATGTGAATAATTTTAAAATCTTAGCTCAAACGGCTGCAAAACCTGTTCTGTTTGCCCAGCACGGGGATATTGAGTTCTATAAGATAAAGCCATAAACATGTTTGTCTGAGTCTTCTATCAAAAGTTACAGCGATTTATATGAAGTTGTTCAAAAACGCTTTATTTCGCCAAGACAATGCGTTTCTCACTGTTACATGCATTTGAATGGGAAACTCGCCTGAGACAAAGTATAGGTTTTCATTATGTGAATAATTTTAAAATCTTAGCTCAAACGGCTGCAAAACCTGTTCTGTTTGCCCAGCACGGGGATATTGAGTTCTATAAGATAAAGCCATAAACATGTTTGTCTGAGTCTTCTATCAAAAGTTACAGCGATTTATATGAAGTTGTTCAAAAACGCTTTATTTCGCCAAGACAGTGTGTTTCTCACTGTTACATGCATTTGAATGGGAAACTCGCCTGAGACAAAGTATAGGTTTTCATTATGTGAATAATTTTAAAATCTTAGCTCAAACGGCTGCAAAACCTGTTTGCCCAGCACAGGGATATTGAGTTCTATAAGATAAAGCCATAAACATGTTTGTCTGAGTCTTCTATCAAAGGTTGCAGCGATTTATATGAAGTTGTACAAAAACGCTTTATTTCGCCAAGACAGTGTGTTTCTCACTGTTACATGCATTTGAATGGGAAACTCGCCTGAGACAAAGTATAGGTTTTCATTATGTGAATAATTTTAAAATCTTAGCTCAAACGGCTGCAAAACCTGTTCTGTTTGCCCAGCACGGGGATATTGAGTTCTATAAGATAAAGCCATAAACATGTTTGTCTGAGTCTTCTATCAAACGTTACAGCGATTTATATGAAGTTGTTCAAAAACGCTTTATTTCGCCAAGACAATGCGTTTCTCACTGTTACATGCATTTGAATGGGAAACTCGCCTGAAACAAAGTATAGGTTTTCATTATGTGAATAATTTTAAAATCTTAGCTCAAACGGCTGCAAAACCTGTTCTGTTTGCCCAGCACGGGGATATTGAGTTCTATAAGATAAAGCCATAAACATGTTTGTCTGAGTCTTCTATCAAAAGTTACAGCGATTTATATGAAGTTGTTCAAAAACGCTTTATTTCGCCAAGACAGTGTGTTTCTCACTGTTACATGCATTTGAATGGGAAACTCCCCTGAGACAAAGTATAGGTTTTCATTATGTGAATAATTTTAAAATCTTAGCTCAAACGGCTGCAAAACCTGTTTGCCCAGCACGGGGATATTGAGTTCTATAAGATAAAGCCATAAACATGTTTGTCTGAGTCTTCTATCAAAAGTTACAGCGATTTATATGAAGTTGTTCAAAAACGCTTTATTTCGCCAAGACAATGCGTTTCTCACTGTTACATGCATTTGAATGGGAAACTCGCCTGAGACAAAGTATAGGTTTTCATTATGTGAATAATTTTAAAGTCTTAGCTCAAACGGCTGCAAAACCTGTTTGCCCAGCACAGGGATATTGAGTTCTATAAGATAAAGCCATAAACATGTTTGTCTGAGTCTTCTATCAAAAGTTACAGCGATTTATATGAAGTTGTTCAAAAACGCTTTATTTCGCCAAGACAATGCGTTTCTCACTGTTACATGCATTTGAATGGGAAACTCGCCTGAGACAAAGTATAGGTTTTCATTATGTGAATAATTTTAAAATCTTAGCTCAAACGGCTGCAAAACCTGTTCTGTTTGCCCAGCACGGGGATATTGAGTTCTATAAGATAAAGCCATAAACATGTTTGTCTGAGTCTTCTATCAAAAGTTACAGCGATTTATATGAAGTTGTTCAAAAACGCTTTATTTCGCCAAGACAATGCGTTTCTCACTGTTACGTGCATTTGAATGGGAAACTCGCCTGAAACAAAGTATAGGTTTTCATTATGTGAATAATTTTAAAATCTTAGCTCAAACGGCTGCAAAACCTGTTTGCCCAGCACGGGGATATTGAGTTCTATAAGATAAAGCCATAAACATGTTTGTCTGAGTCTTCTATCAAAGGTTGCAGCGATTTATATGAAGTTGTACAAAAACGCTTTATTTCGCCAAGACAGTGTGTTTCTCACTGTTACATGCATTTGAATGGGAAACTCGCCTGAGACAAAGTATAGGTTTTCATTATGTGAATAATTTTAAAATCTTAGCTCAAACGGCTGCAAAACCTGTTCTGTTTGCCCAGCACGGGGATATTGAGTTCTATAAGATAAAGCCATAAACAGGTTTGTCTGAGTCTTCTATCAAACGTTACAGCGATTTATATGAAGTTGTTCAAAAACGCTTTATTTCGCCAAGACAATGCGTTTCTCACTGTTACATGCATTTGAATGGGAAACTCGCCTGAAACAAAGTATAGGTTTTCATTATGTGAATAATTTTAAAATCTTAGCTCAAACGGCTGCAAAACCTGTTCTGTTTGCCCAGCACGGGGATATTGAGTTCTATAAGATAAAGCCATAAACATGTTTGTCTGAGTCTTCTATCAAAAGTTACAGCGATTTATATGAAGTTGTTCAAAAACGCTTTATTTCGCCAAGACAGTGTGTTTCTCACTGTTACATGCATTTGAATGGGAAACTCCCCTGAGACAAAGTATAGGTTTTCATTATGTGAATAATTTTAAAATCTTAGCTCAAACGGCTGCAAAACCTGTTTGCCCAGCACGGGGATATTGAGTTCTATAAGATAAAGCCATAAACATGTTTGTCTGAGTCTTCTATCAAAAGTTACAGCGATTTATATGAAGTTGTTCAAAAACGCTTTATTTCGCCAAGACAATGCGTTTCTCACTGTTACATGCATTTGAATGGGAAACTCGCCTGAGACAAAGTATAGGTTTTCATTATGTGAATAATTTTAAAGTCTTAGCTCAAACGGCTGCAAAACCTGTTTGCCCAGCACAGGGATATTGAGTTCTATAAGATAAAGCCATAAACATGTTTGTCTGAGTCTTCTATCAAAAGTTACAGCGATTTATATGAAGTTGTTCAAAAACGCTTTATTTCGCCAAGACAATGCGTTTCTCACTGTTACATGCATTTGAATGGGAAACTCGCCTGAGACAAAGTATAGGTTTTCATTATGTGAATAATTTTAAAATCTTAGCTCAAACGGCTGCAAAACCTGTTCTGTTTGCCCAGCACGGGGATATTGAGTTCTATAAGATAAAGCCATAAACATGTTTGTCTGAGTCTTCTATCAAAGGTTACAGCGATTTATATGAAGTTGTACAAAAACGCTTTATTTCGCCAAGACAATGCGTTTCTCACTGTTACATGCATTTGAATGGGAAACTCGCCTGAGACAAAGTATAGGTTTTCATTATGTGAATAATTTTAAAATCTTAGCTCAAACGGCTGCAAAACCTGTTTGCCCAGCACGGGGATATTGAGTTCTATAAGATAAAGCCATAAACATGTTTGTCTGAGTCTTCTATCAAAGGTTACAGCGATTTATATGAAGTTGTTCAAAAACGCTTTATTTCGCCAAGACAATGCGTTTCTCACTGTTACATGCATTTGAATGGGAAACTCGCCTGAGACAAAGTATAGGTTTTCATTATGTGAATAATTTTAAAATCTTAGCTCAAACGGCTGCAAAACCTGTTTGCCCAGCACAGGGATATTGAGTTCTATAAGATAAAGCCATAAACATGTTTGTCTGAGTCTTCTATCAAAAGTTACAGCGATTTATATGAAGTTGTTCAAAAACGCTTTATTTCGCCAAGACAATGCGTTTCTCACTGTTACATGCATTTGAATGGGAAACTCGCCTGAGACAAAGTATAGGTTTTCATTATGTGAATAATTTTAAAGTCTTAGCTCAAACGGCTGCAAAACCTGTTTGCCCAGCACAGGGATATTGAGTTATATAAGATAAAGCCATAAACATGTTTGTCTGAGTCTTCTATCAAAAGTTACAGCGATTTATATGAAGTTGTTCAAAAACGCTTTATTTCGCCAAGACAATGCGTTTCTCACTGTTACATGCATTTGAATGGGAAACTCGCCTGAGACAAAGTATAGGTTTTCATTATGTGAATAATTTTAAAATCTTAGCTCAAACGGCTGCAAAACCTGTTCTGTTTGCCCAGCACGGGGATATTGAGTTCTATAAGATAAAGCCATAAACATGTTTGTCTGAGTCTTCTATCAAAGGTTACAGCGATTTATATGAAGTTGTACAAAAACGCTTTATTTCGCCAAGACAATGCGTTTCTCACTGTTACATGCATTTGAATGGGAAACTCGCCTGAGACAAAGTATAGGTTTTCATTATGTGAATAATTTTAAAATCTTAGCTCAAACGGCTGCAAAACCTGTTTGCCCAGCACGGGGATATTGAGTTCTATAAGATAAAGCCATAAACATGTTTGTCTGAGTCTTCTATCAAAGGTTACAGCGATTTATATGAAGTTGTTCAAAAACGCTTTATTTCGCCAAGACAATGCGTTTCTCACTGTTACATGCATTTGAATGGGAAACTCGCCTGAGACAAAGTATAGGTTTTCATTATGTGAATAATTTTAAAATCTTAGCTCAAACGGCTGCAAAACCTGTTCTGTTTGCCCAGCACAGGGATATTGAGTTCTATAAGATAAAGCCATAAACATGTTTGTCTGAGTCTTCTATCAAAAGTTACAGCGATTTATATGAAGTTGTTCAAAAACGCTTTATTTCGCCAAGACAATGCGTTTCTCACTGTTACATGCATTTGAATGGGAAACTCGCCTGAGACAAAGTATAGGTTTTCATTATGTGAATAATTTTAAAGTCTTAGCTCAAACGGCTGCAAAACCTGTTTGCCCAGCACAGGGATATTGAGTTCTATAAGATAAAGCCATAAACATGTTTGTCTGAGTCTTCTATCAAAAGTTACAGCGATTTATATGAAGTTGTTCAAAAACGCTTTATTTCGCCAAGACAATGCGTTTCTCACTGTTACATGCATTTGAATGGGAAACTCGCCTGAGACAAAGTATAGGTTTTCATTATGTGAATAATTTTAAAATCTTAGCTCAAACGGCTGCAAAACCTGTTCTGTTTGCCCAGCACGGGGATATTGAGTTCTATAAGATAAAGCCATAAACATGTTTGTCTGAGTCTTCTATCAAAAGTTACAGCGATTTATATGAAGTTGTTCAAAAACGCTTTATTTCGCCAAGACAATGCGTTTCTCACTGTTACATGCATTTGAATGGGAAACTCGCCTGAGACAAAGTATAGGTTTTCATTATGTGAATAATTTTAAAATCTTAGCTCAAACGGCTGCAAAACCTGTTTGCCCAGCACGGGGATATTGAGTTCTATAAGATAAAGCCATAAACATGTTTGTCTGAGTCTTCTATCAAAGGTTACAGCGATTTATATGAAGTTGTACAAAAACGCTTTATTTCGCCAAGACAATGCGTTTCTCACTGTTACATGCATTTGAATGGGAAACTCGCCTGAAACAAAGTATAGGTTTTCATTATGTGAATAATTTTAAAATCTTAGCTCAAACGGCTGCAAAACCTGTTCTGTTTGCCCAGCACGGGGATATTGAGTTCTATAAGATAAAGCCATAAACATGTTTGTCTGAGTCTTCTATCAAAGGTTACAGCGATTTATATGAAGTTGTTCAAAAACGCTTTATTTCGCCAAGACAATGCGTTTCTCACTGTTACATGCATTTGAATGGGAAACTCGCCTGAGACAAAGTATAGGTTTTCATTATGTGAATAATTTTAAAATCTTAGCTCAAACGGCTGCAAAACCTGTTCTGTTTGCCCAGCACGGGGATATTGAGTTCTATAAGATAAAGCCATAAACATGTTTGTCTGAGTCTTCTATCAAAAGTTACAGCGATTTATATGAAGTTGTTCAAAAACGCTTTATTTCGCCAAGACAATGCGTTTCTCACTGTTACATGCATTTGAATGGGAAACTCGCC
Source organism: Rhamphochromis longiceps (assembly GCF_057381845.1). Taxonomy (NCBI): domain Eukaryota; kingdom Metazoa; phylum Chordata; class Actinopteri; order Cichliformes; family Cichlidae; genus Rhamphochromis; species Rhamphochromis longiceps. The sequence goes on along the minus strand of NC_140577.1, from coordinate 31,355,247 downwards.
TGAGACAAAGTATAGGTTTTCATTATGTGAATAATTTTAAAATCTTAGCTCAAACGGCTGCAAAACCTGTTTGCCCAGCACGGGGATATTGAGTTCTATAAGATAAAGCCATAAACATGTTTGTCTGAGTCTTCTATCAAAGGTTACAGCGATTTATATGAAGTTGTACAAAAACGCTTTATTTCGCCAAGACAATGCGTTTCTCACTGTTACATGCATTTGAATGGGAAACTCGCCTGAAACAAAGTATAGGTTTTCATTATGTGAATAATTTTAAAATCTTAGCTCAAACGGCTGCAAAACCTGTTCTGTTTGCCCAGCACGGGGATATTGAGTTCTATAAGATAAAGCCATAAACATGTTTGTCTGAGTCTTCTATCAAAGGTTACAGCGATTTATATGAAGTTGTACAAAAACGCTTTATTTCGCCAAGACAATGCGTTTCTCACTGTTACATGCATTTGAATGGGAAACTCGCCTGAGACAAAGTATAGGTTTTCATTATGTGAATAATTTTAAAATCTTAGCTCAAACGGCTGCAAAACCTGTTTGCCCAGCACGGGGATATTGAGTTCTATAAGATAAAGCCATAAACATGTTTGTCTGAGTCTTCTATCAAAGGTTACAGCGATTTATATGAAGTTGTTCAAAAACGCTTTATTTCGCCAAGACAATGCGTTTCTCACTGTTACATGCATTTGAATGGGAAACTCGCCTGAGACAAAGTATAGGTTTTCATTATGTGAATAATTTTAAAGTCTTAGCTCAAACGGCTGCAAAACCTGTTTGCCCAGCACAGGGATATTGAGTTCTATAAGATAAAGCCATAAACATGTTTGTCTGAGTCTTCTATCAAAAGTTACAGCGATTTATATGAAGTTGTTCAAAAACGCTTTATTTCGCCAAGACAATGCGTTTCTCACTGTTACATGCATTTGAATGGGAAACTCGCCTGAGACAAAGTATAGGTTTTCATTATGTGAATAATTTTAAAATCTTAGCTCAAACGGCTGCAAAACCTGTTCTGTTTGCCCAGCACGGGGATATTGAGTTCTATAAGATAAAGCCATAAACATGTTTGTCTGAGTCTTCTATCAAAGGTTACAGCGATTTATATGAAGTTGTACAAAAACGCTTTATTTCGCCAAGACAATGCGTTTCTCACTGTTACATGCATTTGAATGGGAAACTCGCCTGAGACAAAGTATAGGTTTTCATTATGTGAATAATTTTAAAATCTTAGCTCAAACGGCTGCAAAACCTGTTTGCCCAGCACGGGGATATTGAGTTCTATAAGATAAAGCCATAAACATGTTTGTCTGAGTCTTCTATCAAAGGTTACAGCGATTTATATGAAGTTGTTCAAAAACGCTTTATTTCGCCAAGACAATGCGTTTCTCACTGTTACATGCATTTGAATGGGAAACTCGCCTGAGACAAAGTATAGGTTTTCATTATGTGAATAATTTTAAAATCTTAGCTCAAACGGCTGCAAAACCTGTTCTGTTTGCCCAGCACAGGGATATTGAGTTCTATAAGATAAAGCCATAAACATGTTTGTCTGAGTCTTCTATCAAAAGTTACAGCGATTTATATGAAGTTGTTCAAAAACGCTTTATTTCGCCAAGACAATGCGTTTCTCACTGTTACATGCATTTGAATGGGAAACTCGCCTGAGACAAAGTATAGGTTTTCATTATGTGAATAATTTTAAAGTCTTAGCTCAAACGGCTGCAAAACCTGTTTGCCCAGCACAGGGATATTGAGTTCTATAAGATAAAGCCATAAACATGTTTGTCTGAGTCTTCTATCAAAAGTTACAGCGATTTATATGAAGTTGTTCAAAAACGCTTTATTTCGCCAAGACAATGCGTTTCTCACTGTTACATGCATTTGAATGGGAAACTCGCCTGAGACAAAGTATAGGTTTTCATTATGTGAATAATTTTAAAATCTTAGCTCAAACGGCTGCAAAACCTGTTCTGTTTGCCCAGCACGGGGATATTGAGTTCTATAAGATAAAGCCATAAACATGTTTGTCTGAGTCTTCTATCAAAAGTTACAGCGATTTATATGAAGTTGTTCAAAAACGCTTTATTTCGCCAAGACAATGCGTTTCTCACTGTTACATGCATTTGAATGGGAAACTCGCCTGAGACAAAGTATAGGTTTTCATTATGTGAATAATTTTAAAATCTTAGCTCAAACGGCTGCAAAACCTGTTCTGTTTGCCCAGCACGGGGATATTGAGTTCTATAAGATAAAGCCATAAACATGTTTGTCTGAGTCTTCTATCAAAAGTTACAGCGATTTATATGAAGTTGTTCAAAAACGCTTTATTTCGCCAAGACAGTGTGTTTCTCACTGTTACATGCATTTGAATGGGAAACTCGCCTGAGACAAAGTATAGGTTTTCATTATGTGAATAATTTTAAAATCTTAGCTCAAACGGCTGCAAAACCTGTTTGCCCAGCACAGGGATATTGAGTTCTATAAGATAAAGCCATAAACATGTTTGTCTGAGTCTTCTATCAAAGGTTGCAGCGATTTATATGAAGTTGTACAAAAACGCTTTATTTCGCCAAGACAGTGTGTTTCTCACTGTTACATGCATTTGAATGGGAAACTCGCCTGAGACAAAGTATAGGTTTTCATTATGTGAATAATTTTAAAATCTTAGCTCAAACGGCTGCAAAACCTGTTCTGTTTGCCCAGCACGGGGATATTGAGTTCTATAAGATAAAGCCATAAACATGTTTGTCTGAGTCTTCTATCAAACGTTACAGCGATTTATATGAAGTTGTTCAAAAACGCTTTATTTCGCCAAGACAATGCGTTTCTCACTGTTACATGCATTTGAATGGGAAACTCGCCTGAAACAAAGTATAGGTTTTCATTATGTGAATAATTTTAAAATCTTAGCTCAAACGGCTGCAAAACCTGTTCTGTTTGCCCAGCACGGGGATATTGAGTTCTATAAGATAAAGCCATAAACATGTTTGTCTGAGTCTTCTATCAAAAGTTACAGCGATTTATATGAAGTTGTTCAAAAACGCTTTATTTCGCCAAGACAGTGTGTTTCTCACTGTTACATGCATTTGAATGGGAAACTCCCCTGAGACAAAGTATAGGTTTTCATTATGTGAATAATTTTAAAATCTTAGCTCAAACGGCTGCAAAACCTGTTTGCCCAGCACGGGGATATTGAGTTCTATAAGATAAAGCCATAAACATGTTTGTCTGAGTCTTCTATCAAAAGTTACAGCGATTTATATGAAGTTGTTCAAAAACGCTTTATTTCGCCAAGACAATGCGTTTCTCACTGTTACATGCATTTGAATGGGAAACTCGCCTGAGACAAAGTATAGGTTTTCATTATGTGAATAATTTTAAAGTCTTAGCTCAAACGGCTGCAAAACCTGTTTGCCCAGCACAGGGATATTGAGTTCTATAAGATAAAGCCATAAACATGTTTGTCTGAGTCTTCTATCAAAAGTTACAGCGATTTATATGAAGTTGTTCAAAAACGCTTTATTTCGCCAAGACAATGCGTTTCTCACTGTTACATGCATTTGAATGGGAAACTCGCCTGAGACAAAGTATAGGTTTTCATTATGTGAATAATTTTAAAATCTTAGCTCAAACGGCTGCAAAACCTGTTCTGTTTGCCCAGCACGGGGATATTGAGTTCTATAAGATAAAGCCATAAACATGTTTGTCTGAGTCTTCTATCAAAAGTTACAGCGATTTATATGAAGTTGTTCAAAAACGCTTTATTTCGCCAAGACAATGCGTTTCTCACTGTTACGTGCATTTGAATGGGAAACTCGCCTGAAACAAAGTATAGGTTTTCATTATGTGAATAATTTTAAAATCTTAGCTCAAACGGCTGCAAAACCTGTTTGCCCAGCACGGGGATATTGAGTTCTATAAGATAAAGCCATAAACATGTTTGTCTGAGTCTTCTATCAAAGGTTGCAGCGATTTATATGAAGTTGTACAAAAACGCTTTATTTCGCCAAGACAGTGTGTTTCTCACTGTTACATGCATTTGAATGGGAAACTCGCCTGAGACAAAGTATAGGTTTTCATTATGTGAATAATTTTAAAATCTTAGCTCAAACGGCTGCAAAACCTGTTCTGTTTGCCCAGCACGGGGATATTGAGTTCTATAAGATAAAGCCATAAACAGGTTTGTCTGAGTCTTCTATCAAACGTTACAGCGATTTATATGAAGTTGTTCAAAAACGCTTTATTTCGCCAAGACAATGCGTTTCTCACTGTTACATGCATTTGAATGGGAAACTCGCCTGAAACAAAGTATAGGTTTTCATTATGTGAATAATTTTAAAATCTTAGCTCAAACGGCTGCAAAACCTGTTCTGTTTGCCCAGCACGGGGATATTGAGTTCTATAAGATAAAGCCATAAACATGTTTGTCTGAGTCTTCTATCAAAAGTTACAGCGATTTATATGAAGTTGTTCAAAAACGCTTTATTTCGCCAAGACAGTGTGTTTCTCACTGTTACATGCATTTGAATGGGAAAC